>NC_133020.1:21331439-21634469 GCF_048564905.1 Vicugna pacos
CCTGAGACCATCTTGCTCAGGACTGGCTGTAACTCCAGGCCTGGGACTCTGCCGTCCGCCACCTGAGGAGCCGGTGGGTGAAGGTTCTCCCCTCCGGAACGGCCGGGCTTTGCCAGAAGGCCCCATTTGGAGCATTTACATTTCTTACCCGAGGTCAGACCCCGAGGAGGAGCACTCGGGTTGGGCCCCGAGTTCACAGCCAGGACCCTTTTCTGCCAAGAGGATAGGGTTAAAGGTTAAAAAAAAAACAGCCACCATCTCAAGGGGTAAAAAACCACAATCCAGCCTCGCTGGTGTTAACTCTTCACGCCCCAGAAAAGGTGGCTGGAGCTGGAGATCACAGCCACGTCTGTCCTGCGAGACGCTGCTTTCCTGAGTGCCAGCTGTTCCCCAAGAGGTCGCACACCAAGCGTGGCCTCCCTGCCCCACACTTCCCGTGTCAGGGCGTGAAAACCGCACAAAACCCTGTCCAGGTTTCTCCTACAACAACTTGTCTCAGTCCTGAGACCTAGAGTTCAGCGAGGTTCTTTGTCTGTGGTTTACTGTTTAGTTTTAAGCTTCATGTACCGGCTAAGGCCAAAAAGTTCAAGTACCTGACTTGAGTCACCTGTGCCCGCTGGACCGTCAAGGATTCCTTGGTTTGGCCGCTTGAGGGGACCCAGCCCGAGCTGGGCACACTTGGGCGAGAGAAGGAAGCCCAGGGGTGGCACACGCTTCCCTCTAGAGCTCCGAGGGCGCCGCGTGGACGTGCAGGGACAGTGCTTGGTTTTACAGATGGAGAAGTAAGGTGCAGAAGTGGCTTTCTTGGGGTCCCGGGGTCTCCCTGGGGCCACAGAGCCTCTCGGAGCCCCTTGCACCCCGGGTTTCAGGGAAGCGCTCTGCCTTTGGAAGGACAGTCAGATGTGGGCAGAAGCCCATAGGAGTGTGACTGATCACTGCCCCTGAGCGGTGAGGGTGCTAACTGATGGAACCACAGCGGAGGAGGGAAATCAGACGTTCTAAGCAGAGGGACCACGTGAGTGGCTGCAGAAGTGCTGCGGGGAAGTGGAGACCACTGACTTCGGGATCCTCCTGAAGCCTGGCTCCCCAGTCCTCTGATCGTATGCCTGTAAGTGTTAGAAGTTTGACATGAATTTGACACGACATTGTAAAATGACTATAACTCAATAAAAAAAAGTTTGACGTGCTTTGAGAAATAATACATAAGCTAAGAAGTTGTCCTAGCAGGCAAAGCGGAAGGTGAGTGAGCCCCATCGGGACCTCGGCAGCCTGGGTCTTACGCCTCCCTAGAGCGTAACTGGGAGGAGTAACTCTCCCAGACTTCAGACACTGCTGCAGACCTACAGTCATCAAAACTGCGTGGTACTGGCACAAAAACAGGCATATGGATCAACAGAACAGAAGAGAGAGCCCGGAATTAAACCCACACGCCTATGGTCAATCTTCGACAAAGGAGGCAAGATTATACAATGGAGAAAAGACAGCCTCTTCTGCAAGTGGTGTTGGGAAAACTGTACAGCAGCACGTAAATCAATGAAGTTAGTTAACACTCCCTCACTCCATACACAAAAATAAACTCAAAATGGCTTAAAGACTTAAATATAAGACAGGACACTATAAACCTCCTAGAAGAAAACACAGGCAAAACATTATCTGACATAAATCTCAGCAATGTTCTCCTAGGGCCGTCTACCCAGGTGATGGAAATAACAGTGAAAATAAACAAATGGGACCTAATTAAACTTACAAGCTTTTGCACAGCAAAGGAAACCATAAGCAAAACAAAATGACAACACACAGAATGGGAGAAAATATTTGCAAATGATGTGGCTGACAAAGATTTAATTTCCAGAATATATAAACAGCTCATACACATTAACAACAACAACAACAACAAAAAAGCAGACAACCCAATCCGAAAATGAGCAGAAGACCTAAACAGACATCTCTCCAAAGAAGACGTACAGGTGGCCAACAGACACGTGAAAAAATGCTCAGTATCACTAATTATCAGAGAAGCAAATCAAAACTAAAATGAGGTATCACCTCACACCAGTCAGAATGGCCATCATTCAAAAGTCCACAAACAGGAAATGCTGGAGAGGGTGTGGAGAAAATCCCACTGTTGGTGGGATTGTAATTTGGTGCATCCACTGTAGAAAACAGTACGGAGATTCCTCAAAAAAACTAAGATTTACCATATGATCCAGCAGTCCCACTCCTGGGCATATATCCAGAGAAAACTCCAGTTTGAAAAGATACATGCACCCCAATTTTCATAACAACACTATTTACAATAGCCAAAACATAGCAACCTAAATGTTTGTCATCAGATGAAAGGATAAAAAAGATGTAGTGTATATATACACAGTGGAATACTACTCTGTCATAAAAAAGAATGAGATCATGCCATTTGCAGCAACATGGATGGACCTGAAAATTGTCATTCTAAGTGAAATAAGCCAGACAAAGATGAATACCATATGATATCACTTATATTTGGAATCTTAAAAAATGACACAAATGAACTTATTTACAAAACAGAAACAGACTCACTGACATAGAAAACAAACTTATGGTTCCAATGGGGGAAAAGATGGGAGAATAAATTAGGAGTTTGGGATTTGCAGATACACCCTACTGTATATAAAATAGATAAACAACAAGGTCCTGCTGTACAGCACAGGGCAATACATTCTTGTAATAACCTATAGTGGGAAAGAATCTGAGAAAGAATATGTGTGTGTGTGTGTGTGTGTGTGTGTGTGTATAACTGAATCACTATGCTGCACATCAGAGACTAACACAATATTGTAAATCGACTATACTTCAATTAAAAACAAATAACAAAAAAGACATGGAGCTTCTGCTTCCTTAGGCTACAGCTAAGATCTGACCATCATAATTTTCACTATAAACTTAGCATTTATTAAAAACACTTTTAAGGTGACATAAACCAATAGAAAGCTATGACACAATATAAATTAATATGTAACTAATGCTTTTCTGTGTTACATAGTGTAACACAGGAAGTGCATAAGATTTGAGCACTTCTTAATCCTTCACCAGCATAAAGAATCCCATGGTTGAAGGGCAGAAGGACACATTAGGGGTGTGGGGTTAACAGATACAAACTGCTACAAAATGGATGAGCACGAGAGGATACTTTATAGCACGGGGAATTACAGCCATTGTCTGTAATAGCCTGTGATAGAGTATAATCTGCAGAAATACTCAACCACTATGCTGTACACCTGAAACTAAGACAATGTTGTAGATCAACTATAATTTTTAAAAAATTGCCTTTTTTAGCATCAGGACATCTTAAAATTATCCAGGGCTCTGGAAGAGCTGGTTATTCAATTTTGATACATGGATCGTGTTCCAATGTTTGTTTCTTTGCTGTTTTGTCTTTCTTTAAAAAAAAATCGTGTTTTCTTTAAATTCTGATCATTCAAATTCTAAGACAAAGCTGGAAAAGGGAGCGTTGAAGACCTGAAAATAACATTGTTCACCATTGCTGTTCTACCAGGAAAAAAATAGTCCCCCCCCCAAAAAAGTGTAAAAGGTTGCAGCCTGAGTGTTTTCTTAAACATTTCTTAGATGTTGGGGATCCTGAAAGACTGGGCAAGCAGAATGTTCTGTCCTGAGTGACCGTCTCCTGGTCCTGTTCAGAACGTCTCCTAGTTCCTTCTCTAGGGGACCACCCCACCCCCACCCAACCCCTCCGCTAACTGGGCAAACTATCTCTCAACATCAAAATAACACCAACTAAAGCAACAAAACAGCTTCTAGAAAGGCCTGTTAGAGGCCCAGCCGGGCTCTGCTCTGCCACCTTCTGCAGCCTGTCAGCCTGGTCTGCTTTGAGGTTCATGGACCCGGATCCGGGGGTGGATTCGTGGATGTACACAAGTGTAAAATTCCTCAAGCTGTGTACTTAAGTCTTGCATGTGTTACTCTGTGTATATTTTGTTTCCTTCTTTTTTAAGGTGTTTAAGTCAGAGGGGGCTTAACAGGTCAAGGGGACTTTACTTCCGTGAGTAGATTATCCCAAATCCTGTTTGTTCAACTGACTAACCAAACAGGTGGGGGTCCTGCCGCAGCCCTGCCCGGCATTGCGGGGGCCCCGGCCCGGGCGCCCCCTCACCTGGGCCGGCCTCGCCCTCCCTGCGCCTGGCTGGTCCGCGGGGCTCCCTGAGCCGGGGCGGGACCCTCTGGTTCCGCGTCACCTGCGGGCATCTGCTCGCCCGCGCCCTGTGGCCCCTGGTGCAGCGTATGCAGTTGGCACTGGATAAATGCTGACTTTCAGTCTGATTTTCCTTTGGTTACTATGCATTGGAGGAGAGAGAGGGAGAAGGAGGCTGTCTTTTAAAGACGAGACCGGTGGGTCTGTGTGTCGGGAGCAGCCGGGACGGGCAGGACGCCAGACGTCCCGCTGCTGCCTCTGCGCAGCGCTCCACACCTCTCCCCGCTGAGCCGGGCAGGCCCTCGCGCTCGCTGGGCTCTGCTGTGCGGTTTTCCGTGGACTTTTTGGTCACTGATGTCGGCTTCTAAGGGTGTGTGTGTGGTTTCTCTCGACATGAACACGAGCGCCTTTTCCCGCTGAGATTTCCCGAGGGGTCCGGTCACTTTCAGCTGGAAGTCGCCATGGGGATGCACTGCCATTTTCACTCGTTTCAGCCACGGGTGAGAAGCACAGGCCTCTCCGTGGGGCGGCGGGGGCAGCCTCTCCTGTGCCGCCAGGAGGGCATGGACGCCCAGGCAGGGCTCCCAGCCACCACCTACATCCGCTGGTGGCGCATCAGAGCATCGGATCGCGCCGTCTTGCCTGTTACTGCCGCCCCAGGTGGTGGCGTCCCCAGGCTGGGGCCCTGTGCAGAGGATCAGGTACACTCCTCCTTGTTCTCGCTCCTGCTAATGTGTCCTTGATTTGAACCCGGGGGCACTGGCTACTCGGCATTTTTTGCAGAGGGTCCTCATTAGAATTTCCCTCTGTCAGTTTTTAAAATCTACTTTTTTGTTGAAGTATAACGAGCACATAAAAGAGAGGCCTTATCGTGAATTTGCGTGTCATCCTTGCACAGAGGCCGTGCTGGTCTCCAAGACACGTGCAGAAGACGCAGACCTTCTCTGCATCCTTCCAGTTTTACGGCTGGAAAAGCTGCAGGAGTGCTTAGATCTGTTACTGTAAACTAAGGTTCTGACTGCTTTGGAAACCCACAGTGTTGTTCTGCTTTGCTGATGGAACCCAGATGGCAGCAGAGAGTGGCTTTTCTCCCACCATCTGAACCACTGCACGTGCAGACATCACCTGGATGCAGAGGGTGACGTCGGGGCGAGGCTGTGAGCGTGGGGCAGGGTTGGCTCTGGGGAGACCGCAGAGCCAAAAAAACGCCTCCTGATCTACACCTCCACCCTCTGTGTGATGGCAGCGCACATCGAGTTACAGGGTTACAGGCTGTCTTCGGCCAAAACACGTCTTTGAGCTAGCATTAGCCGGGCAGAGCCAGGGTCTCCCCGGCCCGTCTGCCCCCCACGTCATCACAGGCAGTGTCTGTTTAGGGCTCCTCCGTAGAATCTTTGCTCCTGGACAAGTCGGAAGGGGCTCTCCGGATCCTGGGTGGAATTTGTAACCCTTTTGACACTGGGTGGGGCTGTCTCAGGAAGAGAGAAGACATGGAGCCCACGATGCTCTGCTTCCACTGGTTCAGCACATAATGGGAGGCAGGTGTGCTCTGGGAGGCCCAGCGCGAACCTACATTGCCACACATTGCCGGCGGGGGAGCTGGTGACCGCCCTGGACAAGATCCTCTGGCCGCTGGCTGGAAGGCTCGGGCACTGATACCCCCGCTCCCCACTTCAGTCCTGCCTCAAGTGCTCTACTCTTGAAACGAAATGACCTGTGAACGAGGAAGCACAAATGGCTGATAGCCATCCGAAAGTCACACCCTTGCTGATAACCAAAGAAACGGGGTGCAAAATGAGATAGTATTTCCTACCCATCACAAAGGAAGGTTTTTGTTTAAGGGTACTGTCCTAACATCTTAACTCACTTTGTTTTTCAAAACCAAAACTCCCTCAGTGTTCCATCAGGCTTTCCCTTCATGAAAGGGTGGACATTTTTTAAACAATTTCTTTGGACAGCATACTAAATTGCCCAATGGACTTAATGAGCCAAGTTAACCGGATTGGTTGACGGGTCAGCGGCTGCCAGGGGTGTCAGGGCTGGAGGGGCGTTAGGGCTCATGTGGGTCAAGGCTTCATCCTCGCCGGGGGGAGTCGGGGTACGGGGCAGGTGCACTGCTTGTCTGGGTCACACAGCCACCAAGGGCTGGACCTGCCCTAGCAAAACGCGATTGCTGTTCATTCGGTCTTGTGGCCGGTGAATGGCTTAAGACAGGATTCAGCCTTTTTTTCTTTTTAAAACCCTCTGTGGTGATGTGCTTCACTGTCTCCCCAGACAGAAAAAATGTCGTCGACCTCACAGAGCTGAAATCAGGCGGCGTCTCCCCGCTTGCTGTCTGTCCTTGTGTGGCTGGACGCCTCTCTGAATTTTTTTGTCTTAATTCTTATGTTTTTATTGAAGTGTAGTCGACTTACGGTGTTGGTTTCAGGTGCACTGCAACGCCTCTCTGCCATCTTAATGACGGTTGCCGTCCATCCACAGTCGCAGTCCCTTCCATAGACTTGGAAACCACGTGAGCAAGTACAAACACACATAGGGTGTTTATCGTCCAAAAGGGGATTTTTTCAAGTGCGTGGATGAGTCTGTTACTAAGCAGCATAGGGCTGGAAGAGTTTGTGTTCGCTAAGTTAACAACAGCTCCTGTAACGGACAAACGCCAGGTGTAAGCTGGCTCTAAAGCCATGGGTGCATTACTAACCCACGTGGACACCAAGGTGCGTGTTCCCTGTTGGCGGGCGACTCCCCAGCTGGCAACACGGGGACCGTGGGGTCGTTGTCTCCTGACTCTGGCTTTAGTCCTCACTTGAAAGCCACCGTGCTTGCCAGAAAGAGCACGGAGGACTGCTTGTCGGAGGTCCCGTGAAGGGCCAGGCCTGGAAGTTGCCTGGACCCAGTCGCGTGACCATCTGATGGCATCCCAGAGCCGCAGAGGCTGGAAAACGTAATCGGGCCGTGGGACCAGCACGTCAGCTCTGCCGCCAGCAGCTCTGAGGGCGCGGGGGTGGGTGTCACGGGCGACGGCCCATCTCAGCAAGTACAGAGATGCCCAGGAATGCGGGAGTTGTTCATAGCTGTTTCCACTCTGAACTGTAACTTCTGTTAATCGTAGTGAAGGCGTTTCTGCTGACTCATCCCACGTGCACACGCCTTCGCGCTCAGTGGCTTCTTCAGTCAAGTGGCGATTCTTTCGAATTGATGCTGTGTTTGCGAGGGAACCAGATCCCCCGGATCAAACCTGTGCCAACCACCCAGTGTCGCCTCGGGGACGAGCGTAAAGGTGGTGAGCTCTCCCCAGAGCCGCACGCGGACGCGCTGCCATCGGAATTCTTTATCCAGTTTGGCCGTGACCGAGGCCGGTGGTTGGGAGGCCCATGCTGATGGTTGGTGCCGCCCCGGACATTTGTCACCCTTGTGGCCAACGACGCAGGGACCCCGCCTCCCTCCGTCCTCCCGCTCAGGCTGACACACCCTCTTATCTGGTCTCCTTATCCTGTCTCTGCCGGGTCCGCCTGCCACCAGCAGCCCGGCTCCCAGCCTCCAGCCCTCCCTCCCTCACCCACCCGTGGTACTACCTGCAGACGGTGGCCAGGTTTCCGAGTCCCATCTGACGCTGCTTCTCTCCTGGCCGAGCGCCTCGGGTGTCCTGCAGACGCAGAAGGAGGCCCCAGTGCTGGGGCAGGGGGGCCCAGGCTCTTCCGTGGGGGGGGGGGGGCAGGAGGAAGCGCCTGCCTCACCAGGAATGAATGACTTCTGTTTTCCTTTGAATTTTGGCGCCCTCCCTGCCTCTCTCTGTTGGCAGCAGTTGGATTTTGGACATGAAACTGTTGTAACGGTGTTCTTGTCATTCTCCAGCTCTGTTAGGGGTTTTCAGGCCTCTCTGCGCCTCTGCCCAGCGGGAGGGCCTCACCCTCCCGTCTCCACCTGCGGGAGTCCCGCCCGTCCTCTGAGGGACAAGTTCAGGTACCGCCTCCATTGTGAAGCACCCCGTCCTTAGGAAGGAATCTGTCTTTCTTGGGACGAATGACTGGGTGCAGTTACTAGGATAAGAGCCAGAGAGCCGTTGCTGCCTCCTTCCTAACGCGGCGCTCTGCTAGCCGCTGCGATCTGGCCGAGTCTGCCCGCCCCGCAGGAGCACGCACGTGTCTCCCGCTCGGCTTTGGGTCGGGGCTGAGCGTGCTCAGTAAGGCGCACTGGTCTGCGCTGGCGTCACACGAAGATCTCCATCTGAATTACTTTCTGGCGTCTTCACTGGGAAGGAGCTTTTTCTGCAGTGAGTAGCAGATACAGAATAGCCAGTCACTGAGTTCTGACGAAGGGCCATTACTCCCGATGCCCCTACGGTGATCACCTGGAAGGCTGAGAAGCAGAGGCTGCGCTGGAGCAGGAAGCTGAGGGTGCTGACCCCAGGCTGGGTGCTGCGGCCGCTGTCCTCGCCGAGGCGCCCGTGGCCTCTTGCGTGCCAGCCCTGTTACAGCCCTTACTACACTGGACACAACTCACAGGTTTCACGTGGTGCGTGTGGCTTTGCTGATGGTGGCGATGCTTTGTTTTCTTGCCTGCTTTCCTCTCCAGACCAGCTCTGTCCGTAAACTCCCGGTGATGATGGAGATGTTTTGTGACCTGTCCCCGACAGGGGCCCCGAGCCACGTGTGGGTACCGAGCGCCTGGCGCGTGTCTGCCGCTGCTGAGACAGGAGCGTTTAAAGTCAAGTCCTTCTAACCTTAACTAGCGACAAGTGACTGGCAGCTACCGTGGCGGACAGGGCAGCGGTGCTGAGCTCCTGGGACAGTGACAGCTTCCGTGTTCATTGTCCCTTCCTGCGCGCTGCTGGGCGCACAGTGGGCCCACAATAGGCATCTGTCATGTGGTGAATGCTTAACATTTCCCCAGGTGGCTGGAGAGTGCTGGGAGCTGGCTGGGCGTCTGTGTGTCGCCTCACTCTGCAGCCCCGACGATGCCGCGTGGACCACACGGCCCGGCCTCTGTCCCTGCGACCTTCACTGGGTAGCAGGCAGCAGGGGAGCAACTCAGCAGGAGGGCTGGGAGCCCCGAGGAAGAGGCCTGGTGGAGCCAAAAAGAAACGAAAGGACCTCCGCAGTGAACTGGGAGCCCCTCCACCTGCCTGGGCTCGGATTTGGTGATCCACCTTTTTTCCGGAGGTGGCCGCAAAGGTCGTTGAACCCCCCAGATCAGAACCTGCGGGACCCAGAAACCTGACCTGGAGGCCCTAGTTCTGGGAAAGGAAACTTTGTGGGTGTCGGGCCAGCGAGGGGAGGAGAGGCTGCCTGGCTGTGAATGTCTCCCTGTGAGGAAGGAGGTGGGGGCTCCTGCCAGGGGTGAGCGCTCTCTGCCCCTGGTTTTCATTAGAAAGCTGCTCGGGGCCTCGTCCCCGCAGGGTCCCCTTCGGCCAGCCCACCCTCGGCGTGTCCCCCGCGCCTGGCACTCCCCGTCAAGCCCGGTGGATCCACGCTGTTTCTTCCGTGATGTCCTTCTCACTGCGATAGGCACCTCCCACTTGTTCATAAAAATGAAATCACTATCCTGTTTTTCTGAATGGAAATTGCCAATTTGGGGAGCAGAAGGTTGGCAGCTTCAGTCAGACTCCAAGAGAGCAGGAAGACTAGAGGCAGGGGGTGGGGAGGGTGTAGCTCAGGGGTAGAGTGTATGCTTAGCACGCACGAGGTCCTGGGTTCGATCCCCAGTACCTCCATTAACAAAAAAAAGGGGAAAAAAAGAAAGACTAGAGTAATGTGAGGCAATAATTTATGCAAAATCTCTCTTTCTGGGATGGAATGACAGAATTTTTTAGAAAAAGAAGGACCAGTATGTGTAACTGCTTTCAGAAGACCCCGTATGTGCAAATCCAGACTTGTAAAGGGCTCAGAGTGATTATTCATATGCTGAAATGACTGCTATGTGTAACAGACACATAATATAAATATGATCTATAAGATTTCTTTAAATAACGGAGGGGCACACTTAGAAGGCTTTGCAAACCTGACAAGCTAAACAGATGTGTGAGGCAGCCAGCAGAGATGCGATAGAGACCAGTGGGGAGTGTGGAAAATTCGAGTCCCCGTGTACCCCCTCCCCCACCACAAGGGAAGCGTCTTCCAAAAATGTAAAAATATCATGTGAGCCAGAGAGATTTGGTTACCTGCCAGTTGGTGATTCCTGCTTTTTCAAATAGTAAATTTTCCCAGGTCCTTTTAAAATACGCTTCATTTTGCAAAAAGAGGAGCACCTTTACTCGGCAGCATGAGACAAACACTTCAACTCTAACTGGTTCGTGGCCTGGACGGGGGCCTGCCCGAGAGGGGGGTCTGGAACTCCATTTACCTGCGTCCTCCACTCTGTCCAGACCAAGGACTTTGCAGAAGTGGGTGGCATTTGCCCAGGTCAGTGGCTTTACCCAGAGTCACAGACCCAGTGAGAATGAGGACGTGGAGGAAGCAGGGAGCGTCTGACAGCTCCCCAGCTCCCTTGAGAAGAAAGCTGGGCACCTTCAGAGCATCTTCTTAACTGCTTCTGACGTCTCAGGGTTCCAGAGAAGGAAAACTTCCTCGTTCTTACCTTCCAGTGGACGTTTGCTTGGGGAGAAAACTCTGCTCTCCCAAGTGAGATGCGGAGTCCGCGGGGGTCTGCCCCTCCGGGAGCCACGCGGGGGCTGGGGAGTCGCATTTCTCTGAAGTGTCGAGGGGCGGGCTTTGGCCGGGTGGCCTGAGGATCTGTCCCCGTGTGCAGCTGCCCTGCGCCTCGTTGAGGGCGGTCTTGTTCTGTGCTTCCCAAATGGTGGCAAGTTTGTCACCGTGATAAACTTATCACTGTGAATGACAGACGCGTGTCTGGGGAAGGGCAATTTGGCATTTCTCTAAAAGCCAGGATTAAGGTCTCATCACTCCTACCCGCCCTCTACCCACCTCGTCTCATCCCCAAGGCGTGATTTCCCCTGTAGGCCGGAGACACAATGGGAAAGGACACGGGGTGTCTGGGAGGCAAGACTTCCCAAGGGCTATAAAAAGCGATGTGATGGAACTGGGGATCCCCTTACAAAAAAAATACATTTATAGAAGCTGCAGCAGTTCAGCTGGGAAGGAAAACGGCACCTGGGGCGTCTGTCAGAGGCTGTGGAGCTTTCTGACGAAGCCTTGGCTACATCCGAGCACGGATCTGTGGTCTCCCCTTAAAAAATATTTTAAAGAGGAAAATACCTATGAAAAGAAATCTGTGCCGGAGAAGCAGGACTAAATAGTAATTATTGAGACAGAAGGAGGTTTTACCGGGTCCCGGCTTCCCGGCGTGAGCGGGGAAGGGACGAACGGCTGCCCGGCTCCCTGCGCTTCCCGCGTGGCTGGGCCAGGCCTCACGCGCGAGCACGGGGCCCGCGTGGCTGGCGCAGAAGCCCTGACCCCACCCGCCCGCGGACAGGCGTCCCACGTGGCTGTCTCTGCACCTGAGATCTCCAGCATTCGTTTTGCGCAGAGATCTCTCTCTGAGTGTGAGGACCCCTTTATAAGCAAAAAACGAGAAACGAGAAGAGCATGCCGCGTGCCCCCGAGAGGACAGCTGTATTTCCGTGGAGATGGTATACCGAGGCCCCACAGCCGCTGGGCGTTCTTCCCACTTAGCAATGGCTCTTGTTGTGTGACGTCACCTGTGCAGAGACGCCCGCGGCCACAGCTTCCACGTCGCCGTGAAGTGCCCTGCCAAGTGCGCCGCGCTGCCCAGGCGGGTCGGGCCTCGCCGGCACCCGGGAGCCCGTGTGCCCCTCCCTCCCTGCGAGGGAAGCTCCTGTCCTGACGCTTGTAGCAGCCACTTCCTCCGGGGTACGCCCTGCTGTGCGGGTGCCTGAACACGGCCGTGTCACCGGGAACGGAGTCGCGGTTTCCGCGCTCCTGCGTGACTTGCCGCGCCCCTGCGCCCCGCCTGGAAGCTGCGCGGACGCTGTTGCCCGTGACCGCGGTCCGTCCGTCCTCGTCATTGCCTGACACCGCGCGGCGCTAGCACGTTGCAACGAGTTGGTCCAGACGTGGTTGACGGGACACGTGTGACCTCCAGTCTGAGGCTGTCACGTTCCTGACGCGTCCCCGTGCACACGTGGGCGGATTCCTCCAGGAGATTGCTGCGCGGCCAGGAACACTTAAAAAAATGTAACAGGTTTATTGAGCTATAATTCACCTACCATGTACGTCGCCCATTCAAAGCGTGTAATTCAGTGGTTTTAATGTATTCCTAGGGTTAGGCACCGTCGCCACAACCGTCAGTAACACGTTGAAGTGACTCTTAGGTTATTAATTACAAGGGCCTACATGCTCACGGACCGTCGGCGTGAGGGCCGGATTTATCCATCTGAGACGGTGCCTGTCTTCACGTGCTGAGGTCCTGTGGCGCCCGGGGGCCTTTAGCCCTCAGGTGCGGAGCCGCCTGTGTTAGGCCTTGCATGTGGAAATCTGCCATTAAAGACAGACAGACAGACACGTAGAGGTGTTACTTGAAGAACTTCGGGCTTTAACCCACTGCCCGTTACTCCGGGTGGGTCTGTGACCGTGGCGCTCACATTTTCACGGGCATCAGGGGCCCCCGGAGGGCCTACTAGAACAGGCTGCGAGGCCGCACCCTCAGGGCCCCAGAGTCGGTGGGCCTGGGCGGGGCCTGATGACCACGTGCCTGGTGGGTTTCTAGATGACTCCAGCACTGTTGGCAGGGGGACCGTACTTGAGAAGCCTGTAGCTGCTGTTACCTTGGAAACTGAGCAGCTGTGTGAGGAAGGGGCTCACTGCATCCCCTAACAGATGAGATGGGGTGTGAGCCCCAGTTTGTTGGTGGGAAAGGGGGCGGTTAGCGGGTTCTTTTAGTAGCTCAGAGCCTGGCGGTGACAATGGGGGGAGAGTGAGGGGTAAGTATAAGACATATCATGGAGCCATGACCCAGAGGCCTTGACAGTTGATTTGACACAAAGGGTAAAGGTGAGAAGGAGTCAAAAGGACATGGGGATTTCAGGCCCGGAGTCCGGAGGGACCTGGAGGACAGCGAGCAGGCGGGACTGCAAGAAAGGGCTTAGCCGACCAGCATCTTAGCGCCTGTGCTTCTCGGCTCTCCAGGAAGATTTACTCAACCATCATTTCATGGTCCAGAGGTGACTGGTCCCCAAGAAGCTAGAAGCGTTTGGTCATGCGGCTTTCCCTGGACCACGGGTGCTGGATGCCCAGCAGGGGCTCAGGATCAGACTTCAGAAGGACCCGTAAACTTAACGAACAAGAATGGCTCTGAGAACGTTGGAAATTACCGAAGTCCTCCTTTATTCCAGTATCTCTCCGACTCTTCCGAAAGCACCTGAGGTTTTCTCTCTGACCAAACCACACCCTCAGGTGTTCTTCCCGCTCTGCCCCTCCCGTCTCTCCAGCCCTCCATCCTGATGTGGCCGGTCCCTCGGACAGCTCCGTCCTGCCTTTCGGGGAGCTTTCTCACGTGCCCGCGCTGGCCCCGGGCACCTCCATCAGCAACACCTTACGTGAGCAGCTGAGGAGCGTGCCAGATCATCCCGTGTCACGTGACTGCGGTGGCAGGACCACGCAGGAAGCTGGAAAGAGGGTGATGGGGGCCTCCTTTGGAGAGCGTGGTCAGCGAAGGCTTCTTTGTAGGTGCGCCCTCAAGGACGAAGGGGCCTGCCCTGCGCAGGGAGAGGCGCGGCCCATCCAGAAGGCAGCCAGGCCCAAAGTGGGGCACGTCTGTGCCTTCGGGACACTCTGGGTCTCCTGGAGAAGCCAGAAGCTGCTCGGTTCCAAGGCAGCGCGTGTGGCGGTGCAGACCCGATGCCTGTCCTCTAAGTGCTGTAACGCCGCATCAGAGAAGGAGCCTCCTGGCGTCGGATTAGTCAAAAACGGCTTTTTGGAGGACGTGGACCTTGAGTGTGGACTTGAGAGGAGCCTGGGGTTGGGTCACTGGACAGGAGAGCGCGTCCCCGGAAGAGGATCAGAGTGTGGTCTTGCGGGGGAGGCAGGCCTTGCTGTGGGAGCAGGAGGAGATTGGAAGAGCGACCCCGTGGTGGGAGATTCGGGAAGGGAATGGGCGGCAGGAAGAGGCCAGGGTGGGTGTTGTGGGGGCTCGGGGGCTGGGAAGCTCTGGGAGTTCTCAAACGGGGGATATTCTGGCGTGTGGTCAGCGCCGTGGGAAGACCGGTGCTGGGGCCCCACGGGCTAGACCACAGGGGGGCTCACTGGGAAGTGGGCAAGGAGGAAGGGACTGGACCGCATCGCAGGAGATGCCGACAGGTGCTCTGAGCTCCAGGACAAGCCTTCTCCACGGAGGACACGGAGTGGCCCAGGGGAGGGAGGGCTCGGGACTGCGGCTCTGGTACCCCTCCCCCCACCCCCACCCACAGAAATCCTCGCGCCAAGGGCGGCACGTGGACAGCGCCTAGGAGTTCACACGGGGACACGGCCCCTCCCGAGTGGCTGCGGCCGTCGGCTTCGCTGTGGCAGCATCGCTAACGTACGGCAGACGGTCTCTGGACCACACGCCGCGGCTGCTCCTCGGGGCACAGAGGAAGAAGTCTCCACACAGCCTGTGCTTGCAGGGAGGGTTCTAGGTGCGGGGAGGGTTCTAGGTGTGGGGCTGCCTGTCTGGGGCCGGGGGCAGGTGTGGGAGGTGACACCACTTCCTGGGGGCTCGACTCTGGCAAGGCCAGTCCTGAGCGCCCAGGGCTGGTTCTGCGGGCGGCCAGCGAGCTTGACGAGCGCTTGTGCCGTGGGTCGGGGTTTCCACGGCATCACTGCTCCGGGTGAGGACGGCACATGCGACTTCAGGGACAGAGCTGCTGGGGTGGCTGCACTCGCCCGAGTGCCTCTTCTGGTCTCCTCACTGCATCTCTTAAGGGAATGAAACTTGGTGGCTGAGTCCAGCCAGGAGAAGTCCCACTTCCAAATGTGCGGCCCTTTGGTTGTGACGGCACAGTGCTCTCAGTGAGGACCCCGGGTGTGCACGGGGGTCCGATGAGCAGCAGGGCCACGCTCTGGTGGCCCTGCTACCTCCCCATCCTGCCCAGTGGTCTGGGGAGACGCTCCTCCAGGGGCCCTAAGTAAGGTGAGCATCACCCTCACCCTTGACCCTACTTGGGTTTCCCCGCAGTTCACTGGACCTGACCTGCTTTGTGCTTACTTGTCCCTCGCTGGTGCTGCGAGCCCTGAGTGGCACACACCGGCCCCCAGTGCACATCTGATGAATGACTGCTTTGAATAAATGAATGAATGCATGCATACATGAGGCAGTAGGGCAGAGCTCTGGCCCTCTGGAGGGGTCCTGACTGACAAAGTCGCACGCCCCCCTCGGCCAAGGAGAGACCTGGACCCCTCCTGCCATGTTCTGCGCTCATTAGGTCAAACCCTCAGCTGACCCAGCTTCCCTCTTCCCCAGCCGTTCAGCCCAGGCCCATGAGACCAGCTGCTGACGCTTCCCTTCCCCTCCAGCCCTGCCCAGGAAAGCAGAGGGAGCAAGGGAGGCTGAGGGCTGCCCGCTTGCTCGGTGCTGGGACGGCTGGGGCTGGGGGGTTGCATCTGGGGAGAGAGTGTCTCCCGAGGGTTGTGTTTTGGGGGGAAAACGTTCACCTTAGGGGGCCGTACATCTGGGAGGCAGAGAAAGACCCCACCGCACAGGCCTGGGTCTTTTTCTTCTTTTCTTAGTTTTTGAACGACGTCTTTTGAATGAGCTGAGTTTGCTGGAAAGCACCCGGCGGTGGGGACATCTGCCGGGGAGACGCCCGCCTCCGCTCATGTTTACGAGGGCCGGATTAGCGGCTCTGGGCAGGTTTGGCCTCAGCTCTGTCAGCCCATCCCCTGTGGTGACTCCTGTCCCCAGCGTGGCCTCGGGTGAACCTGGGATTCACAGAGCCTGATGAGACGGTGGGACACAGGCGAGAGACGCCGGGGTCGGGGGGGGGGGACTCACAGGGATCAGAAGCGTCACCCCTGGGAGAGAGAACTCGGTCCGCTGGCGGGAGACACTAGGACCCACTTGGCGGGAGGGGGGGTGCGGGAGGCCGGGTGGTGGGGGCCGGCCTGTTGGGGAGCGAGTGTGGGAGGGAGAAGACCAAGGGAGGAGGGTGGCTCGGCCCCTTCGGTCCCCAAGAAGGGCTGGTCGTGGAGTTGAGGATGTTTGGACAAGGAAAGTCTTTGAAGCTTTTCTCGTGTCCTCCCGGCTCTGGCCCTGGCCCCCTCCCCTCCATAAAGCCATTAGCTTCTGGTGCCAGCCCTATCTCTGCCCCATCTCTGGTCCCAGTCGGTGCATTCACAGACCTCCTGCCCCGAGGGACGGGGAGGATTTATGGGGGTGGGGGCCTCCTTAGAGGAGAAGAGGTCTGTTGGGAGAGCAGGGTGTGGGAGCTGTTGTCGGCGGCGAGGCGGCTCATTTCCGAGCGGGCTCTGCATGACAAAGGGGCAGGAGTGAGTCCCCCTTTGATCTGCCCCCTGCCGGCCCCACACACCTGCCTGCTAGTGCCCCCGCCCCCACCGAGACCTCCCTTCCGAAGAAAAGCCAGAGGGGGTGGGGACAACGGTGGCCCAGCTCCCCTGGCCCTGCTCGGCCACCTTCCTCCCCTGGTGGCCCCGGGACCGCGACATCTGGGCTGATGCCCCGGAGCTCTGGCCGCCCCTCCCGGAGAGCCAGGAGACCCTGCACTGCGCGGTGAGCTGGGGGCTCTTGGAGCGTGGAGCCCGTGTTCCGGGAAGGTTGGGGTGCCGAGGGGCCGCGGGAAGAAGGGGCTCTGGGGTGCGGGTCGTGCCCTGGCGGGGGGCCCAGGGGGCAGGGGGCGCGCTTCCAGGGACTCACTCCTTGAAGACCGGGCCTTCAAGGGCCCTGGGAAAGCTGTCCTGGGCACAGCCGGCCTGGTTCGAGGGTGGCGGGCCCACCGCTGCCGGGGGCCCTGGAGGGCGCAGAGAGGGCCCCGCCGGCCTAGCTCTGGGGGCGGCCTTCGCGTTTCTCAGGGGGGGGGCCTTGAGAAGGTGACCAGTCCTCGCCGTCTCCTGCTGTCACTCCTGGGGAACGTGGGCTGGGGCTGGGAGAAGGCGTCTCGCGCGAGAAGGGTGCAGATTGAGAGGGAAGCCTGTAAACCAAGCCACGTGGGCGAGGACGGTCAGACAGGTACACCCCTGAGAGGGGCGGGCGGGCCTTCTGGAAGGAGGGCGGTGTGCGTGGCAGCAGCCAGAGCATCTCCCGGAGCGCTGCCCGGGCCACACTGTGCCCGCCGAAGGACTCGTGTCCTCCCTCTTCTGGTCCCTCAGCTCCCTGTTCCTTTTGGCAGTGGGTCTGAGCAGGGGCCCCAGGTTGGGGCGAGGAAGGGAGGGAGGAGGGGAGGTTGGAGACAGGCTGGCCTTCCCGGGGAGCCGGCTCTCCCGGTGCCCCCACCCTGACTCTCCCTTGTGTCTGTCCTCTCCAGGGAGCCCCGTCTCGGAAGCCGTCAGTCCCGGGGTCTCCCCCGGGCCCTGGGGAGGGCAGAGGTGGACCATGCCCAGCCTGCTGGCCCTGCTCACCGCTGCCCTGCTCGCCAGCTGGGCTCCGCTTCCGACCGAAGCTGGCTCCTGGTGGTGAGTGCGGGCCGCGCCTGCCAGGCGGGTGGGAGGGCGGAGAAGGGACGGTCCTCTACCAGCAGCCCCGGGAGGCCCGGGACAGCTCTGTTCCTCACCCAAGCCCCCCGAGTTATGCAAAGGCCCCCCGACAGGCATTTGGTCTTTTCTCTGATCCTGTCCACGGCCCCTTTCTGTGGCCCTCCCTCCGTCTCTGGGGGTTGTTAGAAATAGCTCTTCTGTTGCTGTTGGATCAATAAGGGTATTGATTTTTTGTTGTTGGCGGTGGGGGCGAGAATTCCTGGTTTACGAGCCTGAAGACCAGATGAGGGGTTTGCGGGACCATGCGTGGCTTTCCTTTGTCTTTCTGAGGCTGCCGTCATTGCCAGGCATGTGCCCCACTGCCCCCCAACCCCCGCTGGGCGTGGTCTGTGCTCTGCTCCCATTTTTTTGTTCAGATGACAAATCTGCAGCCACCTCCAGCTTCACACTTGATTCTACCTGGTGGGTGGGGGAGGCGAAGGGAGAGCCCTGACTGCCACAGTGGGGTCAGGTCAGGGGCCAGCGGGTGACGGGGAAGTGACAATTTTAGAATATGCTGTCGTGTATGTAAATGGGCCTCGGTTTTCGAGGCATCAGGGGAGCTCTCTTCAGAGGAATTTATTGCTCTCCAGTCCTGCTCTGGTCACTCCTCCTCCGGGAAGCCGCTGGTTCTCCTGCAGAGGTGTGGCTTCGCCCGCCCGCGCCCACCCCGCAGGCCCAGCCCCACTCTGGCTTCTCCTTCTGGAAGCCTCTCCCAGCTCTGAGCGCTCTCCCCTGGCTGGTCCCAGATGCTCAGTTTTGTCTCCCTGCTCCACATCTCTGGTGTCATCTGTGTTCATGCCTCAGTTTCCCTCTGAAGTCAGGGACTCTGTGTTCAGGGCCTGCATGTGGAGAGCGCCCCCGTGACCTTGCTGAGCGACCTGCTGCTGCCCACGGGCTGTGCTCATTCCTGGCCCTTCTGTGCCTTCTCTGCGTCGCCACTGTAGGTCCTTGGCCATGAACCCGGTGCAGAGACCTGAGATGTTCATCATCGGTGCCCAGCCGGTGTGCAGCCAGCTGCCGGGGCTCTCCCCTGGCCAGAGGAAGCTGTGCCAGCTGTACCAGGAGCACATGGCCTACATCGGGGAGGGGGCCAAGACGGGCATCCGGGAGTGCCAGCACCAGTTCCGGCAGCGGCGGTGGAACTGCAGCACCGTGGACAACACCTCCGTCTTCGGGAGGGTCATGCAGATAGGTAAGCCGAGCCACTATGCTCTCCTGGGCTGGGTCCCCAGCACTCCGGGGACAGGGGCAGGTGTGCAAGGAGGGGCAGCTCAAATAGCACGCTGGCCCCGGCTTCCCTGCCCGCCTGTGCTCTCTCTGGGCAGGGGACAGGGTCCGAGTCAAGTTAGGGTGGATTCGGAGGCCCACCACACCAACCACTGCCCCCCGGTCTCAGCACTGGGGCCTCCTCCTGGGCTGTGGGCAGAGAACTGAAAATCATAGCCCTGAGTGTCCCCAGATTTTTGCCTCTTCTACCTGGACCCTGAGAGAGATAGAAACTTCGGGCCAAATTGGTGGTGGTGGTGTCATTAACCCGACCCAGATCCAGTCCCAGATCCAGTCCCGGCCTTTTCATTTGAAAGCGGCGAGAGGATTCTTCCTTCGGCTACCCTGTTGCTTCCATGGAGGTGTGAGCTGGGGTCTAATTGTTTTGGGTCCTTTTGAAATGCAATCCTCCCCTCTCTGGCAAGAAATTGAGAAATCCGGGCCTATTTGACGGGGGTCTTGTCCCAGGGCCATAAAAGGGAGGTGTTAGAACCCAGCGACCCGACCCTCCCGGGCTCACGTTCTCCCAGGACAGCTCCCTCCCAAAAGGCGGCATTCTGGAGTCCCCTGGGGCTGAGCTCTGCCCGAAGAGTGGGTCCAGCAGCAGGGAGCAGGGGAGCTAGGGTTCTGCTCCCCTGGTGTGGAGGCCCCTCCCCCTCCTGCCCCACGCTGGGAAGGAAGGTCCCGGGAAGGTACACTCGGACCCGGCTTCTCTCGTCTTCCTTCAGCATCAACTCAAGGCCGGTGAAAGGAAGGCTCTCGAGTTCCTGCAACAGTGCGACTGGGCGCCTGTCCCACAACGATGGGCTTGGGGCCCCAGAGGGACTCTCAGAATTCATCAGCCCTTCCCAAATACGCGGCATCTGCCCCCCTCCCCGGGAGGAGTCCTGGTCAGCAGCTCTTCCTGCTGCGTCTTCGGGGAGGGACCTCGGGTGGCCCCGGTGTGGAGTGAGGCAGCCGCCGAGCCCTTTCCTTGGGACCGAGTGTCTGCCAGACGTCGGCCACATCCTCCTCACGTGTTATCTTGCTGTGAAGGCCAAGCAATGGGGTGAACTCTAGGGCAGGAGGGATGTCAGGAGCAGAAACACGGGGTGCAGGTTTGCATGGTGGGGTGTGCCTCCGTGCCCTGTTCTGTTAGCAGGGGAGCCCTTCGGCTTGCCTTCTGTGCACTGCCCCCTTTTGCGGCTTCTGCGCAGGCCGGTGCTGCACAGGAAGCTGTCCTTCCGCCTCCCGCTGGGCCCAGGGGCGCTGGAGTCCCATCGTAGTGGAAGACTCCTCCCCGCTTTGAGCCACCGCAGGCATCCCCCACCAGGGGGCAGCAGAGCGGCCCAGAGCGCGGTAGGCCCCTCACCTGGTGGCCCCGGAGGCGGAAGGCACGGACCTGGTGGCTGGGCCGCCGTGGAACAGAGGGCGTGATGCTGTCCTGCGGTCTCCTTGTCGGGGAAGAAGCAAGATCTCTCAGTGGCCCCGTGGCTGCTTGCTTTATTAGCCTTTCTCCTCTCCGGATTGGTTCACATACAGAGATGCCCCCATGCTGCTTATCCACTCGGAAGCCCCAGTTCCCTCCTGCTTGCTGGGAGCAGCGCGAGGTCTGCCCCTCTGTCTCCAGAGACACACGAGCTGCCACAGGAAGGCAGAGCTGCCTGCCCTGGGGGCTGAGGATGCCCCCCACCCAAGGAGGCAGACGGAGTGGCCCCGCTTCCCCCAGGACCCACTGGGGTCCAGCCCCACGGCCCTGGGACCCTCAGAGCCAGAGGGTGAGCAGTATCACGCCCAGTGCTGCGGAAACGTTTTTTTAAAAGGCAGTTCCGAGAGCGGTGACTCCGCTCGGAGGAGCAGGCTTGCTGAAGGGCAGTGGAAGGAGTCAGACGTGAGCAGCTCGGAAAGGGGGAAACAGCAGAGGCATGTTGGCTGTTCTCGAACGCTGCAGGCTGTCAAGTGGGGGGACTCGCTCTGGCAGGGGGAGCTTACAGAGAGGCGTGTTTCAGCTTACTCTAAGAAAGAACATTCTGCTGATTAGAGCCGTTTAGAAGAGATGGAGTGGGTGGCCTTGGGGATGCTGTAAAAGCAGCTCTCACCGCGGTTGGAAAGTGGGTGTGGGCCCAGCCTCAGAGGCTCCTGCCTGCCCAGGATGCCAGGTCGGGGTGTTGAGGCCCCACTGTGGGATGGCTTCTCAGGCATATCTCCCTCAAAGAGGGGCCGGGCCCTCCTCCCTAAGACCCCTTGGCCGTCGTACCCCCGTCTGACTCCCTGGACCCGACTCTGGACATGGCTCACACTGGCGCAGGCGTCAGTCCCGATGGCTCGATCCTGAGCGTGACTTCCTGCACCACCCGCTTGCTCTCGTGCTGTTCCCCCTCCACGTCCTGCCAGAAGCTGACCCCTGGTTCACGGAGAAAAGCTGACCTGCCAGTCTGTTCTGGCTGCAAACTTTGCCGTGTGGCACCTAGACAGTCAAGCAGTGGGGCCAGGTGGGAGGTCGTCCTAGACCCATCCGTGACTGCAGACCGTGGAGTGTCCACCTCGGGCCGTGCAGGCTCGGAAGAGGGGGAGGTGGGGACAGAGGTTCTGCCTGGTCTAACCGCTGAGATCAGGACTGAATCTCAGTTCCCTGCTGAGGGCCCCTCCCCTGTACTCGAGTCCATCTGAGCACTTACAGCTTTACGGGCTGTAACTCACAGGCCACACAGCTCAGCACCCTGAAGGGCCCGGCTCCGTGTGTACTCACAGGACTGCGACACCGCTCTCTCATTCTAGCACGCTTTCGCAGCCCTACAAAGAAACTGCATACCCTTCGTGGGCACTCTCCGTCTCTCCCCCCTCCTCCTGAGCCCGAGGCAACCACTCACCTTTCTGTCCCTACGAATCTTCCTGTTGTGGACACTTCATATAAATGGGATCGTACAGCATGTGGCCCGTTCAGTACGAAGTGCAGAGTGGTCACTTAGCACAGTAACTCCAGGGTCACCCACGTCGTGCACGTCCCAGCACCGCAGGACCCTTCGGGCTGAACGACGTCCCACTGCACGGGCACTGCCGCCTCTCGGGTGCCTGTTCGCCTGCTGGTGGGCAGTCCGGCTTGTTTTCACTTGGGGGCTGTTACAAATGATGGTGCAGTGAACGTTCACGGACAAGTTTTTGTGTGGACATATGTTTTTGCTTATCTCGGATATATTCTTGGGAGTAGAATTGCTGGTAATTCTATGTTTAACCTTCTGAGGGGCTGCCAGACTCTTCCAAAGCAGCCGCCCCGCTCAGCGTTGCCACCGGCAGCACCGGAGGGCTCCGGTCTTCCGTGCTCTCATCAGCTCGTCACCCGTTGCCTCTTGGATTCGAGCCACCCTGTGGGTGTGGTGTCTCGTGGTTCTTTTGTAATCGCGGTGCAGTCAGTTTACAGTGCTGTGTCAGCTGCTGGTGCGCAGCATCATGCTTCAGTCGTACGTGCACAGCCGTATGTTCATTTTCATGTTCTTTTTCATAGCGTCTCGTGATTTTGATTTGCATTTCCCTGGTGGCTGAGGTTTTTTTTTTTTGAGTATTACTTTTTATGAAAGTTTTTATTGAAGTAGAAGTTCTATCATGTGAGTGGGTTTTTTTTTATGTTTTTGGAAGAGTGATTTATTTATTTATTTAGGTTTTTGGGGGGGTGTAATTAGGTTTATTTGCTTCTTCATTTTTAGAGGAGGTACTGGGGGTTGAACCCAGGACCTCTCCATGCTAAGCATGCGCTCTACCACGTGAGCTACGCCCTCCCCACTGATTGTGAGTTTTTATGTGGTTGGCCACGGCGACAGAGAAGTGCACAGTTTGGATTTTCCACTGGAAGTAAACGATCTGGATGTGTAGAGAGACCGTGCCGACCGTCCCGTGGACTTGGCTCCCCAGGGCTGTGGCGTTTGAGGCTGTGTGGACCACGGAAGAGGGAGAGGGCTCGGACGATTCCGGAAGTCATAATTCTAGTTCATTTCCACTCCTGGTCTCCGCCGCCGGCAAGCTAGGTCATGACAGCCGTACAAAGGACAGGCGTGTGACTCACGGAGGGTGAGGACCTGGCGTCTGCGAGGGAGAAGTGTTTGCCGGGACAGATCGCACTGTTGGGCCTGTTTCTCCTGTCTCGTTCTGTCCGTCCCACCCGTCCCAGAAGTGTGTTAAGCCCACCCCCCGTCTGCTCAGGTCTGCCCCCCAGGAAGCCACTGGTGTGTAAACTTCTCCGGAATGAATGCTGCAACAGGTCAGGGCTGGAGGGGCTCCTGGTCCAGGGCAGATTGTAACCAGGAGAGCCTCCCATGGAGGTGAAAGGTGCTCCCTCCTGGCATCGCCCCCTCCCTGGCGGTCTTCAGGCCACGGCAGCGCCAGGCCCCCCGGGCACAGCAGGAGGGAAGGGCCTGCAGCCTGTCTCCTTGTCCGCAGGGAGCCGGGAGACCGCCTTCACCTACGCCGTGAGCGCGGCCGGGGTGGTCAACGCCATCAGCCGGGCCTGCCGCGAGGGTGAGCTGTCCACGTGCGGCTGCAGCCGGACGGCGCGGCCCAAGGACCTGCCCCGGGACTGGCTGTGGGGGGGCTGCGGGGACAACGTGGAGTATGGCTACCGCTTCGCCAAGGAGTTCGTGGACGCCCGCGAGCGGGAGAAGAACTTCGCCAAGGGGTCGGAGGAGCAGGGCCGCGTGCTCATGAACCTGCAGAACAACGAGGCGGGCCGAAGGGTAAGCGGACCCCCCCACACCTGCATGGCAGACCCTGCCCACAAGCACACACCCGGATGGCAGCCTCTGCCTCCCTCCCCCACCACACACGCACACCTGGCCCACTGGCTCTTCCTGGGCTGGGGCTGCACAGCGACTGGGGTGGGGTCCAGGAAGGCGGTGGGTCCCACCACAGAGATTCTCACCCAGGCTGCTGACGGGGACCCTGATTCCAAAAGGTTCCATTTCCCAAAGGGCACACACAGCTGTCACCTGTCTTCACCTCGTTTACTTTTCCGTCTGTCCCTGTAGGATTTAGGTGCAGTCTTTTTTTTTTTTTTTTTTAATTTACCGGGGGGAGGTAATTAGGTTTACTTATTTATTTTTAGAGGAGGCACTGGGGATTGAACCCAGGACCTCGTGCATGCTGAGCACATGCTCTACCACAGAGCTCTACCCTCCCCGCCAGGTGCCGTCTTGTCATCAGTCCCAGGCACACGAAGAGGCGTTCTTGTCTTGATTCCCCTTCCTCTGTGATTTGAAGCTGGGGCGACTGGGAGCTTAAGGCCCCCAGACCTAGTCTAGGGCGGAGCTGACCTCTGAGAGCTGCTCTCACCCGTCCCCAGAAGCCTGCGTCGGTCTTGGTGGCAAATGCACCCGCAGGCTTTAAGCATGAGCAGAAGTGTGGAAAGTGCCCATACTTCGAAGGCTCAGTCCGACCAATCTCATGTAAGATGCCACGGTCTTCTGAGCCTCCAGTTCAGTGGAAACTGAAGTGTGGTTTTGGGGGAGCTGTGTTTCTCGCCTGGGCAGGGGCTCCGGGCTCCCTGCACGTGTGCTGGAGAGCTGGTGCCGTCTCCACCGGCGCCTTGCTCGGGAGGCCCCCTCTCTCCCAGGCTGCTCAGCAGAGTCTGCCTCTGGCCCCGGAGCAGAGGGCTCACACCGTGGGATGCTCTGCCTCGGCTGTTCAGGTCTCCAGTGCACATGTGCGTCCAGGGCTCCCTGGAGAGGTCTGCGGCCTGAGAGCTGGGTGGCCGGAGGCCCTCCTGGCACAGTCCACACACTTCTCGGGAAACCACACAGCCCTCCTCTGGGAGCCTGCCGTTCACACTCAGAGCTGCGTCAAGCCGGGCTTGGGCCCCAGCAAGATTCTGTGGTGAAGCCAAAGATGAGCTAACTCAAAAACCGGAAAAGCCGTTCCTGGAGGAACAAAAGTAAATTCAGAAATTTTCTTTTGCTTTCTTTTTTTTAAATTCTTTTTATTTCTTTGTTTTTTTGTTTTTGTTCATTTCTCCTTTTTTATTTTTTAATTTTCTTTTTTTTGTTGTTCGTTCAATTTCTTTTTCTTTAAATTCAGAAATTTAACGGTTCATTGGTGATTTAGCAACAGGATATAGATACACTTTTTAAAAAAGTGTTTATATATTATTTTTAGAAAATTTAACCCATGTTTTGTGGGAACACACAGCAAACAAAGGGAGCTAGAAATGCCTTTTCTCTGACTGGGGACCCTGTGGTGCTGGCAAAACGTGGTGCCCGCGTGTAAACTTAGCGCCATCACCAGGGCGACAGCGTCGAAATTAGAATCAGGCGGTGCCAGCGTCTTCCTTCCAGAGCCGCCGTCAGAGGCCGGTTTTGTCTGGCCAGCCGTGGGAATCGTCTGCAGTGGTGTCGGGAGTACAGGCTGTGGCTCTGATCTGTGGCTTCGTGTGTAAACAAGGCAGAGAGCCCAGAGCCCTCGGATCACCTTCCGCTCTTGGGGTGTCGGTGGAGGCGCCTCAGTCTCCCAGGACTTCCTCCTTCTGTCTGCCAGGCTGGGTGTGTAACCATGAAAGAGACTGTTTTTTTAAAAAAAGGGGGTTGAAGTCTCCATTTTATTTCCAGGATGCCCAAATCCCACCTATTTTTCAAGATCTCAGTTCAAATACCACCCGCTCCTGAGGTCTTTCCTGTCCCCTGTGGTCATGGTTTCTCTGCGTCTCACGTGCAGTGTGGTGTTTTAGACTTTCTCTGAGGCATCGTCCCCCCCATGGCTGCAGTCCCCGAGGACAGGGGTGCTGTCGGACCCCTGCTGTGCGTTCCACAGGGGTGGGCGCACCTGACTGTGCAGAGACAAGTCCGGGAGGCCTGCTTTCAAGAGGTCAAATTCAGGGGGCTTGCCTGTCTCTGCTGTCCTGGGGGCACCGTGGCAGACGCGGAGGGGACTGGGCATTCTCGGAGAGGGGCCAGGTCAGCCCCGTCTTGACCCCACTTCTGCTGGCTCCTCATGGCGCCGCCCTTGTCTGTTTGCTTTTTCCAGCCCTTATCTGGCCGGTCCTCCCCGCACCCCTCTGCGTCTTCCCTGTCCCTGCACCTCCTCACAGCCCCTTGTCTTCCCCAGCCTCCGTCTGCTCCAGGTGCAGAATTCTGTCCCTCTGTTTCTTACCCTCGCCAGGGAGCAGGCGCCCCCAACCCGCCACCTCCCAGCCCTCACACCCTCACAGACAGTCCCTCGGTGCTGGCAGGGAATGAACGTTCCCTGGATTACTGTTTTACAGCCTGATCCTTTTTTTTAAGTGAAATATCTAGGATCTGACATCCTGACCGCAGAGTAAATCTTCGGGGTCCTTTGCAAGAATTTCTCTTGGCCTTTGAGGGTCTCCAGTGACCCCATTTTGCATATTCAGGGCAGGAGCAGGGGGGTGACACTGCCTTGTCCCTCAAGGGCCGCCAAACATCTTCCAGATAAAGCTGACATTCCTGCCCGTCCCAAGCCCGTCACACCATCAGAGAGACATGAGAGGGCCGGGTCGGGGGGGGCTGTGCTGGGGGCAAGAACTGAGAAAAATGGCAACACATTCTGTTGCTTTTGCAGTGAACAGGAAGGGCCCCAAGCTGGGGTTTCCCCCTTCTCTTGCGGGAGGAGCGTGTCCATGTTGGCCACAGTGAAATGCTTAGAACACAGGCCTTCCTGTGTGCATGACGGCTGTCTTCCCAGAGGGAGGGTGGAAGGAACGTCTGAATAGCGAGGTCCAGTGAGGCTCTCCCTGCTGGGTTGGTTTTACTGAAATTCCTGTCCTTCCTCGGGGGCCTCACTTCCTCCCCAAATCTCCCGAAGTGTCTGCTCCCGGGGGAGGTGCCTATCCGCCCCCAGCCACTTAGCGGTTCTCAATTTTAGGCCCTTAATGTTTCCTCCTCCCAGCAGCGCCAGATGCCTGACTTCCGCCTCTAAGCCCAGGACCACTTCCAAGGAATCTCAGGCTCCGGCTCAGTCCCAGGGGATTTGTGCCGGGAGGGTGACTGCAGGCCCGTCTTTGAAGTGCCTGCTGGGACGGGCGGTAGGTTCCTCGGCGCCTGGGGCCTGGAGCCTGGAGCTGCTGCCAAGGGCTGGTGCCTCTAACCCTGGGTGGGGGCCGGCCTGCCCTCTCCGCCCTAATCCCTTTTTAAGCCCCAAGGTTGGAGCCAGAAGCGAAGGTCTTCCTGACTCCCTCCTGGGTGGCCCTGTGCAGGTCATTAAGCCTCTGCAGAGGGGCAGTTTCTCCACCCTAAAGTAGGGGGGAAGCTCCACCCCAGGGGAAAACCAGGACGACTTTCGACAGTAGTGACGCAAGCTGGTGCAAGCGAAGCTGTTCCTTGCACCTGCAGCGGCCTCCACAGCCACAGCCTGGGAACTCTGGGAAAGAAATCCGAGAGAAACCCCTGACAAATGAGTCCTGCCTCCGTGGGTGACAATGGCTGTGGCATTAGAGAGGGGCCTGCGGGGGCCTGTGTCTGTGTCCTGCCATCTGCACGGCTGGGCCCGCTGCCAGGGACTGGACACAGCGCGGCCATGGGCTGTCGCCGAAGAGCGCTTGGTGAGCGGCGTGCGGGTCCACGCCTGCTTTTACCCTTGGACCTGGGACAGCCCAGGTCCGGTCCACTCCCCTTGCTGGGTCCAGTGACGTCCGGGTGGATTTGCTTTCCCAGGAGTCACCCCTGAGGTGGACCTATCAACCAGCTCTTCCATCTCAGGGGGCCCCCACCTCCCCTGCGTCACAGCCTCTCCCGGTGGGAGGCCTTGTCACAAATGTGGTTTATGGCGAGGCTCCTGGCGGGAATGCGGAGCTAATAGCCGGCTGTTAACACAGAACAAGGGGCCCTCCAGTTCCTAGGGGGCTTGGCAGGACTGGGAGAGTTTCGGCTAAGTGGGGCCCTGCCAGTGGTTTCTGTGGGTTTTTTTTTTATCCCTTGTATTTTTTTAAACTTTTTTTTATTGAGTTGCAGTCATTTTACAATGTTGTGTCAAATTCCAGTGTAGAGCGCAGTTTTTCAGTTATACATGAACACGCATGCGTTCATTGTCACATCCCCTTCCACTGTGAGCCACCACAAGGTTCTATATATGTTTCCCTGTGCTGCACAGTGGTCTCTGTTTCAGGCTCATGGTCTGGGCTCTTTTTCCTGACTTGGGCTCTGTACCATGTAAAAGCTGGAGTCATCTTGTTGGTTTTTGTTTGTCTGAGATGTTTTTCCCCCTTAACAGAGGCACTGGGGACTGAATCCAGGACCCTGGGCACACAAAGCACGTGCTCTCCAGCTGAGCTGAACCCTCTTCCCTTGTTTGGGACTTTGGTCAAGATGGAAGTATCCTTTTTCTCTGATGGTAAAGATGACACATCTAACAAATTTCCAGGAATAAGAAATGGGTGACATAGGAAGGGCAGGTGCCTCCCTGGTGGCTGATCAGACACAGATGTCACCTCCCAGCGTGTTCCCATGTGCTGCTGCTCTTCTGGAAAGACCTTTGGATACAGTCGGGAAGCTGCCCCTGCGCCCGCACGCTCCACCAGCCCTCGCCGGCACGTGGCGGGGGCGACCCCAGACGCCCTCCGGCGTCTTCCCTCGGGGATGCCCCTTCTCACGCCGTCTCCCTCCTCCCCACAGGCTGTGTATAAGATGGCAGACGTAGCCTGCAAGTGCCACGGCGTCTCGGGGTCCTGCAGCCTCAAGACCTGCTGGCTGCAGCTGGCCGAGTTCCGCAAGGTGGGGGACCAGCTGAAGGAGAAATACGACAGCGCGGCGGCCGTGCGCGTCACCCGGCGGGGCAAGCTGGAGCTGGTCAACAGCCGCTTCAACCCGCCCACACCCGAGGACCTGGTCTACGTGGACCCCAGCCCCGACTACTGCCTGCGCAACGACACCACCGGCTCGCTGGGCACGCAGGGCCGGCTGTGCAACAAGACGTCAGAGGGCATGGACGGCTGTGCGCTCATGTGCTGCGGCCGCGGCTACGACCAGTTCAAGAGCGTGCGGGTGGAGCGCTGCCACTGCAGGTTCCACTGGTGCTGCTTCGTCAGGTGCAGGAAGTGCGCGCAGACCGTGGACCAGTTCGTCTGCAAGTAGCTCCGGGGGCCCGTTCGTCCCTGGCCTCGCCTCCGCTCCGCCTCACAGAAGTTTATATTATAGAAGTCTATATAAATCTATTTTATATTTGTATAAATAAAGGGATGGATGGTAAATCATTAAAAGAAGAGAATGGAAAGGAAAAGCTTATTTAAGAGGTGCTGGGGGTCCCTGAGGGTCGGGCTTGCTGATCCCCTCCCCGTGGGGGGAGGGGTCCTTCCCCACCTCTGGCGAGGACGCCCACCATGCCGGTCCCCCCACCCCGGCCTTGGGGGGAGAGGTGGCAGCCGGATGGAGAAGATGATTGTGTCCGGAGTCTGTCGGGTGGATGACTGTCCTGGGGAAGGCGGCCAGAGCGCAGCTTCGCCCGGACGTTTTCAGGGTCTGGTCCAGCAGGCCGACTGGTCCTGGAAGAGGCCCAGTGCTGCCTGGCGTGTTCCTTCGTATGCGTGCTTGCAGGCCCCGTGTCGTCTCTGACCTGGGAACCCCAGGGGGACCAGCGCCCCGCCAGCCCTGGGGCCGGTTGCTGTGGCGGGAACTGCTCTTCCTCGCCGTCCTCTGGCTCCCTGACACCGAGAGGGAGGGGTCGTTTGACCTGCCGCGTCCGGAAAGACAGAGACTGAATGTCTGGGCCCCAGCTGCAGAAAGCAGGAGGTGCAGGCGGAGGGCAGGTCGCACTGAGCTCCAGCGCGGGGAGCAGCGACCCGGGAAGCTGCTGCCGCCTCCCCGGCCCCGTGCCGTCCCGCCCCGTCGTCGAGGGAGGCTGGGTCAGGCTGGGGCTGCTGAGTCTCAGCCCCAGGTGTAGTTTCCCTCTGACATTAAACGCCTTCCGCTGAAGTTGCTCTCTGTCCTTATTTGGACACACAGCTCTTTCCTGGGTCTCCTTCTATTTTCGATCTGATCCTTGGAGCCCTGCTACACGGCGCGCGAATGGAGGAGGGTGGGGGAGCAAGGCTCTTTAGAGCTCTAGTTTGGTGCCGGTGGTGGCGGCGGTGGAGGGGGGGCATCGTGAGCATCAACGAGGTGACGCGCAGAAGCCCCGTCCCTGAGAGCAGCGCAGAGTTCAAGGGTAGCTGTTAATGAGCAAAAGAACTCAGAGATTGAAGCTTAAACCCCAGGTTTCCCTCCTCTCCCCCGTCTGCCCCATTTTTCCTCCTTCCAAGTTGCTTCCCCGGCTCTTGGTTACGCACAGTCCACGGGGATGCCCTCTGCGGGCCTCTGTGTCTTCCATGTCCAGTTTTGGAGCATCTGGGACAGCAGGGGTCCAGGAAGGGAGAAGCATCCTAGGAAGGGAGGAAGGAGTTTCTGGGAGAGACGTGGAGCCACGCTGCCTGGGGGTGACCCATAGCCACTAAAGACAACAGTTTTATCTTGGAAAAGTTTGTGTCTGGGGAAGAGATGAGATTACAGAATTAACCTGATTATAACGAGCAAACGATATTGCAGAACATTGTAAAGGAAGTCCTGCTGAGTCTTTAGTATCTACAGAGGAGCCTCTAAGGGTTTTGAGACCTGGTTGGCATCACTGTTGCCCCTCCTACCTCCGTGGTCTAGAGACCGGGAGGTACCCTCTGTCTGCTGCTCAAAGTGTTTTAAGAGCTGAGATCCAGTTCATTCTCAGACACTTCAGGAAATTAGCCAAGAGTGACTTGTCCGCAAAATCAAACAGTGATGCCCCTGCTCATGGCGGGAGATGGATCCCCCGTCACGTCGAGGGCCCCTGCAGAGCTGTGGCAAGGGCATGGGGCAGATAATCAAGGTTTTCTTTCTAACGTGGGGAGCAGGTTGTACATTCAGACACCTGTGTGGTTGTCGCGGGCACTGACAGGTCTCAGAATTATCTGACTTGGAAGAGGTTGGGGTGAAGTTAGAGTTGTTGTCACGGGCTCGTTGAAGCCTGGTGAGTGGGCAGCTGTCTGTGAGGTGACCGGCGATGCTGGGCGAACGTGGCCGGCAACGTGGAGACCGGCCCCCAGTGAGCTTCTGCTCAGGACCACGGCATGCTTGGGCAGGAAGCAAGTGTGGCAGTCAGACCTCCAGCCCCCGGGCCCCAGATAAGGCCCTCCAGACCTTGAGCAGGCCCCAGACCTTCGCATGATGCAGAAATTCTGAGTCCTAGACCGCCAGCTCCAGAGAGTGTAGGTCTGCCGTGGAGCCGGGACCACTGCACCCTCAGCAAGAACACCAAAGGGTTCTGTGCTGGTGGTCCAGAGACCCCACGGGGCCCCCAGTCGTTGAGAGCTAACCCAGGACCCACAGGGAGGCGGGCAGCCGGGTCCTAATTCCCGACCCAGCCCAGAATCCCTGGCACATGAAACGTATGAACGTGCAATCTCATTGAACTGATGTCCCGCCCGGACCGAGTGGTTCTAGGCCCCAGGGAGGCTTTTTGATGGGGGAGGATGCTGGCGCAGAGCAGAGCTGACTTGCCCTGGAATGTCCCCCCTAGGGCTGCGGAGGGAAGCCGACAGATTCATTATGATTAAGATCAGGCAGTATTTTTTGAGCTCCGTCCACCTGCACGCATTCACCTTGTCTTCAAGATACAGTGCGGAGAAGGGCATGCCTGACCGCCTCCCTGTAAAGCAGATGGGAGGGCGGGAAGACAGCCCCTGCCGGGGTTGAGCCGAGGACAGGCCCTGTTCCTAACGGCTTTCTGACAAGCGTCTCAAAACCTGGATTCCAAGTCTAATCGGAGGACTCGCTCAGTCGGCAGCCGCGCTGTCTTTTGAGGTGAGAAACAAAACTTGCTACTTGAGTTAGATTGGTCCTGAAATTCTCCTCTGCTTCCTCCCTTAACTCATTGTTACTTTCTTGAAGCTTTGCTGTCCCCTGGAGTTCCAGGCACCAGCGAGGGCTCTGTGGCCGAAGTTGCTCCAACCAGACGGAGATGTCACAGCTGCAGTGACTTATCAGGGAAGAGGCCTGTTTTGTGGGCAGAGAGCTGCAGGATCCCAAGAAGGTGGGGAAAGGGGTCATTTCCGTCCGGAAACAAGCTCGGACTCATTGCCAGGCCCCACGGGCCCCGGTCGTGTGTATTTGGGGACCTCAGTGCGTGTGCCGCGCGCGTGTGTGTGCGCTCACGCCCACCCGCAGCCACCACGCACACAGGGAAGAACGTTTTCATTAATTTGGGGGAGGAGATGGAGAGGCGCTGGAGGCGTGGGGTATGTGAAAGAAAAAGCAACTGTCACCACGTCCGGCTGAGACGCTGCAGCACAGGGCCCGTCTACCGGAAGCCCCTGCGCTCCGGTTGGAATGACAAGCTTCGTGTCTGGAGGGAATGTCGGGGGCTGAGAAGGCCACGGTCGCTGAGTCTTGTGAGGCCTTTGTTCGGTCAGAATCCGCCCTGCAACGACGCCAAACAGTAAGTAAAGGCGCTTTACCACCTGGTTTTCCACACGAACTGCGGGTAACTTGCCCAAAGGTGAGAAGGTTGGGGCCCAGGTGTGGGGGTCGGATGGCAGGCATCGTGGAAGACAGGACACCCCACACACTTGGGTCGTGAGCCGCCAGGTGCTCCTCGGGAGACTGTCCCCACTCTTTGCTTCTCCCCCACTGCCTGCCTTTCCGCCGTCACTCTGTCCATTTGCAACTCTGCCCCAGGCGGCAACAGAAGTTAGAACCTGGGGCTTCTGATAAACGAGGGCCTGGGAGAAGGGACAGCTAGAATTAGGTTTTTAACTGGCTGCGAATTTAAAATTTGTCACTTATGTGTATTCTCTGCTGCTCCCCACGGTAACTGGAAATGGTCTGCAAGCTGCCCCAGCCAGAGCAGATAGGGAAGGCAGCGTGGAGAGAGCTTGCCGGGAGTGGGGCTGGGGGTGGGGGCAGACCGTCAGAGCGGCTGCTCCAGGACGGAAAAGACACCCCAGAAAGCTGAACCCTTTAGCCTAATTTTATTTTAAAGCCAAAAGGGAGATAGATTGTTTCGCGGGACCGGGCGCTCCGGTACGCTTTCTAAGCCTGGGGGCTGTGCTCTGTTGGGTCAACCAGCCCTTCAGCTGGTCTGTCTTCTCCTATAGGTTTATGGGATTTCCAGAGACGTTCTGGGGAAAGAAATGTTTCCTAAAGGAAGGCTTTATTTATTTATCCATCTATTTATTTATTCATTCATTTAATGCAGGGACTGGGGATTGAACCCAGGACCTCAAGCATGCTAGGCACGTACTCTACCACTGAGCTGTACCCCGCCTCAAAGGAAGGACTTTTTAAAAAGCCCTTTGGTTCCCCAGCGACGTCTCCCAGAACCTGAACCGGTGCCTAGCAGAGAAAGCATTCGGTAGATACCTGCAGGATGAATGATACTTCTCACTGAGCAGGTGAGGAAACCAAGTGGAAAGGAGATTGTCCGGCACGCTGTATAGTTTGTTCTCTCAAAGTTGCAAGTGACAGAAATCGACTAGAGCCAGCTTAAAGGAGAGAGGTGACATCGGGGTTCAGGAGGGTCCCGTCAACTCTGGGTCCCAGGACCCACCGGGCCCTCTGACTCTGCCCTGCACCCAGCTCCTCGTGGCGGGGGTCACGGCAGCACCGAGCTTACAGCCGCGGGAAGTGGCCCTGGCTCTCCCACCGCCCCAGGACCTCGGTGGAAGTTAGGGATTCGTGGAGGCGGGGCGGGGCTTCCCTGCTGACCGCTGGGTGGGAGGACGCATGTCCCAGTTCCTTGCGGGCGAGCCCTAAGTGCTTACCTGGACATGCTCGAGGAGTCCCTTCTCCGCGACAGCGCAGAATTGGGGGACAAATCCTGAGACTTTTCTCAAAGAGGTGAAAACCTGAGCGAGTGTGAGGAACAGGCTCCCGCCCCCGCCCCCTCTGCGGATGAGACGAGACCGCCCTCTGTGTAACGGGGCTGCGGAGGGAAGCAGCTCCGAGGTCAGCCACCAGGCTGGACTCGGGGCCACGCCCACGGACGCGCCGCCCCGCGGCAGCCGTAGCTTTCCCCACGGAGCGGGATGTGAAGGGCCGGGCACTCCCGCTAACGACTTCGAGCGCCTCCCCGTTGACAGTCGCGACGGCAGCAGCCCTGCGCCCTCCATCCCTTCCCCAGCTCTGCGAGGTCCCGTCCTCGCCGCCGAGAAGAAACACCCGAGGGCCGAGGGCCGCAAGACGTCTCCGTGAGTCCTCTCCGGCTCCGGGCGCGGCAGCGGCGGCAAGCACCAAACTACAGACGCCCTGTGGCCCGCCTGCCTTCGTCCCTCTGGATCCGAGAGCACCCGCCATCCTGCCTTCAATCCTCGGGCTGTGGCCGGAAGGAGCGCCCGCAGAGCCGGAAGTGGCCCGCCCGCACGTGTGAGGAGCCGCGCTTCCTGCCTCCTTCGCCTTCTGCGTCTCCGCCCCTGGGCCGGGCGGGGCTCCGGCCGCCCCGCTCAGGCGGGCTGCTCTCGCGTCCGGCCACGCGGTGTCGCTGCTCTGTCAGCTCCGGCCAGGGGTCTGCGGCTCCCGCCGTGGTTCCAAAGTTGGTCCTTGCGGGTCGAGGGCGGAAAAAGACTCCGCACAGCAGCAGGGCTGAGGTTTAGACTTTCCCTTTGGAAGGATTAGGTCAGTGTGACTTTACTTTTTTTATTTTTTTAATTGAAGTATAGTCAGTTTACAGAGTTCTGTCCGTTTCTAAAGTGTAGCAAGCATAGTGATTCAGACAGACATGTGTGTACATGTGTTCCTTTTCATATTCTTTTTCATTACAGATCACTACAAAATACTGAATATGGTTCCCTGTGCTGTACAGTAAAAACTTGTTGTTTATCTGTTTTATATACAGTAGTTAGCATCTGCAAATCCTGAACTCCCAATTTATCCCTTCCCACCCCTTCCCCCCACCCCATAACCACAAATTTGTCTTCTGTGTATGTCTGTGAGTCTGTTTCTGTTTTGTAAGTACATTTGTGTCTTTTTTGAGATTCCACATATAAGTGATATCATGTGGTCTTTTTTTTTCTCTTTCTGGCTTACTTCACTTAGAATGACGATCTCCAGGTCCATCCATGTTGCTGCAAATGGCATTATTTTATTCTTTTCGTGGCTAAGTAGTATTCCATTATATAAATATACCACAGGTTCTTTATCCAGTCATCTGCCTATGGGCACTTAGGTTGTTTCCACATCTTGGCTATTGTAAACAGTGCTGCTGTGAACACTAGGGTGCAGGTGTCTTTTGGAATTAGAGTTCCCTCTGGATACATGCCCAGGAGTGGGATTGTGGATCATAGGGTAGCTCTGTTTTTGAAGACTGAGTGAGAAAGGAAGATGGCAGTGCCTAGCCTGGCTCAGATGGGCCATAGCGACATCCAGATGAGAGAGGAGCTCGGCCTGGAGGGTGTCATGTGTTAACCGCAGTTTATTCCCTGCACCCAAGTCATTTTCAGACAGCAGATACAGACACCTTGCATGCTTAAATGTCGTCATTGTAAAGGCAGGTAATAATTACAGCTACCATTTATAGAGTGCTCACTGCATACCAGCTGCTTTGCATGTATCATATGTAATTCTCCCAGTACCTCTGCAAGGCTGGCTTTATGATCCACATATTACCGATGGGAAAACTAAGGCTCAGAGAAGTTGAGTAACCTCATCTGACTCACACAGCTGCTAACTGCTGCTGCCTGACTCCAGAGCATTTTCCGGTTCCTCAGTGGATTCTGGGTAATCCCAGGATTTAGTCACCTGAAATGAGAGGTGCCCATCTCCTTCTAAGTCTCAGGTGTACAATAATCTTCCCATCTTCCCACCATGAATTTTGCAGGAGAGGGATGAGTGGGGAAATTTCTTCTGATGGGGCACATGGTCAAGGGAACTTGGCCATCCTGAACCTAAAGTAAGAGGACGAGGTGAGTAGGGCTAAGGACACAGAGAATCTGCACAGGATGAAAGCAGGTGTGGACGTGCATGTTGAAGCAAAGAGGATGGCAGAGAGCTGAGCTCGGGGCGGCATGCTGAGGACCGCAGGATGAACCAGGTAACTCGCGTTCCATGTCAACTACAGAGCTGCCTCATGTTGGGTTCATTTTGCACAAGACATTTGGGGTTTTTTGTTTTTGTTTTGTTTTTTTACTATAGTCAGTTACAGTGTGTCAGTTTCTGGTGTACAGCAAAATGCTCCAGTCGTGTGTGTGTGTGTGTGTGTGTGTGTGTGTATATATATATATATATATATATATACATACATATATATTCATTTTCATATTCTTTTTTGTTAAAGGTCATTACGGGATATTGAATATAATTCCCTGTGCTATACTGTAGAAATTTGTTTTTTAATCTATTTTTATATATAATGGTTAACATTTGCAAATTTCAAACTCCCAAATTTATCCTTTCCCACCCCATGCCCCCATCAACGTAAGTTTGTTTACTATGTCTGTGAGTCTGTTTCTGTTTTGTAGATGAGTTCATTAGTGTCTTCTTTTTTCTTTTTTTAGATTTCGCTTATGAGTTACAGTATACGGTATTTTTCTTCCCACCTCTGACTTACTTCACTTAGAATGATGATCTCCAGGTCCATCCATAAGGCTGCAAAATGGTGGGTTTTATTCTTTTTATGGCTGAGTAGTATTCCACTGCATAAACATACCACAACTTCTTTATCCAGTCATCTGTGGATGGACACTTAGGTTGTTCCCATGTCTTGGCTGTTGTAAATAGTGCTGCTGTGAACATTGGGGTGCATATGTCTTTTGGAATTAGAGTTCCCTCTGGATATATGCCCAGGAGGGGAATTGCTGGATCATATGGTAAGTCTATTTTTAGTTTTTTGAGGAATCTCCATAGTGTTTTCCATAATAGCTTTTGTTTTTGATTGTCTGAAATTTTTAATTTGTTCTGGCAATGTAACTAACACAGCATAAGGACGTAAGCCCTCAGGCCAGACGAGACTTGTGGCCCTTGGAGAAGGGCCCCGGCAGGAGGCAGGAGGATGGACTCCTGGGAGGAGAGGCCTGAGCTGCGGGATGACCGTGAAGGTTGTAGGGGTCAGGGATTAGAGAAGGGTGCCCCCCTCCCTGGACCTACAGGATCTGAGCTCAAGAGGAAAAGAGTGGAATGAAGCTGGTGGGGGCATGAGGCTGGGAAGAAGGGGTTGCACATCCCCTGGGTCCCTGAGTCAGACCCTGGGCTTGGCCTTCTGCCCCAGAGCGCGTCTCTTCATTGTGAGCTGTCCGAGCTCACAGGACCGGAGTGCCGGCTCTCACGCCCTCCTGGCCCGGCTGCTGGGACTACCCTGTGTCTCGGAGCAGCAAGGTCTGTCTGTCCTGCTGCCCGGCTGCACCAGGAGTGTGGGGACGTGCGGCCCTCTGGGGCGGGAGGCCTGACGTCACAGTGGAGAAACAGACATTCTCCATCAGGCGCTTCCCCGAATTTATACTCCCCACTGCCTGCCCCAGGTCTGAGGAGCCTGAGATTTGAAACAGTGGTGCTCTTTAAAATTCAGACTTGCTCTGAAAAAGCCGGGCGGCAGAGGCACCTGGGGAGAGGAGGGAGGAGACAGAGGGAGATCTTCCGATTCCAAGTGAGAGGGGGCAGCTCTTCCCAGGGGGGTGTCGGCCGCTTCCGGCTGCAAACTCAGAGCTCTCGCCAGCGCTTCTGGGTCCCCATCCTCTCTATCTGCTCAGAGAGAAGGGCGCCCGGGACCAAGCAAGATGGTGTCTGTGCCTCATGGGAGACACTTGAACTGGGCGCTGAGCAGAGCCTGGATGATGGCTGCGCCGAGTCTGACCCAGTGCGAGGAGTGATTTTTCCCGCTTTGGGTGGTGCCGGGACGGAAAGAGTTCACGGCCTTCCTAAGGGCTTGTCCTCCATCCGGCTGTTAAAATCTGGGGAGATTTAAGAGTTCAGACTCCATGACCCAGTCCTGGAGACGCTGAGTGAGTGAATCTGGGGTGGGGTCTGGGAGTCTGTGCTCTCTGCTCAGCAGTGAGTCTGGGGATTGCTGGCAGGTTGTTCGGTCTGACGACCCCAGGCCTTCCAGCAGTGAGACGGCTGCTTGCAGAAGAGTGGGTTAGAGGAAGCATGTGCAGGACTGTTAGAGGGAGCTCTGAGTCTACACACTCGAGATTGCAGCTGGGAGAGGGGAAGGTGGCTGTCCTAAACTAGAGTCTCCCCAAGAGACTAAAATCAGTACAGTCTGTCCCAAACCCTCCTCCATATAAGACGTGGGAACATGGCTCCCTGGACCTGTCTCTAACCTCTGTGGTCACTGGTACCACGTTATAGGCTCCTAGGAGGAGGGATGTATTTTGGAGACAAACCTGAGCCCTGAGCTTGGCCTTTGTCCTGTCTTCTCTGGCAGGGGCGGCCACTGCTCGCCCTCCGCTGGCGCTGCCCCGGGACCGGCTGGCTTGAGCCCGCCGTGGCTTCAGTTCTCTCTAAGGGAAGTCCCCGGGGCTCACCTCTGCTTCTGCCTTCAGCGGGGCTGCGTTTGGGCTTGGGCACAAATTGAGAGCTCACCCAAATAAAGCTATCAAGTCCGCGTGACTTTCTGATGGAGGCAGAGACTCGCCCTTTAACCTCAGGGCCAGAGACCAGGATTCCTGCCCCGCTCTGCTGACATGTGTGGGAGCCCCGAGAGGGGGGCAAGCGCTTTGGACGACGTTCGCAACCCCTCTCTTGCGTGAGCTATTGTGTCAGGTCGGCTGTGGGCATCATGGGCCAGTCCCTTGTTTCCTGAGCCCCTGATTGTATTTTCCCAACAAAGCGGTAAAAAACAAACCAAAAAACCCACTCCCTCTCTGCCAAAGAGACTTTGTTTGGTAACGAAAAGGACCGACATGGAAATAAAGGCAATCTTTCCAAGCAGAAAAAGGCTCTTTGTCAGCAGGACGGGTACCTGAGAGGTGCAGGCCTCATTCCCGGGGGAAGGTGAACACATAAGAGGCACTTAGATGTTCAGGACACCTCAGCAGAGTCTGGAGACAGAGAGAAGGCGGAGCCTCCGGAGACGCGGCTCAGCCCCAGGACCGGGCGTCCGCGCCCCGCTGGGGCATTCACCGACCGCTCACGCACGTCCACGAGGCGCGGACTTGGCACAGACGGCCCGGGCTTCCGGCCGAGTTATCTTGGGCAGGCTCCTTAGCAATAAGACGCGGAGAACAGTGTCTCTCCCTCAGATAAAACAACAGGCGTGAGAGCCTTCGGTAAAATATAAAGTCTTTTTGAAGATTGAGACATTGCTTCCTCAGCTTGTGTGCGGGCGAGGTCAAAGGAAGCAGGCTCTTTTAGCAAGTACCTGGTTATGACTTGGAATCGTCCCTTAGTCAAAGCCGACCACAAAGGCAAGGGCTCAGACCGGGTTTGTTCGGCCTCCTGTGGACCCAGGAATCCCTGGGCCAGCCGCAGTCTTTCCTGAGAAGGTGACCACTCTGCCCCTCCCAGAGAAGCCGTTTTGAAGTCTGCTTTCCATTGTTTCTAGGCTACAAAGACCTCAGGAAACTTCCAAAGGGCCAAGAAACCTAGACCAGCAGCAGAAGGGAAGCAGGCCTCTGCCTGGCCCCCAGCAGACGTGGAGGACAGGGACCGGGTTCTGAAAGGAGTCCCGGGATTCACTCCGCCCTCCGCTGGGTCCGGCCGCCCCCCCTCCCCGCCCCAGGTCCTCTCCTCACTGGCCTGCAGCCCAGGCCACAAGGGCTGGGAGCCGAGCAGAGGGTCCGTGATGAAGGGCCAGGACCTCAGGGCACAGGCTGGAAGGCGTTTTCTGAGAAGTGTGGCTTCCCTGGGCAGGGTTGCTGCCACACGATCCTGTCCTTGATTTCAGGGACACAAGAAGTCCCGTGGGGCCGATCTGAATACTGAAGACCACGCAGACCCTTGCTTATCGGGGAAAAGCCTTCCAGTTCTGAACAACTGACTTAGTGATTCTCTTTCTGAGAACAATGCCCCTTCATGGCATGGGGACATGCCGTACGGGTGACTGCTGGCTGGGCAGTCACAGCTCTGGGACAGGGAGACGGGCGGGGTCACCACTGCACAGCAGGCTGTGCTTGGAAACCTAAGCCCACGTGTTTGTCAGGAAGATGAGCCAGAGGGGCGGCTGGTCCGAACCTGCCGAGAGGAACACACCCTGTGTGTGTGACAGTCACGTGTCCTGCCAACGTGCCACCTAACCCACTCTGAGCTGAAGAACATTGAGTAACTGTGCCCTCTGCTCAGGTCACAGTACACAACTTCAGATACTGCCCAGGACAGCGTGCTAGGAAGGGACTTCACTGCCACGTAGAACACTTACTGTTTCTCCTTATCTGTTTCTTTTTTTTTGCATGCTTTTGCTAATGCTGTGTCAATTTCTGGTGCACAGCATTAAGTTTCCACACACGTACACATATTTGTTTTCATATTCTTTTTCATTATACGTCACTACAAGATATTGAATATAGTTCCCCGTGCTGCACAGTAGAAACTTGTCATTTATCTGTTTCCTATACAGTAGTTAGTATCTGCAAATCCTGAACTCCCAGTTTATCCCTTCCCATCCCCTTCCCCGCTGGTAGCCATAAGTTTGTTTTCCACGTCTGTGTGTCTGTTTCTGTTGGTTCATTTGTGCCTTTTTTGAATAATTAATTTTACTTATTTTTTAATCGAAGTAGAGTCAGTTTACAGCATTGTGTCAGTCTCTGGTGCACAGCGTCGTGTTTCAGGCACCCACGTGCACACGTGTATTCTTTCTCACATTCTTTTTCATTAGCAGTTACTGCAAGGTGTTGAATATAGTTCCTCGTCTGCTTTTTGTTTGTTTGTTTTGCGCGTTGCACGTAAAGGAGTGTTTTATGTGTGTTTCTCTCAGTTTTTTGCAGTGTGACAGACACACAGCGTGATGAGCTGACTTCCACACTTTGAGATGACAACCACAACAAGTTCAGTTTAACCCATCACCTCGTAGAGATTAAAAATAGAAGTTTTCCTCCTTGTGAAGAGGATGCTCAGATGTCCCGTACGGCAGAGGTAGCCACAGCCCTCCCTCCCCTGAGCGTCTCACCCCGAGGCTTATGCGCACAACGTCCCACCACCTTGCGGGGCTCTTGGCAGAGGCAGAGTAAGCCTTTGTGTGGCCTGAAGCTCAGACAGTCGGCAGGGAGCAGTTTGGAAATCACAAACACAGAATTAATGAACAGGGCCTTGCAGGGCAGGGAAGAGGCCTGGAGGTTAAGTTTCATTCACTTCATGGAATACCCAACTCTGGTCCTCGGGAAGCATCTAGAAGATGCCAGGGGAACGCAGCCTTTCAGAGCTTTAAGCGACTCTTCCTAAAACTTTCTCACTCCTTCTTACCTTAACTGAATTCTGCATTTTCCCTGACGAAGCCATTTGGGTTAGAACCCTCTGGGGTAAAAAGGCCCTTCTTTCCCCCAGGCCCCCAGGTCGTGGGCTCTGTGTGTGTGGTGGGGGGTCCTCCCCACTACACAGTTATAGACCTTGCTCAGCAAGGCCTCCAGACAGACCTCCTCCACGGTTGTCCAGACAGACAACCCTCCCCACGGCGGTCGCTAGGCCCCTCTTTGCTCTGCCACCGACAGGGCCTGGGGCCCCCGCCGCCCAGCCCCTCCCAGCGGAGCGGCGTCGCATCCCTGCTTAGCCTCTCAGGCCAGCAGCTCCTCACGGCGGGCACTGCGTCTGCCTCCCCGTCCATCATGTGTGGCTGCTCCCCAGGCCGTCTGCGGGCAGCGGCTGCCCCACTGGTGCGTGTCCCCTTGAGCCCTCCGAGGAGTACAAAGAACGAGACGAATCCCTGAAGCTGGGAAAGCGAAGTGCATGCACACTGCTCTGCATCAGATCGATCAACAAGGCCGCACTGTGCGGCACAGGGAACCACGCTCAGTGCCGTGTAATGGCCTACCGTGAAGCAGAGCAAGAGCATGTCCTTGCATGACTGAACTGCTGTGCTGTGCGCCGGGAACTGATGCAGCATTGCAAGCCGACTGTGTTTCAGTTAAAGAAAAGAAGGCAAAGTACAGAAGAGGGCGGTGTGCGGTGTGGAAGAAATGCATTAGGTGCCAGTCTGGTCACTGTCGGGAGCGGGGGCCCCGCCTGCCCGGTCCCTTGTCTGGGAAAGCAGCACAGGAGTCCGGAGACCCGGGGAGACTCTGAAGCTGCAAACGACGGGTGGCACCTGCCCTGAGAGGCTCTCTTCCCACCAGTGCCAGCGGGACGCTCACAAGCCCCTACCTCATTGTGAGCAGATCAGGACACCTTCCCTCCCCCAGTGAAGGTCAGATGGCCGGTGCATGCGGCATGAGGCATGTGCAACCACAAAATCTCCATTTCCACGGAGGTGGCAGAAGCTCGGGCATCGCGGTACCTGGAAGCTGTCTCCTCCAGAGGGAGAGAGGAGCGCTTTCCTAGAGGCGGCAGTTGGGACCGGCTCATGGCCCCGTTCTGGTGAGGGCCCAGCCCCGGGAAGGGCTGCCATCCCTGCGTGTGTCTGTCGGAGCAGCACCACTTCGCAGAGAGGTCAGAGCCCAGAGCTGACACACCTCTGGGCTCAGTGAAGTCTGCCAGAGGGGTGAGGGGAGCACGGAGGATGGAGCTTAGGGCTCAGAGGTTCCCAGGGAGGGCGTGAGGGCCACGGCAGGTGCAGACGGCGGGGAGGTTGGGGGAGTGAGCCACTCGGCCGTGACGACAAGGATCCTGCTCTGTCTTGTGTATCTTCGGGCTCGTTTTTAAGTCCCTGATGCATCAGCAATGGTGCTTTGTGCAGGCCTTTATCTGTGGTGGGAGAGACGTGAAGGAAGCACTGGAAACAGCGGGTGAGACAGCCTCAGGGGGCAGGGGGCAGGCTGCGCACGGGAGGCCTTTGAAGGATGCGCAGAGGAGTCGAGCTTACCGCCCTGTGACGCACACCCCGTCCCTCGCTCTGTCCTCCTCGATACTGGGAGTCGTGCGGGCTCACTGGTCACCGCATCCCAGCTCCGACCCAACACCGTGAAGTTCATTCCTGTCCCCCCCCTTCCTCTGCCAGTGAGATGCTGGACTCCACTGGGGAGCCTTTAAGGAGGTGAGAAGAACGAGAAAGAAGCCAAAGGTCACATGGTCCCAGGTCCACCGCGCCTCCAGTGTGATGCCTCCAGGGTGTAGGCCAGACTAGGTCCCGGGGCTCTGAGCAGATCAGCTTGGCTGCGGGCAGCCCTGGGTTGTACAAAGCCCCAGAAGTGTCCGTGCTTAGGACAGCCCATGAACACACACCGGGACAAAGTTGACTCAAGGCCACCTGGAGCCTCCATGGTCGTGTTGAACTTCCAGGGTTCACCTGGATCCACCCCGGGTGAACTCCAGCTGTTGCTCTGACCCTGCACCCAGGCACGTGAGGGGTGATTCAGGTTAGAGAGAGAGGAGATTAATTTTGGTATCCTGTGGGGAAACGCGAAGCTGGGAGAGGAGGGAAGAGGAACACCCGCATCACTTTGGCGCCTCTGTAAGGAGGCATGAAGTTGGCTACATAAAAACTTAACATTTCCATGTGGCAGAATTAGCTCAGGCCAATCACAAGATACACAATAAACTGGGAAAATATTTGCAGCACCAAGAGCTAATTTTCAGGGTGCAGGTGAAGTACACTTAGAAGTCAAGAAGAGCATCAACCAAAACGATGGGCAACGGGTGTCACAATCCATAGAAACCAAGACCTACGCGTGGTGTTCATTCCTTTAAGCCTTTATAGCAAGTGAAATATAAGTTCCAACTCTCAGAGGGACATTTTTTCACCTAATAGAGAGGAAAAGAGGAGCAGTTCTGATGAACTGCTGGGGGAGAGGATGTGGAGAAAAAGGAACCCAGCGTTGTTGTTGGGAGTAACAATTAGGGTCACTTCCTGGTCTGTCAGCATCTAAACTGCGTGCATCCTTTTGCCCAACGGACCCACTTCTACAAAATTATCCTAGGCTTCCGCTCACACGCGTGCACAAAGATGTACGTGAGAAATGTCCTGCAGTTTTATTGGGGAGTAAAAGTCTGAAAGAATCTAAGCGCCTGTCCGCAGAGGGGATGGGTGTTAACCCTGGTTTTGATGTGCACTGAGCAATCACACGAGAGGGCACTATGTGTTGCTCCCAGACGCACGCGGTGTGCACGTGAACGTGTGCACAGTTACTGAAAGGGATGACAAATTCATGACGGCGCTGCGCTCTGGGGAGGGGACGGGACTAGCATGGTCTGTGAAGGTCACAGAGTGTTTCAACGTTTTCTGTAACATTTTACTTCTTCCGTGTGAGGAGGAAAAGGAACAGCTCTGACCAATTCTTATCAGCTCTGGGTGGTGGGGACTTCTGATACGACATGCTTACTTTTCTGTATTTTTTTTCTCCAAAAACCGCGATCGAGGTCAGTGGACAAGAGGCGAAGTCTTTTTTGTGAAGAGGCACCCAACGTGCTTGCTGCCTGTGACCCGTCGCTGGAAGGACAGAGAGGGCACCAGGAGGCAGCTTGAGAGGCGGAGGCAGACCTATTATTATTGTTCATTATTATTTAAAATGTTTGCTTGTTTGTTTAAGGGGGAAGGTAATTAAATCTATTTATGTATTTTTTATTTTATTTTAATTTTTTTTTACTGGAGGTGCTGGGGATTGAACCCAGGACCTCGTGCCTGCCAGGCATACGCTCTACCACTGAGCTGTGCCCTCCCTCCCTTGCCTCATGGTCTTAACCAAACCCTCTGGTATATTTTTTCCTCTAAGTTTCCTGACAGAAGTGAAATGCCACTTTGACATTTACATACATACACGCACATGCACACGCAAGTACACCTTACTATAACATATATATAACATGACATTACAACACATACACGGGAAACTAACAAAACAACAAAACCGAACTGAAAACAAGGCTCAGGTGGCGAGGGCAGTGGGTCTCAGAGCTCTGCACTCCGGGCGGAAACACTCAGGAAGCCCACGTCTGCTTTCGGGGCCCAGGGAGGAGCGCCGCAGCGGACACCCTTCCCCCTCGTGCCCTCTGCACAAAGTCCCTCTGGCGCAGGGACAGGTGGCTGGCAGGCCTGCTCTTTGATCTTTCCCCCAGTGCCCTTCAAGATCTCTTCCAGCTCTGCGTCAGGGCATGCCCTGATCCCTGGACGCGGAGCGGAACTGGGGCAGAGGGTGCCTGGTATCTGGAAGAGATACTGCCGTCGCCTGACGCCAGCCCAGCGCTGTTTTGTAACTTGTTGTGATGGCCCAATCTGCTGGCCCGGATGTCCTTGCTTTTGAAATCAGCATCTGAGCAAGAGCCAAGGTGGCTGTGGCCATCACCCCACACCGCCTCAACCAATGGGAGGGCCCTCGGCGTGCCACAGAGGCCTGTCCCCTGAACCCACAGCCTCCCACTCCGTGCCATGGGACCAGCCCGGGCCTGATGGCGGGTAAAGGTCCCTGCAGCGGACGCAGAGCCGCGAGGGATGCAAACACTGAGACTGATGGCAAAACAGCAAAAACAGCTCAGCAGGCTGGGCCTTTCCTCCAAAGACCTTTCACTGCGCTTGCAGTGTGTTTGGCTGCCCAGTAGGAGCTGGGGACAGGAGGCTGTGAGGGCAAGTGGGTACGCTTCGAACCCTCGAAACGTTGAGGGGTTCTTTGGGTTTTTTTGGTATTACCCTCAGATGGTCTCTGACAGCCTGTCAGAAACGGCCCAGGCTTTTGCTGGGATTCTGCTCTTTCCCAGAACCAAGGACCCTTCAAGGTGGAAAAGCAGGGCTCTTTCCAGGGTGACATTCTCTCCAAAGCTCAGGCTGGGAGTGACACTTAACTTCGTCCACCCTCAGTCTGACCCTCTTTCTGGAAGAACGAGGAAAGGCAGGTGCTAACAGCACATCCCTCTCTGAGGGCTGAGAATCGGGGCTGGAGGAGACCAGCCCCCCGAGGGGCCGGGGTAAAACAGGACAGAAGGGGTGCGTGGCCCCCTTGACGGCTCTCCTTGGCCCTCGCTCGGAGGCCAAGGGGTCTTCACTGCACACCCCATGTCCCCGCCGGCTTTCAGCTCTGGGTGCCTGCCAGCCCGTCCTCACTGCGGCAGCTGTCTCCACAGCCCTGCAGGCTGGCGCCCTCCCCCCACCCCACTCGCTCTCCTCTGGGTTCACCCTTCCTTCCTCACAAGTAGCGGTTCACATCTTTCACCAGACTGGCCAAGGGGGGGGAACCCCAGCAATTTATTCATTGATTCACCGTGTGTATTCTGAGCATATCATTTTTTTTTTAAGTGGAGGCACTGGGGATTGAACCCAGGACCTCATGCATGCTAAGCACGCACTCTACCCCTGAGCTATACCCTCCCCTCTATAATTTAAAAATCACTAAAAGTTTAGACTTCATGACATTAAGTTAAGAGATATCTCATTTGAAAAGCATTTACTCATTAAAGTGTAAGTTTCTCACTTCAACTGTGTCACACTTTTTTGTGCAAAGGTTGATGTGTTGTTGAGCCAACACCCATGTTGGTTGATGAACCAGTATGAGGTCGGTGTGTTATCGGAGGATGCTGAGTACGGGGTTCTGAGGCATGAGGCCACTCAGGCCACCCCACTGGGCGCCTGGGGAAAGGTCCACTTGGCGTTTGGCTGCACCCTTGCCCACAAAGGCAGGGTTATCTCAAACAGAAGCTGTGCCTCCGACGACACTGTGAATGCGGTAAATATCAAAAAAAAAATGAATGCGAGAGAAACATTTCTCCTTAACTCGTAATATAATCTTTGACGTTACTTCAGACAGAACGCTCCTTTCCAACTCACCCTGAGTTCTGTTCTGGAGTAGAATTCGTGAGGATGGAAAATCAGAAAACGTGGGTCAGCTTTGCCAGAATCTAACCCTGGGGGAACAGGGAGCGAGCATGGCAGTGCTCCCCGTGGAGCCCACGTCTTAGCGCGACCGTTTACACAACGTAGGTGACATTAGGCCAACGTGTTAGCTTGCTCTTCAGACTCTCTCATTCTTCTTTAAAAAAGACATCTGTGTATCATCTTCAAAAGTATGTAAGATATTTTAAAAAATCAAGCACAGACGATAACGCAGGAAACACGCAGCACAGCAGCCCCTTCCCCGCCCCCCGCCCCAGCCCCAGGTCTGTAACTGCTACGCTTTTGTCACGGGTACTTCGCCTTTTTTCCCCCCGAAGAAATATAACGTCATGAATAAAATGGCATGAACGTAGCCAAACACCCCTTTCACCAGCGGGCTTAGTCCTCTTCCCTCCCTCCATCCTCGGAGCCTGCGAGGTTTTCTTTTTAATTCAAATCAGTGCCATTTTACCCTTCAGGTCATTTGTTTGTTTTTAAGTTCGTTTGCGTCTTTTTCTTTTTTTAGTGGAGGTGCTGGAAATTGAACCCGGGACCTGGAGCTGAGCACGCGCTCTGCTGCTGAGTTATGCCCCGCCAACTATGTCGTCTTGCAACTTGGTGTTAGTCACGTGTTTTGACATCTGTGCACGTCACTCTGCATGGATCCAGTTTATTCCTTTTAATGATGCGCAGTGTTGCACTGTGTGTGCATACCGTATTTTATTTTATTTTTTAATTTTTTTTATTGAGGTATAGTCAGTTGCAATGTGTCAATTTCTGGTGTAGAGCGTTATGTCCCAGTCATGCATATACATACATATATTCATTTTCATATTCTTTTTCATTAATGCTTATTACAAGACATTGCACATAGTTCCCAGTGCTATACAGAAGAAATTTGTTTTTTATCTGTTTTTATATGTAGTAGTTAATGTGTGCAAATCTTGAACTGCCAAATTTATCCCTTCCCACCCCTTTCCCCCAGTTAACCATGAGATTGTTTACTATGTCTGAGTCTGTTTCTGTTGTAGATGAGTTCATTAGTGTCCTCTTTTCTCTTTTTTTAGATTCCACATATAAGTGATAGCATATGGTATTTTTCTTTCTCCTCCTGACTTACTTCACTTAGACTGATGATCTCCAGGTCCATCTGTGTTGCTGCAAATGGCATTATTTTATTCTTTTTCATGGCTGAGTAGTATTCCATTGTATAAATATACCACAGCTTCTCTATCCAGTCGTCTGTCGATGGACCCTGAGGTTGCTTCTGGGTCTTGGCTATTGTATATACAGTGCTGCCATGTTTTATATCCATTCCTCTCCTGATGATACTTAGGCTGTTGCCAGGTCTCCTGCCGTTGCAGAGGATGGTCCGTGAACATTGCTGTACGTGTGTTCTAGTTGCTGTGCAGGAGCTCATCACGTTCCTCAGCACCCCTCATCTCCTCCTGAAAAACACAAGAGACTTAGCACCCTTGGATGTATACACACTGCCCTGTCCTACCTGCTATTTTCTGAGGTACCTCAGTTCCACTTTCTTTATATATATTCGTTATCAACATACTATATGTGTATACAGTGAATGCATATTTAGATTTATCTGAAGTTTTACCTATGTCTTTGCTATTTCTTCTATCTTTCTATTTGTGGGCATGTGCATATATGTGTGTGTGAGCAATACATCATGTAAGTAAAATATATGAGAACACGCACCTATTACAGTATTTATGTATGACCAATATGATGACTGAGGTACCCGTCAAAATAATCTGGGAGGCGAGGAAGTGGATGAGGACTCGGGTGAAATAAAGCTGGTTGTGTACTGATTATAACGAAAACTGGGCTATGAGTATATGAAAACGAGTGCACTTATGTGTGTGCATGACTGGGACGTAGTGCTGTGCACCGGAAATCGACATACTGTAACTGACTGTGCTTCAGTTAAAAACAGAACAAAACTGGGTTACGGACACAGGGAGCTGGCAGGGTTTGCTCTATTTCTGTTCACGATTGAGGATTTTTGTCCATGTTAAAGAACTGAGAAAAAAGAAGAGGCACTGCCCTGGCATCAGAGGCCCTGCCCGCCGCCTCTGCCGTGCTCTCCCCGAAGCTTCCAGCTGTGAGTCACTTTTGACAAGTCTCTTCTTCCCCCTAGACCTCAGTTTCCTTCTCTCTAAAACAACCCAGTTGGACCAGGTGATATTTAAGATCCCTCCCTGCCTGTACATGGTAAGACTTTTTTTAATTTTTGCTGTTTCTGTTTTTCATTGAGATGTAATTTATAGGCATGTAATTTACCAGTTTAAGGTGGACGGTTCAGGTGTCCTTAGTATATTCGCGACGTTGTGCAACCATCATCACCATCTAATTCTGGAACGTGTTCATTGCCCCAGAAGGAATGCCACACCCCTTACCTGTCACTCTCCAGCCCTCCTTTCCCCAGCCCGGGCACCCACTTTCCTGCTTTCTGCCTCCACGGATTTACCTATACTGGCCGTTGCCTACCAATGAAATTGTATCACATGTGGCCTTATGTCTGGCTTCTTTCCCTCGGCGTGAAGTTTTCAAGGTTCACCCACGTTGTGGCATTATCGGTAGGTCATTTCTCTTTCATTCGTTTGGAAGGTTAGTCTCGGCGGCAGTTTCCCGAATAGTGTGGAGAGCGGTGAGGTTGATGGCAGGGGGCTTAAGGAGGAACTTACTGCAGTAGCCCAAGAAGAAGGTCCCCGTAACGGGGGGTAGAGCCTGACAAAGGCTCAGAGCTGCTGAAATGGCCACGCGTGGCCGTATTACTAACCAGACTGGGGCCCACGGGGACACCGACAGCACCCTCTGGAGCTACGCTGCTTTCCAACGGAGCGGCGTTCCTGAAAGAAAACCAACAAGACGGCTGCTGAGTTGCTCAGGCCTGCACCTCCGGCCAAACGGAACTTATGACTAACCTGCGCCCCTCGCTGGGCACTCTTTTCTTAGAATACCTTATCCTTTTATCCTAGAGGGCTTGAAAGAAGGTCCTGGACTGAACCTCAAGAAAACGGGCAGGCGCCCCCAAGTTCCCCCACGACAACAGCAAGTTCTTGTCAAGATGACGAGAATGCAACACGCCGTGCAACGCCCTGCCTGCTGTCACCTCTTCTGTTCCATCCAGTCTTTTTCTAGGAAACCTCAAGCCCCCGACCCCAAGATGGACTCAGTCTTTTAAGGCCTTAGCCTGCGTGACTCCCTCTACCTGCTGTTCTGTTCCATCCTCCGCAGACTCTGACTCCCACTTCCACTATCGGGGACAGAGGCTGCGTTTTCCGCAACATTCTGGATTCTTCGGCTTGCTGTTTCCGAGGTCTGCTCATCAGCCGCGGGGCCAGCCGGCACTCTCCTGTGATTGCACCCAGGCTTGAAAAGCACGCATCAGTGTGGTTTGGCAAATGGTTTTAAAACAGGGAGGTGCACAGCTCGACGGAGCAGAAACAGCTGCTCTTGGCAGCGGCACCGCTTCGGTGATGTCCCGTTGTTTCCTTTTGCGGTTACCAACATCTTCTAAAATCACTGCTCTGAGCTTCCCACCTCCGGGTTTTAGAGGGCCAGTTCAGTCGCCCGTCCCTCCTGGGTCATGCGTCTGATCGGCGCAGCAGCGACCCACTGGGTTTGCGCTTGTCTTCACGTCGCCCTGGCGTGTTCTAAGGTTATTCTCATCCACGTCCCGTGTGTGAGACTCCCTTCCCCAAACTGCTGTGGATTGGATTATAACTTAGTTCCTACGTGGCTGAACTGAACTGAACAGCAGCCTGTTGGAGATGCACGTTTCATGTTAATTGATGAGTAAACTCAGCAGCAATAGGACCAGGAAGCTAGGGAGTTTGTTGAAGAACTCGAACAACTTGACCTGAGAGCCAGTGACTACAGCGTGGGCAGGGCTGAGGGAGTCATTCGGGACAGGAAGGCGAAGTTTGCCTGCCGCTGCCTCCCCAAATTTGCAACATCTGTATGGGTTTTCCTTTAACCTCTCTCTGTTCTTCGCCTGCGTCTCTAAGAGCTGTTTTTGTTCGCCAGGTGACAGCTGGTCTTCCTCATAGTTCACGTTTGGGGTGTTTGTTCCAGCGTCACTTTTAAGCTCATGCCCTGGAGGCCGTGGCAGAGTTGCTGTCCCAGAGTAAAAACTCCACAAATCTTGTGAAATAAGTGAATGAGTGAGTGGATGCCGTGAAAAAGAAGCTGGATGATTACTTCTGCGATCATATTGAGCTCATGGCTTAAAGGCATCGAGACAGCTGCCCTCCTCCTCTCCTTCCTGCCTCTCTCTCCACATCTGTTGAGGAACATGGGTCTGCTTTTGACCCCGTGGAACGTGCACTGTTGAGGCTCCTCTGGAGATAAACAACGGGTGACAGGGGAGGGCGCAGCTCAGTGGTAGAGCATATGCTCGGCATGCACAGGGTTCAAGCCCCAGCACCTCCATTAAATATATGCGCCTAATTACTTCTGCCCCAAAAAACAAAACAACGAGATGCTGTTTTTTGGTGTGGGGGAGGGCATTAGGTCTATTTGTCTATTTACTATAATGGAGGCATTGGGGATTGAACCCAGGACCCCATCCACACTAAGCATTCACTCTACCACTTGAGCTGTACCCTCCCCACAGAAATGGGGCTTTTGATTTGTGGTTCTAAAGCTCCTGTCTCCCAGCTCTCCTGCAAAATACTCCAACAGCCCGAGAAAACACTTTAAGCCCACGTCTCCACCTGCTGACAGCCACTGCTGAAAGGGTTAGTCGAAGGAGATTAGATTAGAATTTATTCCAAAAGTCTTTAACTTTTTCCAGCTTTCAAGGACCAGAGTTTTCTTTTCTTTTCTTTTCTTTTTTTAGTTTATTAGCGGTACACTGTCGTAGACAACAGTGGGCCACACAGACAAGAGGTCCCTGTGTGAGCGCAAAGCTTTCTTTACAGAATTGAATTTCACAGTTACCTATTCCCCTTTTTATTTTTTAAATGGTTTTTGGGGGAGGGGGTAATTAGGTTTATTTATTTATTTATTTATTTATTATTATTTTTTTAATGGAGGTACTGGGGATTGAACCCAGGGCCTTGTGCATGCTAAGCGTGCGCTCTACCGCGGAGCTCTGCCCTCCCCCAACCCCCTCCCTCAAACACCTGAGAGTGACGTCTTCCCCACGTATTATTTTTGAGGTCGCTAGTTTTCTCTGTACCCCTCCCCTTGCACAAGTAATTACCAGTCCCCGCAGCCGCTGCCCCCAGGAATCTGCTTTGTGAGGACAGCTGCATCTCTCCCTGGGCTCTGCCTCTGGAAACACCCACCCTCGGGGAAACCCTGCTCTCAGAGTGCCAAGTAGATACTGCGCCAAGTGACTTTATTCAGAGGCTGGCAGTCCGCCCGCCTTCAAATCCAATGGACCCACGCTTGGTTTGATGTCCTCCTGAAATTCTGAGCCAAGTGTGGGTCCTTTTGAGGACAGGACCCTGTGAAGGGGGGACAGTGTCTGAGAATCAACACCCTTAACAAGCCGTCCAGGTGTTGATTTTGCCACGAGAGAGTGGAAAGCTCTGACTGTCTTGCTCATATGCTCGGGGAGAAGAAACAGGGGTCCGTCTGTTCCCAGTGAGCGTGGGGCGGCCCCCGCGCCCCCGGGCCCCCGGCTGCCCTGCCGCGCCCACTCTCTTGTTCTTTCTCCCCCTCCTCTCCTAGGCTCCTCCGGCTCAGGGCCTGTCACAGGCACCCCGGGCTGGGCTAACCTTGCCTGATGGGGCATTAAATAGAGAAGGCGGCCGGGAGGGGGCAGACATTCCAGGAGAGCCACCCCGCCCACAGCCCCGTCCTCAGTGACTGCTGGGTCGCATTCATCGGAACTCAGTTCCAGATCAATCCTATGCTCGCCACAGTAAATGCCAGTTTTGGGGTTTTTTGTTTGTTTGTTTTTGGTTAATGGAGGTATGGGGATTGGCCCCAGGACCTCCTGCCTGCTAAGCACTCGCTCTACCGCTGAGCTGTACTCCCCGCCCCTCCAAGCCAATGCCTGCTCTTGGAGCTTGTTTCTGCAAACAAGTCCCCGGGTTCAGGACTCCTCCCAGGGAACCTGATGGGAGAATTCTTACCCAATCATCCTGACTAAGCACCTAGTGGTAAGTTCTGGATTCAGCTGTACATCAAGATAGTTATAGGTTAATAAACTTCTTTGTATTATTAACTTTAAAGTTTAGCACAACAAAATTTTTTTTCTGGTTCACTGTTTTTGTGTGTGGGTGACCGCGTACGTGGTCGCTGAGCAGAGCAGATGCTGTCTTGAATTTTTCTTTAATAAAGAGCAGATTTTTTAACTCACAGGTGCTTCTAAATTACTTATGAAACTATTTTTTCCTTGATTTTCACCTCTATTTCCCTTTTTTTTTCTCAGTATTTGTCCCTTCTAACACAAAGCTTTATTACTCTGTTTTTAAAGTAAAGAAAATGTTTGTGTTTCTGTTTCCATCCCCACAGCAAATGGGAGACTAAATGGAGACAAACCGTTGTAACTTTGAAATATTATGTAACCTGGAAAAATATTTTCTGCTTGTTTCTTATTTGGGCAAAAGGCTTGTAGGCAAAGAACTTTTACAACCCAGTGATAGGAAGGGAAACAATCCTTGTTTTCTTTTTTTCCTTTGAATGGGCAACATTTGAACAGACACGTCACAAAAGAAAAGAATAGCCAATAAGCAAATGGAAGTTTCAACATCATTTGTCATCAGGAAAAGGCAGATTAAAACTACACAGAGATGATACTAATGTTACTGAACTCAGGTTTAGCTGCTGGCTCCTCAAAAGCCAATACTCAAAAAGCCAAGAGACAAGTGTTGGTTGGAAAGGAAAGTTTGCTTTTTTCAGGAGTCCAGAAGCCTGGGGAGAAGGCAGACTCATGTCCAAGAAGCACCTCTGAAGAGTCTGCTGGACCGTGGAAGTTTTTAAAGGGAAATGCATTTCGGGGAGGGTATCAGTCTTCCTTCTCGTCCACTGTGTGCAGACTTTCTCTGATTAGTCGGTGGTGAGGTAACAGGGAGGCCCTCCACCTGGAGATCTTAGTTCCTGTGGAAGAACTCAAAGATATATTGTTATGTGTGTCCCTTGAGGGGGGAGCAGGACCCTGCTTTATGGTTTCTTGACTGCCCCTCCTTTCTTTCTGCATTCCCTCCTTTCCCTAATTAGCAACTGTTTGAATCCGCCCTTTGGAGCTCAGGGAAGATCCGGGAGGCTGAATGGAGCCTATTTCCTACAGACAAGAAATGGGGGCCATGGAAAGGGTACGTACCAGAGAGGACCCCACAGGGTCCTGCTGGGCTTCACTAACTGGGGACTAGGGGAAGATGCACGGGGTAAGGCCCGTGAGGAGGGTTTACCCAGTGTCTTACAGAGGACAGTAGCCCAGGACACAAGTTCTCAATGAATTCTCGTCATTTAACTTAATTTAGCAAAACTCCAAAGTTCAAGTTACCAAGATCTGGAGAGACTGTTTTAGACAGATGTTCCCAAAACATAATTATTCCTAAGAATTTACCTAAAAGCTCTTGTCTCATTTAGTTCTATTTTATTTATCTAACAGCTTCATCACCACATGTCATTTTTCTTGCTGGCAAATTTTGTAACAGGAATAAGATCTAGTTTTGGTGCCAAAAATACTGGCCTCTGTGCCCCCCAAAATGAATTCAGACTTGGAGACAGAGTTTTGGGAGAATCAGACAAGAGCAGATTTATTGCTTTGCCAGGCAAAGGGGAGTCCCAGCAGGCTAACAGCTTAGAGACTCTGAATCCATCTTGGGGTTGAGATCTTGAGGTTTAATAGAAAAACTGGATGGAACAGAAAAGCGATAAGAATCGGGGCGGCTTGTGGGTGCTGTGTTCTTAATCTTGATAAGTCCATCCTGCGTCATGGAAAACCTAGGGTCTGTCTGTTCTCCTGAGGTCATCAGCCCGTGACCTTCCCGAAACACAGCCTCTGGGTAAAGAATGTATAGGGAAGGTTGGGGGCTGATCTAGCAAAGCGGTTGAGCAAGTAAACGGAAAGAAACACAAGGCGTGCCAGCGTGAATCAGCCGACAGCAAAACGGCCTTAGCACCAGGGGAGCCATTTTGTTAGTGAGCTTCTGCTCTCTCAGCCTGATTCCTGCCGATCGTAGGCACAGCGGAAGTCTTGTGTTTAACGTAGGTGACTCTAAAGACAGGCCTGCATCCGTGAAACCAGCAAACTGACACTTGTTTTCGTTCATTAGTTAACCCTAGAACGCGTGAACCTGAAACCCACTTGGGATGGTTTCTTATTGTCGCTGAGTGTTCATATCAGCACTTCATTTTCTTTAACTCAACTAAACAGGGCTCTTTCGCAAGCGAATGGTGGCAGTGCCGTGCAGCTACAACACACACGCGTAGACACAGACACAGGGGCGGAGACTGCGTTCCAAACTTTCAGCCATGAATCAAGTAGCGGAAGGTAAAACCCATCAGTTACAAAGGAGATTGGATTCAAACTGGGCTTCTGGCAGGTGGAGCACGCCAGGGTCACCCGTCTAGATGGCTAAGTCCTTCTGTCTGACCCTTTCGTCAAGCTCCAGGTTACTTACTATCCCCCTTTTGTTTTCCCCTTTAGATAAGCCTTACCTAAAAGGAACATTTTGAAAGATGGCCTGACTTAAGACTTCCAGAAGACCAGATAGAGTATTTGCATCTCAAAGGCACAGGAGGAGAAACGCACCTCCCCCCAGGAGAAACTGCGGTCCCCTGAGGCCAGAATTTTTTTAGAAACCTTGCAGGATAAATAGGGGAGGGCTCAACAGTGGTAAAAGGGTTGGTGGGCTTTGAATCGTTTCCGAAGCCACACCCCTGGTCCTGGAAAGACTAGATTTGTAAAACAAGGGCAGCCCTTTGTAGTTCCTCAAAGAGCTGGGTGGCCGCCTTAATGGTAAAGAAGCGACACACCCCATTCACTCTGCTGGAGTGTTTCACGTCCCTTCTTTAGCTTAGGGGAGAAGGCCCCCCCAAATTACCATCAGGCTCTGAATACCAGCTATAGCCAGTTTAGCCAGACGAGTGCCTCCCCCCCCCATTTTGGTAATCCATCCCTGGATTTAAGAGATTCTTGGCCTTGGATCTAAAGACACTCACCTACAGCCTCCAGTGGCCCCACTTCTAAAGGGAACCATTGACTAGTGTCCTCAGAGTGGAAAGGAAATTCAGACAGAGGGTGACGAGAATGAGGACTCGAAGGCGGACAACCGTCAGTGGTTTCAGGGACCTTCTACGTCATCAGTCTTTCATTCGCCTCTGCAGCACACCCTTCTCTGAGCCTGTCTGGGAGTTTTGAAGACTTTTGGGCCTTCTGCATACCGACTGTAAAAGGCACAGTAGTATCAAGATGAGGGTGCTCTGAAATTTGAACAATTTAGAAGTATTTCCAAGCCAAAGGATCCATGGAGCTAGCCCTATAAATATTTTCTCCTGCTAGTCTAATTTTAGAAAAGAGAAAAACTCTTACCACTCTTGTTCAGGGACCCAGGAGTCTGACTGACGTAGTAAGGACTTACCTTCTGCTGGCTCTCTCTGTGTGCGCAAAAATTAGTTTTGGAGTGCCAAAAGACCCCTGCCTTGGCCATGTCAAATGATGTATTATTGACAGTTTATAAAATCCACATCTACAAGTACAGGCAAGTAGTGGGTCATGGGTCACCTGTGACCCCTTACAAGATTAAGAAGGAAGGTTACCTCTTAAGGAGGTCCAGAGACTGCACTTCAGGCCAACGAGAAAACACACTCAAATGGGCAGGAAAGGCTGAGACACACTGCTGATGCAGGAAAACGGGTGTGGGGCGTGAGGAGGGCCAAGTCCCAGGTCTCGGCTGAGCCCCTGGGACGTGCCCCGCCGGGTGTGGGTCCTTGGCTTCGCACAGGAAAGAATTCAAGTGCAGGCCACCGTTGAGTTAAGGTAGATTTGTTTAGAGAAAGACGCGCTGCATAGAGTGTAAGGCAAGAGAAAGGCCAGGAAAGAGGTGTGGGGGCTGGGTGCTCAGGTCAGAGTGAAAGCAGGCGCTCACGCCGCAGAGACACACAGAAGAGTGCGGGCGTCTCCGAAGGGGACGGAGCGAGAAAGGCCACTAGGCGCGGTGTAGCCAGTTCTTCTGGGCTCAGTAGCTTCACACGCCTACAGGTGGGATCAATCCAACCGCCCTGGGGAAGGGGCTGGCATTCCCAGGGACTGGGCCAAGCCCGTTCTTTGGCCTTTCGCGGTCAGCCCTGGGGCTGTCGCGGGGCCTGCAGGCATGTTGTTTATCACGCTGTTACAGTGAGCTATATAACGAAGCTGAAGCTATGCTAGAAGTTAAACCTCTTAATCCTCAAGGCCAACTGGGAGTTGAATCTGCCATTTTGGTGTGAAATTGCTGTGCTTCCTTGAGTGGCTCTGCCCTGCCCCCTTCCCTCCTGTCTCACTGTCACCATGAGCCCCACCCCCAGCACAGCGCCTGCAGTGGGAGCGAACCCTGAATTCCCAGCTTCTCTCTGAGGAACAAAGCCTGACATTTAGTACCCACCTTTTAAGCCTCCCTTTCAAGGGATGAGGCCCTGAAACACCTAGCTCTGAAAGCGGTAAGGCTTCCACCCACAAGACCCACAAGATTTTGGCAAACACAGAAGCAGTCATTGCCTGGTTCTCCCCCAGGGCCTAGAGCAGAGGAAGCCGGTGTCTCCCAGTCTTTCCCTGAAAGGGGTCCATTCGCACACTTTGAAGCTGCTGCTTACCTGAGGGTAAGGCTTCGCATCTACACATATTTAGATGTAAATTTTGATATCAATCATATGAAATATAAGGAGAAGTAAAAGTGCAGAGTTTTTATATGTTTGAAGCTAAGTTGTTATCAGCTTAAAACAGCAGGTTATAGAAGTTTTATGTAAGCCACATGGTAACCACAAAACAAAAACCTATAGTAGACACACAAAAGATAAAGAGAAATAACTTATAATGAAAAAGAATATATACGTGTAACTGAATCACTATGCTGTACACTGGAAATTACCACAACATTGTAAATCAACAGTACTTCAATTAATAAACAAGAGAAAGAGAAACTAAATCAAAACATACCACCAGAGAAAGTTATCGGATCACAAAGGAGGAGACAGGAGAGGAACAAAGAAATTACAAAACATCTGGAAAACAACAAAGAAATTACAAAACATCTAGAAACAGCACACAACATGGCAAATCCAAACCTTTCTGGGTACATTAAACAACATGCTAATGAGCAGCCAAGGGGTCAAAGAAGAAATCAGAAATTAAAAAATATCTTGAGACAAATGAAAATGGAAACAAAACATACCAAAACTTACACAGTGCAGCAAAAGCAGTTCCAAGAGGGACGTTTATAGCGATAAACACCTACATTAAGAAAATAGAATTCGAATTAAGCAACCTAGCTTTCCACCTGAGGGAGCTGGAAAAAGAACAAACGAAGCCCCAAGTTAGCAGAAGGAAGAAAATAGGAAAGATCAGCGTGAAAATAAGTGACATAAAGACTAAAAGTCAGCAGAAAAGATCAGTGAAACTAAGCACTGGTTTTTTGAAAAGATAAACAAAATAGACAAGTTTTAGGCAGACTTTCCAAAAAAAAAGAGAGTGGACTCAAAATTATAAATTAAAGAGGAGACGTTTCTACTGATTCCACACAAATACAAAGGCTCATGAGACTTCTACGAACAATTATACAACAACTTATGGGACAACCTGGAAGAAGTGGATAAATTCCTAGAAACGTACAGCCTGCCAAGACTGAATCATGAAGAAATACGAAAATCTGAACACACCGATTATTAGCAAGGAGACTGAATGAGTAATCAAAACCTCTCAACAAACTAGATGGTTTCACTGGATCATTCTAACATTTAAAGAAGAATTAGTACCGGTCCTTTTTAAACTCTTCCGAAGAAACAGAAGAAGAGGGAACACTTCCAAGCTCATTTTGCAAAGCCAGCATCACCCTGATACCAAAGCCAGACAAGGACACTGCAGGGGAAAATTATAAGCCAGTATCCAGAATGAACATAGATGCAAAAATCCTCAACAAAATACAAGCAAACCAAATTCAGCTGTACATTAAAAGAGTTATTTATTCCAACGAGGCAAGGATGGCTCAACATTCACAGATTAACCAATGTGATAGACCACATTGACAGAATGAAGGGTAAAAACCATATGATCATCTCAATAGATGCAGAAGCAGCAACGAACAAAATTCAGCATCCTTTCGTGATAAAAACTCTCAACAAACTTGGTATGGGGGAAATACACTTCAGCCTAATAAAGGCCATAGGAGACTGGGTTCCAGGGGCTCGGGGTGGGGATGTAGGGAGAGAGTGGTGAAAGGGCACAGACGTTCAGCTGTAAGAGGAGTAAGTGTGAGGATCTAATGTGAAACGTGGTGACTATGGTTGATAACATTGGATTGCATAAGTGAAATTTGCTAGGAGAGTAGAACTTAAATTTTCTCACCAAAAAAAAAAAAAGTTAATACAGAGGTGTGGATATGTTAATTAACTTGATGGGAGGAATTCGTTTATACACAAAAAACGGGTGCATCTTATTGCATGTAAACGTCAACGAAGCCTATCTTTATGAACTGCAAAGCTGTTTAGAAAAAACGCTCACACACGTCCAGGTCCACATCGCCCAGGATTAATACAAGTTTAGCATTTTGTCATTTGCTTTATGTTTTCTCTTACAGACGGAATGAACATATTACTGATCGGGATGACGTCTTCTTAGTTCCCAGACCTCCTTTCTACCCCTTCCCACGGGCAGGGTGTTTCCTTTCTGTCCATTTCAAAAATGCATGGACGGGCATCTTCACTTCATTGATGAAGACGCCTGAGCCGGTGAGGGCTAACGCGCGGACCGCAGTTGGACCTGAGTCAGCAGCACAGCTGGGCAGGAAGCTCTCAGGCTCATTCCCCAGGGCCGCGTTACCTCCCCGGCATCGGAGGAGTTGCCAGTGTAATTTACGCAGTTACAAGAAGCTTGGCACTACTTTGTCCTGAGTTCTTTGTCCCACAACACGAGACAGATGGGAATTTAGTGTGTTGTGATGTTTCTCTAACTGTTTAAACTGAACTCCATGGAAACTTTCCAATACAAGATTAATGTGATTTTTAAAAATCAGTATAGCAATTTGATATCAGTTTCAATGCAGTTAAGCCAGGATACAGACATTTATGTAAGCCCCTCTAATTTTGCTGTAGAGATGACTAGATTAGTTTCAAAGCAGCTAATGCCCATCCAGTCCCAATGCTTCAGAGTCCAATTAGCTGGCTTCATTTGACTATCTGTTTTACACTGAAAGGATTCAGATCACACAACCCCAAATATGCCACTTTGGCATCTGGATTATTTTGAGCCGAGGGCACTTGGGAACAGCAGATACAGGAAGGGCTCTCTGTCCTCCTCCTTTCTACCTAAAAGCAGGTCATAATACTTCCCACGGAAAAGGTAACTCCTTGTACCAGGAAGAGAACATTCTTTTTTTTCCCCCTCCCCACTTTACTGAGATATAACTGACATTGAACGTTGTATAAATTTAAGGTGTACAACATGATGATTTGGTAGAACATTCTTAGCATCAGAGGCTGGGAGTTGATCATGTGAAGGAAAAGCCGGGCTGGGCTAACTTGTAAATCGAAGTTAATAAGTATCGATTTGCTGATTCCCTGCTCGTGTTTTTTGCTAGCCAGCTGAATTTTCAGAGAGACATAGTATCTGGGCTTGAAATGTTGGTCTGCTGCCTCCCTGCCTCTACTTCTGTGATAATGATGCTGCTAAAGCTGTTCCATGCCAATTGGCCAAATACCCCCAGCTTGTAATTAACCCCATAAAACCTCATACGCACGTCTTGGAGGTGCTCAGAGCTTCGGAGCAGAAGCCCCTCTGAGCCCGCCAGTGTAATAAATCTGAGTACTCCAGCCCTCCAAGTGGTGCTTGTTTCTTGGTTGGCCTGTCGTTTCCGTAACAATCAGAACCCAATGGACCAGACCTACTAAAGGACGCCCACCCTTCTGCTAGTTTCACCCATAGGTCCTCCAGTTTACTGCTGACAGTACAACCCCTTTGTCTTGTCACACACCCACAATTTTTTGTCCTTTGTGTAAAAAGATATATAAGCGCTTGGCTCTAATGGCTTCTTCAGGGCTTGTTCACTCCTGTGTGCCTGTAAAAACATTATATATATTTGTAAGCTTTTCTCTTGTTAATGTCTTTTGTTGTGAAGGAAAAGCGGGGCTGGTCTAACAAGTCTAGGAATGTGAAGGAGAGGCTGGGCTGGGCTAACAAGATAACTCACAAATCTAAGTATTGGAATACTGATCTGAGTTCTGCTAGACTAACTTGTAAATCTAGGTTAATTAGCGTTGGTTTGCTGTTCATGTTTTTTTGCTAGCCAGCTGGGTTTTCAAAGATACATATCTGGCTTTGGAATGTTGGTTTGCTGCCTCCCTGCCTCCACTTTTGTGATGATAATGCTGCTAAAGCTGTTCCATGCCTATTGGCCGAATACCCCAAGCTTGTACTTTACCCTATAAAACCTCCTGTGCACATCTTGAAAGTGCTCAGAGCTTCGGAGCAGAAGCCCCTCTGAGCCCGCCGGCGTAATACATCTGAGTACTCCAACCCTCTGAGTGGTGCTTGTTTCTTGACTGGCCTGTCATTTCTGTAACAATGTCAGCTTAATGCTTAGGCCAGCCACAGAACCTAAGAGGGTAGAAAGAAATTTTTTCTCCCCTACAACATACATATGAGACGAACACAGGGACTGATTTAATATTCCTTGCTCTTTTTCTCTAGGCTTATCTTTTTTTACAGTTAATCTTCCACTTTGCCCAGATTTCCCCCCTTGGTTCTAATGTTTATATTTCAAAAGCTTATAGATATTGGCAGAGAAAAGAGTTTAGGTTGGTTTTAAGCATTTTGTAATAATGAAGATGTTAATTTCCCTTTGTAATTTTTTTTTGAACAGCTGTAGACAGAATAATTTGTCTTTTTTTCATTGTAAAAATAGAAACTGCTCTGATTAGAAAAACAATAAATGGGGGCGGGTATAGCTCAGTGACAGACTGTGTGCTTAGTATACCTGAGGTCATGGGTTCAATCCCCAGCACCTCCATTTAAAAAAAAGTCTAATTACCTCTTCCCACACATAATTAAATAAAAAATAAAATTCATCTCAAAAAAGACTATCCAAGGAAAAAATTTAAAAAGAAAGAAAAATAATAAATGAAATAACTTCTCTTTTCGTTACAGGAGAAGCAACAAAACCAATTGTGACCTCGAGCTTAAATTCACAATGGGGCCTAGAGGCCTTTCTTTACTGTTTAGAATTTGAAAGCTGCACCTTTGCTTCCTTGTCGCTGGGGATACCTCTTCAGTTCCCATTGGCTGTTGACGTAACATCACAATGCAGGCTGAGTCTGTCCCCAGAGCAAGTCCAGCATCACCATCTCAGGTACATACTGCAGCATCACTGACGCCTCATTCTGGGATGGCCCCAACTGAGTTATGAAGATTCGTCACCCAGGGATGAGTTTCTTGTCAACAACCTGTGATAATTGTAGAGATGACCACATAAGACTGGCTGTGCCACAGGCCACTGTTGGTGGTGACTAGTCTGGGGAGTAGTGTTGGACAGGACCCTTTTCTGGGTGCTGTTGGAGAGGAAGTACTCCACCCTCCTGTGGAGAAGTGTGACATCCTCGGAATAGGGAGAACAAAGATTTTAAACCTCCAAGCTGATACTGAGGATGCAGAATTTTACTGAATTGCCCTCCCTTGGTTGTTGGACGGCTAGTCAGAAGACAACATATAAAGGTCAGTAACTGAAGTACAGCTGGGGAGAGAGGCCTGAAAAATCTGCTTTGGAACATTTAATGGTGACCTTAGGGTAAGAGAGATAGGTGAAGCCATCCACGGATGTGACACTCAGGGAACTGTCCCTCAGGCCTGGGGTGGTGGCATCGTCTTCATTAGCTGAGAAGGTGTGAGCATTCTGAGGAAGTGACGTGGCTTGTTTCTCCATCGGGAGCACGAGGAACTGGTGGTAGTGATGTGGGGATGGGTTTGGATGACAGGGAGTGGGAGGTGAAATCTCGGTGGGAAAAGGATTCTTTCACACGTATTTTAGCCCCCAAAGGACTGTTTCAGGGGAAGCGTCCAGGAGTACAGCACTTTGTCAAAGCTTTTGTCAACCTTCACCGAAAGGCTGCAGAAAAGGTTTGAGATCTTTGAACAGGCTGTGTTTATGCATCCCTGGTGTCTTCACTGGACCTCTTATTCAGCCTGTGGGCCCTGTGCTCATCTTTGCCCTGTGTGACTTGGTGTCCTGGGTCAGGTCGCTGTGCACACACGCTCGTGTTGTTTCTGACGTGCTGCAGACGTGTGTGGTTGTCCGCCTTGATCTCATCTCTTTCGAGCCTAATTGGGTGGAGTTAGTTCTAAGATACCAGTATTAAGACCATCTTACTCATGCGCTTTCCGATTTTAGTGACCCCCACCCCCACAGGCACCGGGGATTAAACCCAGGACCTCGTGCCCCCGTGCCCCCCACCCCCAGGTCTTTCGTTATGTGGTATGTGACGCTTTCCGGCCTCCTCTTTCCCTCCTGCTGCGGTCCAAGGGAGGCGCAAGCCTGGGGCGTAGGCGTCCTCGAAAGCTCGCGGGTTTCCTTTGGCCACTATGACCAGAGTTTGGCCTGGCCGAGCGCGGTCAGTCCCTCTCAGAGCCGAAGGCGAAGACAGCACTTCCCACACCGGCCGACCCGACTGCTCTCTCATACGGTAAGTATGCAATCAAACCCGACCCTAGTTTCTAAGGGGTGAGAGCTCAACCGAACGTCGCAAGGAGAAGGTCGCTGGTCTGGGTAGGTGGACGCAGGATTTATCGCTGAATTCGTTTCTGCTGCTCCACTGAACCACTTCAAAAGTCGCCCTGAGTTACAGAGCAGCGGGCTCACACTCGTTTTGGGGAGTCGTGGGGCACAGATCACAGTCTCGGGCAAGAGCGGGGTGACGCTCGGGATTTCGGTCCGAAGACTCCACCCGCGACGCTGAGGCGTGTAAACCGTATCCATAGAGACCGGGAAGCGTCCCTGAGCCGGGAGGCCCCGCCTCTTCCGATGCACCGGTTCCCGCTTCCGGTGTGAGGGAGGCGAAAGGACTTCCGTGTCCCGGGGCGCGGGGCGCCGCTCGTTCGGGTTCCGGACCCACCCGCGGCTCCCAACTTGCACCAGGCCCGGGAGCGGAGGGCCGGACGCTTCCGGCTTGGGCCAGCGCGGCTGCGCAAGAGGAGCGCGCTCATTGGCTAAAGCCGCCTCGTGCGATTCGCGTCACGGCGGCGGCGGCGCAAATAGACTCCGGGACGCTGGGTCGCGGCAGTGGCGGCGGCGGCGGCAGCGGGCGGCCCCCTGCTCCCCTCAGCTCCTGACGGCCACGGTTCCGAGGATCCCGAGACGCGTGGCGAGCTCTGGTGAGGCTCCGGAGTGACGGCGACGCCTTGGGGAGGGAGGGAGGCAGGGAAGGCGGGCGGGCCGGCGGGGGCGAGGGCTGGGGGCTGGGGGCTGGGGGCTGAGGGCTGAGGGCTGAGGGCGGGTGTCCCGGCAGCGCCGCGGGCGGGGAGCGCGCGTGTCCGTCCCCTAGTCGGCCCTCCTGACCCCCGGGCCGGCGCCCACCGCCTGGCTCGCCCGCGGCTCCCGTAAGTCCCGGGTCTCCCGGCTCCAGGTCCCGCCAACCCCAGCTCCCCTCCGGCCCCCGCTCCCCTCAGTCCCGGGTCTCCCGGGTCTCCCGGCTCTCCGCAGCGCCCCTCCGCGCTTCTCTCCGGCCGCACTGCGGGGTGGGCTCCGCTCGGGCCCCGGCCCCGGCCCAGCACGTTCGGCGGGGACGCCCCTCTCCGGCCGTTGCCCGCGTCCTGGGCCGGGTTTCTGGGACCGCTCTGGGCTGCGTGTGTGGGTGTTCGCCTCTGGAGGCTGCTGCTCGCCGGCCTCAGCGGGTCTGGGCTTCTACGGAGAGCCCGCCCTGGGCACGGGTAGGTGCCTTTCCCTCTGGCTGTGGACCTTGTTTACGTCCGCCTCTGGGCTTTGACAACTTGTGAGGTCGCTCAGCAGGAGGAGTCAGATGTCCAGCTGCGCTTGTGCTGACTTCGTTGCAGGTTGCAGGCACTTTTTTTTTTTTTTTGGTTAAATGGTCTTTTAATGTCCTTATATTTAGATTCTGAGTTTCTCAGCCTTAGGTTGTTCCCAAGTCTCTGCCCAAAATAGCCCTTCCCCCTTCTCCAGAGAAACCATTGAAAACGCCAAGAAATCTGTCATAACAAACATTTCAAGTCATCTGACCTCTTCCCAATGAAATGTTAAAAATAATTTCTTCCAACTCAAAAGCTTTATTTTGGGGACGGAGATGAGAAACTTTGTCAGTTTTGAATTTGGAAGTGTCCTCATATGAAAGGCCGCGTGCATGCCTTCTCTCGCCACTTTCTGACCCTAATTCTGTTAGAATTTCATACATTGATTTTTCATTAATTTTACTTCATAGAAATTTCACTTCTAATGCTGTTAGTTGTCCATAGATGGTTTCATCTCTTCCCACAAATTTGTCAAGAGTGCTGACTGATGATCTGAAACTAATATCATTTCATCAGTAGTTGGGACTTAAACATAGTAGCTGGTGGCAGCTACTTGGTGGTGAATTGTTATGAAAGTTGAAGAAATTCCAGATTGGTTTAAATATGAAAGTCATATTTCTTCTGGCTTCTATTTATAATTGCCTACACAGCAGTGTATGCTCCTATCTAGACTTTAGGCTCCTTAAAAGCAAATTTGCTCTTACTGGGGCACTAAAGATGAGAGGAGGATTTCCACAGCCTGTATATAAGGGTTTGTATTTTTCTGTCCCTAGACTTGCATTATTCATAAATAATAGATTTTTTTCCCTCCATCTATAGTGTCGGTTTAGCTGATGTACTTTCTTTGGTATAAATCACATTTTGTTTTCCAAAAAGAAAACAATTTTGTTTCTTATTTTAGGGGTTGGCAAACTTTATAGCTTCCCGCCCTGCCAGCTGCCTGTTTGTTTCTTTCTTGTAAATTGTTTTTAGTGGGACATAGACACATGCTTTCGTTTGTATATTGTCTGTGGTTGCTTTTGTGGTGAACAGTGGAGTTGAGGAGTTGGGACAGAGACCCCTATGGATTGTAAAACCTAAAATATTTACTGTCTGGCCTTTAATAGAAAAAGTTTGCAGACTTTACTTTATTAAGAATGACGCAGAGGCAGTATAGAAAATTTAAATGAATTAGAAAAGTATAAAAGAGAAAGTAAAAATTGTCCAGGATGACAGCACCTAGAGGCATTTGTTTTCGTGATTGTCCTTACAGAATCTGTTAGTGATTGTTTTATGTAAGTGGGATGATGATATTGCTAAGTTTTGGTTTGTAATCTGTTAAAAACCCTCAGATTATTTTTATTTGGCTATTGAATAAATTGTAACTTTTGCATTGAAGATCTCACTAGAAAGGGGCTTGATGAACCAGGTTTTCTTGATTTGTCTTACAGTCAACATTAAAAAGATTATAGGGATAATAGATGCTTGGTGGTGGTAGCGGTGATGAGCATTACTTATTGATCGCTTACTACGTCCTAGGTAGCTTTCTAGTCCTTTACATGTAGTAAAGTCATTTAATACCTGCAGCAGCTCCAGGAGTAACCATACCATTATCCCTAGTTGCACATGAGAAAACTGAGGCACAGAGAGATTAACTGCCCAAGTTTGTCGGCTAGGTAATGGCGGGGCTGGAATTAGAATCCATGCAGGATGGTTCCAGGACTTAGGCTCTCAGTGTGCTACAGAGCCTCTTAGAGTGCAGCTCAGTGTGGAAAGTTCTTAGGCTGTCCTGAGGTATATAATGTAAAATTTCTTCCTGTGCTCTTCCCAGCCTCACTCTGTAGAAAAAAAACACTGATAATAGTTGGAAATACAGCTTTCTCGCTCTCTTTGTCTGTTTATTTGCAAATGTTTATTTGCAAAATAAATGTTTATTTGCAAATCTGTCTACACATGCAGGTTTTTTAAAAAAATTGATAGACTTTATTTTTTACAGCAGTTTTAGATTTACAGAAATTTGTGTGGTTAGTACAGAAAGTTCCCATATCTAACCCACCCTTCATTTTCCCTTATTAATAATACCTTGCATTACATGGCATATTTGTTACAATTGCTAAACCAATATTTTTACATTGCAAATTAAAATCTACATGTTAGGGCTTTTTTTTTTTTTGTCGTTGCAGAGCTTTTAAAGTGGGATCAAACCGATCATTGTTCAGCAGTGTGCTTTTTTGGGGTGGTTTTAAAAATACAGTGCTTCTGGACTTTTTAATGCAAATAAACAGTCTTAATTCACTAACATTCAGATTAATGACACAAATTTAGCATTTTTTTTTGGAATGGAAGACTTGCTTGGAAGTTTCTTAGTTATTTTTCTTTTTTTCAGAAGTTTATCTTGTAGCACCGGTGCTTTTCTCTGAAGAACACCTTTTCCCCTCTAACGGAGGCACTTGCGACAGTGAACCTAGGACCTTGTGCCCGCCTAGCGTGCCCTCTACCACTGAGCTATATCTTCCACCCATGAAACACTTATTATTATTTTTAATAGACTTTATTTTTTAGAGCAGTTTCAAGTTCACAGCAGAATTGAGCAGAAAATATAGAGAGTTTTGCATATAGCCCTCCCCACCTACACATATACACTCCCCTACCCTCAACATCCTTTATCAGTGTGGCATGTTTGTTACAGTCTATGAACCAACATGGACACATTATTATCAACCAAAGTCCATGGTTTACATTAGGGTTCACTCTTGATGTTGTACATTCTATGGGTTTTGACAACTGTATAATGACATGTAGTCACCACTATAGTATTATATAGAATAATTTCATTACCCTAAAAATCCCTTGTGCTCCATCTTTTCCTCCCTCCCCCCAAACCCCTGGAAACCATGATCTTTTTATTGTTTCTGTAGCTTTGCCTTTTCCAGAACATCATTTGGTTGGAATCATACAGTTTGTAACTTTTTCAGACTGGCCTCTTTCATTTAGTAATAATGTCTTTGAAGTGAAACATTTTTTGACTGGACATTCTGGCTCCTCCAGGAAGCCTTCAGCTTCTTGGAGACTTCTTACTGTTCTTCATCAGAAGAGTGGTGCATGTCAACCCGCTTACCGACAGCTGCCTCCTCACTACGGCTGTTATTGCCTCACATGTTTTTTTGTTTTTCATTTTTAATCGTTCTCAGCATTCTCTTCCTCACCTTCCAGAACGTCTGTTCCTGGAATGCAGTGTTTGGCATCTAATTCTTCATACTCTTACACCCTTGATTTTATTGAAGCCTCTGTGGTATTACCCTGGAATTCCTCACATCATCCCATTCTTTGTGTGTTTTACTGGGCAAGGTTTTGAGGAAGTTTGTCAGTCATCGAGCTTTTATCTCTTCCAGAGTATTGCTTCCTACTGTCATGACTTCCCCAGAGTTCTTGTTGTAACAAAATGGGTGGCCGTGGTCATGAGCAATGACTGAATGGTCTCTGGGACTGCCAGGTGGTGTGAAATGTGCACAGTGCAGCGGAATGATCTTGTTACTTATTTTTGGTGCTGCTGCGGAAACCTTTGCACCAGGGGCTAGAAGTTAGGGAGAAATAGCTTCATGCATTCCTGCCAGTCTGGAGACAAGGTTCATGAGTACCATCCTTACTTCAGATGTCTCCTTTATAGCTCTTCAGCTGCTTTAGTAGTTCTTCTGAAATCCTGGGGCTCATGAATCAAATGGATAGCTGGGAAGTGACACACTTCTGACTTTTTTCTGCTTTTGCTTCTGCAGTACTTCCATAGCCTTCGTGTGTCTGGAGCCCCTGCGCCGTGGTGCACTCATCAGCGTTCTGGGTCCCTGAGCCGTTCCGCTTGTTTTCTCTTTCCTTGGAAGAATGTCAGGGCAGCAGCTAGCACTTTGGTGACCTCAGAGAAGCATGCAGTCGTGGTATCATCGACAGCCTTGGCATCAGTTCAGGTGTTCTTCTACAGCGCTCAGTCATCACTTCCAGCGATATCTTGGCTGCAGTTTCTTTGCTATCCCTTAACATGTGTCTGAAGGTCTGCAATACTGTGTTCAGTTTATTCTTGTTTTTTTGTACTTTTATTCTCATCAGCCACAAAATGAGTACATCAAGTCTTAGAAGCTTATATGGCAGTGTAAAGGTTCAAAGGAGAGCTCTAGCGGCCTTGATTGAAGAAGCCTCTTCTCAATGAGATCGAAGCATCTGAAGATGTTATTGGAAGCTTTGCACTCAAGATGGTGAAACTGTGGGAGAACAGATCTTTCAGTTCTTGAGGAAAGTTATCTAGATGTTCTGGGTGGCCATGACCAGTCTGTGCCGCAGACATCATCAGCTTTGCCAGTTCCTTGCTGGGTTATTTGGTTGCAATTTGAAAATCTCCACATTGGATTTGTGGTGAATGTTCTACTTTTGTGGAAACTCCTCGGTGTAGGCCAGAGGGTCCACTTAATTTTTTTAATTCTTTTTTTTAGTGGAGGTACTGGGGATTGAATCCAGGACCTCTTGCGTGTTAGATATGCACTCTACCACTGAGCTCTTACCCGTGCCCCCTCCCCACCCTGGGTCCACTTTATTCTGTAACTGCTGCACGCTGCTGGACAGCTAGTGTTTATTTCTACTGGACATGTTGGGTGCAGCTGGCTCTCAATGAGCAGTTCTCAGAAGACCCGCACCACTGACACCAGCCAACCCTTCTCAGGCTGTGGCTTGGAATCTTGCTTCCAGGTATAACCAGAAATAGCACTTGGGAACGTGGCAGATGGCGCCATCTTGGCTCATAGTTGTGTGCTGTAAGAATCAGCATTCACGGGTGGCTTTCCAGGTCAATACATTTGCATCCACTCTGTTCTTTTAATAGTTTCTTCTTCTTTTATCGACTTTGCGCACCGTAATTTAGTGGTATTCCTATTGCTGGATATTAAGATTGCTTAAATTTATTGTATATTGTACATGTGCGTTGTATGTACAGTTGTTGCCCATTGATGACTCTTTGGGGTAACTTTCTAAGAGTCTAATTAATCACTGGGTGGGAGGAGATGCATGTTTTTCATTTTGATGTGTGTATGTTACCAGACTGCCATCCAGAAAGGTCACTGCAGTATAAGCTCTCACCAGAAATGTGGAGGTCTAGCTTCTCCATGCCATTGTGAGCTTTTCTTTTTTTTCCCAATCTTTACCTGATTAACAGTTAAACATTTCTTGCGTTTTTGGATAGCCTTCTTTTGAAGTTGGTTTAGAATTGCTCTTTAGGTAGGACGTAAATTCTATAGTTATTCTTTCTAGTCCTTACTCCATTAGATAGAGCCACTCACATATTTAGATTCCCTACCTGGGCCTTGAAGGCAGTGTGATTTTTGCCACCCCTGTGGAAAGAATCCGGGTGACTGCCTAGAGGACTGTTTCCTGAGGGTAGGGAGTGCACAGCTTTCTTCATGTCTGTAGCAGTTCTGGTGGCGAGCAAATAAATGTTCTTTCTAAAACCTAAGTTGGATTGTGTTCTTTCGGACCTACTGCTTAGTGAAGCGCTTTGACTTTGTTAAGAATAACCTTTTCAAAGTCTTTTTGAGATGTAAATTGGAAAAATTGCAGCATGAAATTGTCATCTTGGTGTGTGTTCTCTGTGTTATCCTTTATTTCTAAAACGAGACAAGACTATCTCAGGACCTGTTTGTTAGCAGTGACTAACCTGCCCTATTTGCTGAGTGATTTGGTCTTCAGTTCTGGAAGTTAAGAAATGGATTGATTAGGGGATTCGTTTCTGTAGCCCATGGCTTTGCATTTTCTGTTGGGGCATACATACCATGTGTCAGGGGTGTGTGCTGGCGAGGTCCTGCGCTTGGCTGAGTTAGATGTTGTCGGTGTCCAGACTCGAGGCGGGCAGCTACGTTCATGAAACTGCCAGGATATCTTCAGGCCTGGCGAAAACACCTGTGGGAAAGCACATTTCATGTGTTTTAACAAAAGTTCACAACAAGTATATAAAGTTTTCTTCATATCTGACTTATAATGTCACATATTCTTATTGCGCTTCTCTATTTTCCACAACATCCATGTGCTAGAAAACAAAGCATACAAAGTATAATGAGTGTGAAAACACAAAATTAATTGTTGAATTTTGGCCAACTTTGCATTTTCTCATTTTCTTTTGTAGGCATTTTTTGGTTAGTATATTAGGTATACTAACTGTTGTTTTTCTCTGGTAGCATATTTACCTTAATCGTATAGGTTCTGAAATTTTAGTTTAGCGCACATGTATGCCTAGTTGTAACTGCCCACTCATTCCTTTGGTCAGGGAAGAGTGGTGGCAGTGCAGACGCCTTGGTGTGGTGGAACAGAAGGGTTATTTTTATTTTCTTGGAATTTATTTATATTTTATTTTATTTCAGAAAGAATTTCTGTAACTTAAAAGATTGAGAAGTATAATTTTATATATACATATATAAATATATATAAAAGAAAAATGAGGAAAAGGAGGAAGCATATATTCTGTTCCCAGGTGGCAACATAACTGAATGACTAAGAGTAAAATTTGGATTTGAATTTGCTTGGCAGCAGAGTTAAAAATGGGAATATGGTAAAATATGTAATATTGAACTGGAAGGAGGAACAAGACCAGTTTTCCAGGGATAAATCTTCCCTTGACAAACTTTAAGGAACTGTTTAAATTGGGCATTACATAAAAGCTCCGCTCCCCCCTTTTTTTTGCTAGAGGCCCAGATTAAAAAAGGTGAAAATGATACATTAAAGTTTCAAGCCAATATTGGCTGAAATTTCTTATATTTACACCAGAGAACTTCACTTCAAACTTACTATGACCAGTGGCTGTAATGTGCTATTTGTGTCTTTAGTGAAGCCCTGTAGGACAGTGGTAAGGCATGGTCTTTGGAGGTAGACAGATACAGATTTGAATTTAAGTTTCTGTCCCTGACGTGACTTGATTGTGACAACATTGTGACTTGATCTCCTTTAGTCTGAGTTTCGTCATCCATAAAATGGGACCCCATTTCATAAAGATGCTAGAGGAGTAAATGAGATGATGGGTAAAAGGCCAGCTACTTAGCCTGGTACAGAATTGGTTCCAGTAAGTATTAAGCAACAGTTCACCTGCCTTTAATGAGATAGCCCCATGGCCAGGAAGAATGGAACCACTTAGCTCTGTGGGAGGCAGTGTTGTGTGATGGGGAGGGCCTAACCTGGGCGGTTCTGCTTGTCTGTTTTGTAACCTGTGTAGTCTTGAACAGTCTCACCCTCAGCCCTCTCGTTTGTAAGTGGGGAACACTGTGTAACAGGCAGGGTTAAATGAGAGTGTATATGAAAGCTCGCCTCACCTGGCACCTGATAGCCTCTAAGTTAGCGTCTACATTTTGTAGTGATAGGCAGTGCTGTGCTTCTCAAGTAGGACTTGAGAAGGCTTTTGGTTGTAGAAGCCAGAATGGTTATGAATTAGTTTGTGTTTAACTTCGCTTTGAGGGAATCACAATTAGGGAATGTTTACTGAAGGAAGACTCTTTAGGAAGTTAATGTTACTTGGTAAGATGATGTTGTGTTGCTTAGCTTGTACAGACCTGTGCGTTCCCTAGTAATCTACACTTACGTACATGAACTTCAACGGTGTCAATTGTTTTAGCATTTAAAATGAACTTTACTGAAGTATGAGTTACACACAATAAAATATACTCACTTTAAGTATTCAGTTAGATGAGTCTTGACAGTTTACATGCCCAGATAATCATCACCCAGGTCAAAATGTAGAATTTCTGTCGTCTCCCTCGCGCCCCTTTGCAGGTGGTCCACTCACCCCAACCACCCACATCTGGCCCAAGGAAACCTCTGATCTGCGTGGATTAATTTTGTCTCTTAGAGTTTTGTGTAAGTGGAATCATATGTATTCTTTAGTGTCTGGCTTCTTTCACTCAGCGTAGTTTTTTTTTAAGGGGGTGATTAGGCTTATTTATTTATTTATAGAGGAGGCACTGGATTTACGCTCTACTCTTTGAGCTGTGCCCCCCCCCCCACAGCGTTAGGACGCTTTTGAGATTCAGCTGTGTTGCTGTGTGCCGGTAGTTTGTTCCTTTTTTAATTGCGGGGTGGTATTCATCATAGTATTGCTGCACTGCAGTTTGTTAATTCATTTACCTTGATATTTGGGTTTCCAGTTTTTGGCTATTATAATTAAAACTGCTACGAACATTCATGTACAAGCCTTTTGGACATGATGTTTTTATTTCTCTTGGGTAAATCCTTTTTTTTTTTCAGTTGAAGTATAGTCAGTTACAATGTGTCAGTCTCTGGTGTACAGTATAATGTTCCCGGGTAAATTCTTAGGAGTAGCATAATTTAGTTGTGTGGTGTGTGTTTGGCAGTTTTTTTGTTAAAAATATTTCATAGTATTTTTATCGGGCTATTCTCCCATCAGCAGTGTACTAGGTCTCATGAATACTGAGACCTAGTTGTGTTCTTAAGTAGCCATTCTTTCACTGAAGTGGTATCTGGTGGTTGTTTTTTAGGAGAGGGCAGTTAAGTTTATATTTTTTTAATGCAGGTACTAGGGACTGAACCCAGGACCTTGTGCATGCTAAGCATGTGCTCTACCCCTGAGCTTTACCCTGACACCCCCTTTACATTTATTTAAAAAATTGTTTTTCCTTTTATTGAGTTGCAAAAGTTCTTTATATTCTGAGTACAAGTACTTTGTCAGGTGTGTGTGTTTTGAATATATTCTTTTATTCTGTGACTTGTCTTTCATTTTTTTAACAGAACCTTTTAAGAGCAGATATTTGAATTTTTTAATGAGCTGATTTTATCACTTTTTTCTTATGGTTAGTGCTTTTTTGTATCCTATGAACTATTTATTTACTCCAAAGCAGTGAAGATTTGCCGCCGTGTTTCCTTTTGGAAGACCTATAGTCTTAGATGTTATACTTAGGTCTATGATTTGTTTCAATTTTATTTTGTGGTACAGCCCCCCCCTCCCCGTATGGCTATCCAGTTGTTCTAGACTATTCTTTGCTCATTGAATTACCTTGGCACCTTTGTTGAAGATAAACTGTCCATGAATGAATGAGAATCTTTTTCTGTACTGTTACATTGATGTCTGTCTGTCCTTACTCCAGTCCTAATGCCAGTACTATACTTCCTTGATTACTGTAGCTCTGTTGTAAGTTTTGGTTATTCTAGATCCTTTGCATTTTCGTAAATTTTAGTATTGGTGTCAGTTTCCACCGAAAAGCCTGCTGGAATTTTTGACATTATATTGAGTATATAGATCTTTTGGGGAAGAATTGCCACCTTAACAATATTGAGTCTTCCAGTCCAATAAAATGGTATATCTTTATGTTTATTTAGATGTTCTTTAATTTCTTTCAGCAGTGTTTTGTAGTTTTCAGCATAGAAATGTTGGGTGTATTCGTTAGACTTGCTCCTAATTTTAAGGGCTGCAGTAAATGAGGGAATATTTCTGTTTTCTTTTCAGTTGTTGCTAGTGTGTAGAATTAAAATTGATTGGATGTTGAGCATGCAGAAATTCTTTAATAAGTAGTCAGATGGAATTTAATTTATTCTCATCTAAATTTCTGGAGGAAAAACCATATAGAGTAAGAAAAAATTATCTCTGATGGGTTACAAGTTTGGACGACTCTAAATTTGAAGCATAAAAGTACATTTGAATTTAATGGGAAAATGCACAATAATGAATACACAGAGATTACTGTAGAGATTGTCCAGCAAATGAGACGGGATAGTTGTGTTACTCGAACAGCTGGCTTCACCTCTTGGTAGGTGTTGAGCCAAAAGACACAGTTAAGCCAAAGATTGAGAGGAGGAGTTGTTAACGTAACTTGCAGCACGTAAGGAGAACACAGGGCATCTTTTCCAGAGCAGTGTCAACCCCATAGTAAAACTGGGGAAGTTTTAAGCTAAGGGAGCCTACATATCCATGAAGGGGCTTGGGTTGTCCACAGAGTCCACACTTTAGTTGACTGAAGTCACCAGGGTCAGAGAAGGCCAGCATCACCATCCCTTAGGTTCCAGTTGATCTGGTGTTTTGAGTGCTTCAGGCTAACCTTTACCTTCGAAAGAGAACTGGGAGAGTCTACAACTGATACGTTATCTTCGCTATTTTTACTTCTCTCTCCTGGTAAGAGATCACTGATTACTGAAACTTGTTCCAGGGCTAGCACTGTAGCCAGACTTAGATCACAAAATGGCTTAGGCTAAAAATGACTTCTCTTCTGTCAAGAAAGCCATGCCTGGTTCTCTTTCTCCTGGGGTCTCCTGCCGTATCTGCTTATAGTTGTGGAAAGACATGTAGAGTTGAGAAGTTTAAAATGTTAAAAATAATGCTAAATATTCAGTGTATCTTTTTAGGTAGAAGACAGTGGAAACCACTTGACTAGTATAAATAAAAAGAATCTTGTTTTTATTGAGTATATTTTGACCTACCAGCATGTCTGTTTTACTTTGTGTATCGTCAGATGATTTACCGTTTCCTAGCCAAGCCCGATACCTGTCTCTAAGCACAGATGTCCTCTTTCAGACTGTGCTCTTGGTTTCTGCTCAGCCTGCCCAGAAGTTGATCTGTGTACTCACCGTTTTCTCTTGTGCGGCAATGAGGAGAATTGGACTTGACTGTGTACTTGTGTCATGTTGGCTATGGTGGTTGATGGCATGTGTCAGTTAAAGTGGGATGAAATTGATGTTTGGCTTATTGCCCTTTGCATCATTCTTTGAATTTACGAAAACTAAAGATAAACTAAGAATGTTTATAGCTGTTAATGTGACAGGTGACTGGAGCTGTTTCAGTTTGGCATGGGAAAGAATTAATACTATTATTGCTGTTAGTCATTGTGTATGGGTTGTTAATATGTTTAGGTTTAAACTTTGATTCTTCCTAATGTGGCATTCCTGACGAAAAAGCTATGAATAAAAATATTACAGTTATATTAGAACTACATTTCAGAACAACTTTGAAAATTCAAGTTTAGAATATTACTCTACTTTAAAATTTTTTCTTAACACTTTCAGTACTTCTAAATGTTACGGGGTCGATACATCTAAAAGATGAATCTCGCTTGGCCAAACGCAGTACTGGACACTGTTGATATTTATCAAGTCTTTGCTTCCTAAAGAATAATTTTCTTTAATGTCTCAGCAGTTTTTCTTGTAACCTTTTTCATTATTTGCGTATGTGCTTTTGCTACAAATTGTATTCACCTAGCTAGTGTAAGTGGTGAACTTACTTGATTGTCTGCCAAATGGGAGAAGGCTAGAAGTCTCTTTCTTAATAGAGGATAGATGGAGAAAGTGCTCCTAACCAAATGCAGTAAGCAGACCTTAAGTAAGCAGGCAGCATGAGCTGATGAGGTGATAGCATTCTAAATATGGGTACAATTACTTAAACATAAGCCCTGCTACTGGAAAATAAGGTAAAATTTTAATTTGAGACGAGTCAACTTGGTGATCATCTGCCTAGCCGGTGGTTGTAAGACTTGGGATTTTTTTTACTGTCCTAAGTTGATAAATACTTGAATGGAAAGAAAAGCATTGTTTTCTTGTAGTTGTTCACTTTGGAGTTTTTGAACTGCTTAAAGTCTTTAAAATTTTTGAGTCACTTTTTCATTTTCTAGGCTGCCTGAATTTGGAGGAATATTGACTTTTTATCCCTTAAAATACATGCCTTCATTTTAGTGGTTGACCCTGCTTAGGTTATATTGCTCAGGAGATAGGTCCGAGTTTGGTTAAAATTTCACTTAGTCTCTGAAGGTACTAGGGAACTAATTTGACTGTGTAAGCTTTATTATTAGATTATTGTGTTTATATTAGAAATACATGTTTATATTGATGAGTTCATTGCTGAGCTATCATCAGTCCCTAGAAGGGTGCCCAACACAGAAACTATACATAAATATTTGTTAAATGAAAAGCTTCGTTTTTTTACCTTATGGTGCTTGAAACTGCCTTTATAGTTTTTTTTTTTTAGCAAAAATTAGAAATGTAGTTAATTTATGGACTATAAGTTTTAAGAAGTGTTTACTTACTTCAATATAATAGTAGGGTCCTTTTGCTTGTACACCTGCTTTTCAGGGGGTTGATTTGTAGCTCATGTGGTTTAAATTTGGAGCATTTGATGTTGAATGAGAAAGTGTAGATTTATTTCAATCTGCTTTGAGTTCTAAACTGCCATGTGACATGCAGCTCTTTCATAATGGTGCTTCGTGATGGTGTGGAGCGACAGCTTAGTGCAGTTAAGCTACTTCATGTTCTTGAAAAGCAAGTCTGTTGTTCTTGAGGTGGCCACATCACGCGTTTGAACTTGGAGTCCTAAGACTCAAGAAACTCAGAGGAAGTTCAGCGTCTGCCTCCGACCGACTCTTTGTTTTTTTTCAATATCTTAGAACTTGACTTTGTACTTTTTGGGACGTGACAAAACAGTCTACTTATATATTTTTTAACTGAAGATTGAAACAATTGTTCTGGTCACATTTATGGTAATTGTCAGGTTTTTGAAAGGTCAAATTTGTTAAGCTATAGTTTACACTTAGTAAATTTGCCGTTTCTCATATGTGCAATTCTATGAATTTTGACAAACGTTGCTGAAGGATTTTAAATGGCTAAAGTGGACTTGATATCCAGTGGAAAGGCCAGCGTAGCAGCTCAGCAGATAGCCCTTCATATCTTTTCATCACTTTGGAAGTCTTTATCGGAAGGTTCAAGTTGGGCCTTTTCCACGAGCACAGAAAGAACCGGTGTGGCAGGCTCTCCCTGGCTTTCCCCCATTCTACTTTGCAAGGTAAGATTTGCCTGGTTTCTGTGCGTGGGATAGTTAGAAATTAGAAGAGGTTCCTGGTGATTTTACTTGAAAGTTGCCCTACTTAATGCTAGGAAAGAAAGCAGTGTCAATGACACAGCAGGTTGCCTGTCTTTACAACTTCAGAATAATCTTCAAAAACTGTTGTTTGATTGGAAATGTTCCTTGTGCTAACAGCAGTTAAGATTTTATGAACCTGAAAGCATGATAGTGCCTGTGTTAAAAATCGGTGTTGCTGCTTCTCACTTGTCAGCTATGCCATTTTTTAAGGACTGTGTCAGTTAGTAACATATGTTGGGAACTTTTCCCATTTAATCAGTTATTCTTTTCCTAATTACCAGGTTTTTTTGATTGACAGTTTTCTATTCAGATATGTTCTGGGTGGGTAGAATTTCACTTTTAATCAGTCATTTTATTGCTTTTGGTATGTAGCAAGGCTACATGCTCCTCCCCATTTCTTGACTGTTTCTTAGTATTTTCAATATTGTTGTAAAGCACAGAGTCCGGTCAGTGTTAACTCCTGGTTTTGTCACCTAAGTGCTGTCATGCAATTATTCAAGAACAGCTTGTTCGTGGTGGTGTAGGAGGTGGTGGCTAAGAGCATTAACGGGGTGTTAGGCAGACTGGATTGATTAGATAGATCAGGCTGCCACTTACCTCAGGCCAGTTATTTATAACCTCTCTGGGCATGTTGTCATTTCCAAAACGGAGGAAATGCTTGCACCCATCTTCCAGGGTTGTTGTAAGGGTTTAAAGAGAGAATCTGTGGGAAATGCTCTTTGCATGAAGTTGACGCTCACTGCATGTTGGCTTTTCTTGTCACTGCCCATCCCACCCCCCATCCAGCAAGGATTTTTAAAATCCTTCTGTGTATCCTGCAGAAGGATACAAAAATGGATTCCGAAAAAGGGCCCTCTGACCATGAGAAGTTTTCTGTTCAGGAGGGAAGACAGGCACGTGAACAAGCACGTGGAATAAATTCTGACGGGCACTGTAACAGAAACTAAACAGGTGCTGAAGTAGAGTTAATGAATGAGAAGAGTAAAGGGGTTGTGTCAGGAGATGGGGGAAGTCAGGGAACTTGGTGTCTGCCCATGAAATTACTCTGAAGTGGGGGTGGTAATCCGCTCCTTACTTACGTGGCACGTGTTTTCTGGGTACGCCTGCTGTCCGCCAGTGGCTGCTCCAGGTGCTGGGCGTGCAGGAGTAGAGATGCATACTGCCTCTTCTCTCAGCAGTCTCCAGCCCCGTGGGAGAGGACCGTTAGCAAGCAAAGAAATGTAAGTGTCAGGGACAGACTGTGACGGAGAGGGACAGGTGAGGCGATCAAGAGTGACTGAGATATGTGGTCAGAGGAGGATTCTTTGAGGAGGTGACCTTTACGTTGGGATCGGCATGTGGGAATGGGGCCAGCCCAGGGAAGAGCTGGGCCATGGGCTCCCCAGGCCTTGGCATCCAGGCTGCGCGGGGCCCTCAGAGCTGCGGCGGTCCTCGTGGCTGAAATGTAGTTGGTGAGGGCCACGTGGCTCAGAAGGAGGCCAGAGAGAGGGGCTAAGTCAGTTAGGGTTTTATAAGCCGGGCAGGAGGTTTCCTAGGTGTAAAGGAAAGCCATTGGAGGGCCCCCAGCAAGGGCGTGCCTTTTGGTCAGGACCACTGTGCCTGCTGTGGCTGTGTGAGGGCTGGGTCGGAGGGGAGGGGGGTGGGATACAAGCTCAGACAGGTGAGAGATGGCGTCACCTTGAACCAGGAAGTGGGAGTGGAGAGAAATAGATGCGGGCTGTTTTGAAGACCCCCCTCTCCCCCATCACTGTAAAACTTAACTCATTTATTTAGTTTTTTATTGAGGTATAGTCAGTTTACAATGTTGTCTCAATTTCCAGCGTACTGCACAGTGCTTCCGTCATACATGAATGTACATGTATTTATTTTCATATTCTTTTTCACCATCGGTTACTACAAGATATTGAGTATAGTTCCCTGTGCTGTGCAGTAGAAACTTGTTTATCTACTTCATGTATTTGCAGTCAATATCTGCAAATCTCAAACTCCCAGTTTATCCCTTACCTCCCACCTCCACCCTGGCAACCACAAATCTGTATTCTATGTCTGTGAATCTGTTACTGTTTTATATGTAAGTTCATTTGTCTGTTTTTTTTTTTTAAGATTCTGCATATGAGTGATACATGGTATTTTTCTCTTTCTGTCTTACTTCACTTAGAATGACCTTCTCCAGGGACATCCATGTTGCTGCAAATGGCGTTATTTTATCATTTTTTATGGCCAAATAGTATTCCTTTGTATGAATATACCACAACTTCTTTATCCAGTCATCTGTCGATGGACATTTAGGTTGTTTCCATGTCTTGGCTGTTGTATATAGTGTTGCTGTGAACATTGGGGTGCAGGTGTCTTTTTGAATTAAGGTTCCCTCTGGATATATGCCCAGGAGTGGGATTGCTGGGTCATATGGTAAGTCTTTTGAGGAATCTCCGTGATGTTTTCCGCAATGGCTACAACAGACTGCATTCCCACCAACAGTGTAGGAGGGTTCCCTTTTCTCCACACCCTCCCCAGCATTTATCATTTGTGGACTTTTGAATGATGGCCATTCTGACTGGTGTGAGGTGATACCTTATTGTAGTTTTGTCTTGCATTTCTCTGATAATTAGTGATACTGAGCATTTTTTCATGTGTCTGTCGGTCATTTGTAGTAAAGATTTTTAAGTGTTAATTTTAAGAGGTCCAACCCCTTTCCTTGCCAGTTAGTGTGACAGAAATTTTCCAGCAGGTTTCTCTAAAGACTTAAGCCAGTCAGGGTAACACATCTAGTACTTATTTTTAATAGTGATTTAAAAAGAGAAAAAATAGCTACTGCTCAGAAGAAAACCTGGTACCTTTAATAACCCTGCTGGTCTCATTGTTGAAATAAACTTTACCGTCCTAAAAAATAATCTCATTTCACTGTTAGTAGTTCAGATTTGCATCCACTGTGTTGACGTCACAGTGGAGTCTGAAAGCGGAGGTGACAAGGGGCAGCATAGCCACGCTTCCATGTAGAACATCTTGCACCGCACGCGGTTCCGGTTCCGTCAGGCGAGAGCGTGAACTTGACACCAGAAATCTCAGTAGCGTGCACCAACTTCAGACGCATACCTCAGCGTGGAGTGGCAGGCCACACTGGGATCATCTCAGTGTGCAACTTTCAGGTCACCTTGAGGTTGGCTACTTTCCCTTCAGAGGACAAACCATGGGACATATTTTGTAGCCTGTCCTCTACTGCTGAGTAATCTAATTATAGAGCTAGAAAGTGCTACCACCAGGCAGAATGCTGCACCCCACTCGCTCTGTCCCAGCTAGTACAAAGGGACGTTACTCCACTGGCCCTTAGAATTTGAAGACTCGATATCCTAATTTTTAAACAACCTTAAAAATCCATGGCAGATGGCGAGTCTTTAGAGAACCATGCTGGAAGGAAGACCTCTGTCACATTCATTAACTGGCAAGGAAAGTGGTTGGCAGTGCAGGAATTTGAAAAACTTACCGTAGTATTGTCTTTCTTTCCTCATCACCACTTCCTGGCCTCCCAGAGATTTTAATTTACGACCTTAGATCTGCACCTTGCTGAAGGTGCAGGGGTCGGGATGCGTAGGATTTCCGCATCTGCTCATAGACTGAGTACCCCTCAGCCACTCGTCCTTCCTGCCAGCTGCTTTCTGTTCATGTTGGGTTCCTCGCCCCGCCCTGCCGCAGCTCTGTGTAATACCACATAGTGGTCATAGAATCTTGACCAGTGAGAATTTTCTGAGGAAGAGATGAACTCTTCTGATAACACATGATGGTACTCTGGAATCTTACTTTCCATCTCTCACCTCACTCCTTTTTACTGTTAAGAATCTTAGAGCGAATTAAAGCCTAGCTCCACTTTCCCTAATTTTTACTCTTCATAGCAAGACAGTCACTTATCTGTGTACAGCTGAACAGTTTATTTTTCCAGCTGCTCTTAGAGGCTAACGGCCTTGATCACGTTACCTAATCTCTGAGCCTCAGTTTCCACATCTCTCAGATGGGGGGGTAGAACACCTCAGACGACTAAATGTAAGAATTATGTGAGAAACTACGTGTAAATTCTTTGTACAGAATTTAGCTCTGTATATCTGCAATAAATGTTAGGTCCTTCTTTCTCCCCTGAAACACAATGAAGTGGGTGTGAAACAGCTTTGTGAGCTGTAAATAAATAAGTAAATATAAATCACTAGCATTGTTTCCTCCTTCAGAATTGGGTATTGATAGCATAGTTTATGATCTGAGTGCTTGCTTGGGCCCTTATGTGACAGGCACATACCCAGGTTTGCTTATCCTTAAAGATTTGTGTTTGTTCTTGTTCTGAAAACTTTAGAGGACTCTGGAGAAATCCACAGTGAACTAAAGTGATTTATGAAACTAACAGTTGGCTAATTCTTACTCTAATTCGAACTCTTGAGCTAATTCTCAGTCTCACGTACCCATATATATGGACACTCCTTTACCTTTTTTTTTTTTAAATTGAAGTATAGTCAGTTACAATGTGTCACAAAAAGAGAAAGAAAAGTACCGTGTGATATCACTCATGAGGGATCCAAAAACGAAAAAGGAGGAAAGAGAACACTACTAATGAACTCATCTGCAAAACAAAGACTTGCAGGCAGAGTAAACAGCCTTGTGGTGGCGGGGGTGGGGGGTTAAGTTTGGGAGTTTTGAGATTGGCAGATGTTAACCTTTTGCCGTTTTTTAATGGCATCCAGGCCCTCCCACTTTGCCCTGCTCCTTCTCTCCCCCAGTAAGAATTTTGAATCTCATGGGATTTATGTGCATAGCATGTCCCCTGGCCTCTTCCTGTTTTAGTCTTTCCAGTTGGATTGGCTGTGATAATCACCTTATTTGGATATGTAACTTAAATCTCTGAAATTTTAAGCTTTTTTACTGTGAGTTAGGAGGTAGAGGGCGAAGGATTTTTATTAATTTAATTATTAAGCTCCCAGGAAACTTACTGCAATCCAGTTTAGAGAAATAGCGATGGTTTCTGGAAGTGTTTTTTGCTACTTAACATTTGAATGTCATCTGTCGTATTCATTAAACATTTAGGTGCATCGTGCTTTTTGCGACTCACAGGGGTGTGAAAGGCCTGAGTACTGCCTTCCAGGGCAGTCTAGTCAGAGTTCAAAGCAGGTAAAAAATATTGGCGTTTCAGACATCAAGCAACTTAGATCAAAACGTTACCAATAATATATGCCACTTCAGTCAGAGACGTCGTCTTATTTATTTCGTAGAAATATGGTGAATTTTGGTTTCCTCACCTGTGAAGTAGAAATAAAAACAACAGGATGGTTCATTGTGATGATTTAAATGAAACTGGGTATGTAAAACGTAGTTGCAATACATTTCTTTCTGCAGTTAGGTATGTTTTTTAATTGAGAAAGTATGGCATATTGTAAAAAAAAAAATACAGGCAGAACAAAATGAAAACTAAGCCTTCTCACTCCTAGATTCGTCCCTGTGTGCTTCTGTACCAAGAACACAGTTTTGAGTATCTAAGTAGTTATTCTGTGTACATGTATACTTACTTGCAGTTAAATATTTTTATAATATGAATGGGCAGATGTTAAACATGTCTTTTGTATTCTGCTTTTTTCATTTAAAAATAGATTCTGGCAATCCTTCCTGTAAACAAATACAGGGTTTAAAAAAAAAACAAATACAGGGTTTTTAAAAAATACATGATTATTTTATTGTTCTTAATGATTATAGAAAATTCAAGTTTTAATGTATAGTAATACAACCTGTGTCTTCTCCCAGCACTCAGTCAAATATATTAATTCAAAGCTTTCTCTCCTTAGGGTCACCTCACTATCCTAAAAGTCCATCCTCCCAAGAAGAAGGGACAGAAAGAAAGACCTCTTTGTAAGAAAGGCTTGGGTATCCCATGAACGAGACAGCAGAACACCGACTGGGGTACAGCAGGACTCCAGAGCCAGACATAAGGCTCAGGAAGGGGCACCAGCTTGATGGCAGCAGGAGTGATGAGGATGGCGCCTGCCACGCAGACCTGGGGCCTGTGGTAGAGGCAGCTGCCCTTTCTTCCTCTCATAAGAAAGTAAGTGCAAGCAAAAGGATGGTAAGTAAAACAAGTTTGTGGGAATGTGGCTGGAGGGAGGATATTGAAAGAAGTGTGGGGACTTTGCTAAAATGAGGCTGGCCTGAAAAGCAGCCTTGAGCACGTTTGTGAGTTTTGTTCAGGATAGTTTGAAGTCTCTTACTCTTGAATTAGCTAGGTGTTAGTCACACCTCTTCTGTTGACACTTAAAACTGTACTTACTCTGCCCTGTCCTGTTTACAACAGGAAATGGGGCTTTTGTAGCTACCGTATGACCCTTATAACGCTTTGGTGATGGCATTATCACTTCTATTTTTGGAGAAAATAATTGCTTTCTGGAACTACAGATAGAGTTTATCTCCAGTGCATACCTTGGGAGTCAGTAGAATTGTGGGGAAAGAAGGCAGGTTTTAGTCTTTCACTCCCCGCAGAAGAGAGCAGCTTCTCACTTCCTCAGGCAGCTGTACCTGGAGCGCAGTGTGAGCGTCATTTTGCCCTGTGCTTCGGAGCCTTGCAGTTAATGTAGCATGTTGTGTTGTGTTTCCAAAGCAGTGTTTCTCAGACTGGTGAGCCCATTGGTACTGTGTGAGCTGTATTTTGGTGCTAGAGCAGTGCTAATTAGACAGCAGAGAGGGTAAAGAAATTGAGGCGCATGTAACATACGTTTAAACTATGTGCTTTGATGAAATTGTTTAGTTTTGTGTAGATAAGCATGTGTTTTTAGATATGAATACTACATACATTTCTTACTGAGGCTTGTAGTCAAAAGCACTGAAAGCCTCTACTTGGAACTGCATCTACCGTCCTAAGAGATAAGCTCACTGGGTGGGTAGTAGGGGTGTTGGTTTGAACTCCAGAGGGTAGTCTTGTCTTTCCAGGTCTTTAGTAAGAATTTCACAAGAGCACTGTAGAAATAACGGAGTATTTCTTCTTGTATTCTTGGTAACACTCTGTAAGCTAACGTTATACTCTTGGCTAGATGGTGCTACATTGAAAGATGACTTGTGTCCTTGTGTGTACGTGTGTCCCTGCTTGCACAGAACAGATTCCTAACTTAGAGGATTAAAAAAAGGTTTGCTTACAGTAAGTTTAGTGTGATTTGGCCTTCGTACTGGCATCACTGTTTTAAAAGAAGTTTCACAGATACTTGGGGCAAGGACTTCCTTCCGCATTAAGGCTTTGCTTTCTTGTTGACCTTTTACAACGTTGTGTTGTAGCAGCTGACGCGTCCCCCTCCAGGCCGAGCGGCTTGAGTCTCCCTCAGGTGCTCCCAAGGCCAGGGCAGTTGCTCAGCCAGCAAGCACTACCGCTGGGGTTCCCTTTTCTCTTCACTGCAGTGAACACGCCGCGTGAAATCGCCTGCCCTGAATGTCGGTGTGTCCAGCCCGTCATTGCTGGCTGTGTGCACGTTGCTGTGCCGCAGACCCTCGAACCTCTTCAGCTTGACGGCCGAAGCCCTGTCCCCGTTTTCCGCACCTCCCGGCCCTGGGCAGCCACCGTCCTGCTTTCTGCTTCTGTGAGCTGGCAGCTGTAGGTGCCTCGCACAGGTGGAATCACGCAGTGTTTGTCCTCCTGCGACGGCTTCTCTCACTGCGCAGTGTCCTCAGGTTCGTTCTGTGCTGTACCAGGTGACAGGGCTTCTTTTTGAAGGCTGAAGAGTAGTTGACTGATTCGTGTATGTCCGTCCACGGATGGTTGTCTAGGTGGTTTCCACCTCTTGGCTGTTGCGAATCCTGCTCGAGATTTCTCTTCAGATAACATGCTGTAGTTCTTTGGGATGAATACCCAGAAGTGGGATGACCGGGTTATGGTGGTTCTACTTTAGTTCTTTGAGGAGCTCCCATACTGCTTTCCATGGCGGCCGCAGCATTTTACATTCCCACCCGCAGCGTGCGAGGTGCTGATTTCCGCACGTCCTCATCAGCGCCTGCACTGTTCGCCCTTCTGATGATGGCTGTCCTGGCAGGTGTGACCCGGGCATTTCACTGCCGTTGTGATTTGCATTTCCCCGATGATTAGTAAAGGTTGAGCTTCCCACTCATACACCTGCCGGCCATTTGTGTGGCTTTTGGAGAAATGTCTGTTTAAGTCCTTTGCACATTTTTAAGGCTTTTTTGTGTGTGTATGTGTTGAGTTATAGGAGTTTATATATTTTGGATGTTTACCCCTTGTCGGATGTGTGGTTTGCAGATGTCCTCTCCTGTCCCACAGGCTACCCTGTCACTGTCAGTTGTTTTTGCTGTGCAGGAGCTTTGCAGTGTGACGCAGTCCTACTTGTCTAGTGATTTGTCTAGTGCTGTTGGTGTCATATTCCGAAATTTTTATTTTTAAGACCTTTTTTTAGAGGAGCATTTTTTTAGGTTCCCAGCAAAGTCGGGAATGTACGAGATTTTGCACATACGCCCAGTCCTCGCACTTGCCTCGCCTCCCCCACGATCAGCATCCCCACCACAGTGGTACGTTTGCTGTGACTGAACCTGTATTGGCACATCATGATCAGTCAGAGTGCAGGGTTTACGCTGGGGTTCACCCTGGGTGCTGCTCATCCTAGGGGTCTGGACGAGTGTATAATGGTGTGTGTCCATCCGTATGGCATCACTGCTCTAGAAACCCTCTGTGCTCCCCTATCCGTGCCCTGTCCCCTCCCTGATTCTTTAGATAGAGTGGTAGAAGGAAGCCTCTCGGGGGAGCACGTGAGATGAGTGAGGCCTGAATGATGAGGAACCAGCCGCGCAGAGACCTGGGGGAAGAGGAAGCGAGCTGAACGTTCTCTGCCTTGTTCACAAGCTGCAGCCACCCTGGCCTCACTTCACTTCGTTAAGTGGGCTGGGCTGTGTCCAGCTGCAGAGCCTTCACGCGTGGCTCTTTCCCTGGCCTGGGTGTTCTCACGTCCATACCTGTGGCTGCTGCTGCTACTGCTGCTCCTCGGTGCTCAGGTTAAGTATCCCTTCCTCAGAGAAGCCCTTCTCAGATCTCTGTCTCCACTGTGTCCTGGTGCACTGCTGTCTTTAATCCTGCCTTCATGTTCCCCCACAGTACGTACCTCTCTCCGTGTGTGTGATTAGATGGTTTAGTTCTTATTTTTGCTTGTAGACTGTATGTTCCATGGTGGAAAGAATCTTGCCTTTTGTTTGCCCCATCCTCAGATTCTTGCCCAGTTTTTGATTCTTGGTGAGTATGTAACATATGGTTGTTGAATGAACTTATAAGTAGCCAGTTCAGAGTTCTTTGTCAGAATTGTCTCAGGCAGCTTTCATAAATAAAGGTACGGAGAATATGGGGTGTACTATTCTGGTGTTCCGGGAAACTTAACTCATGTATGTAATCCAGATAGACTCGATGCGCTGTGTCATTTATCAGAGGGGCAACGACAGCTCACACTTACTGAGCCCTTGTGCCGTGCAAGGCAGTTTTCTAAGCAGTTTTGCGGGTTCCATCTCATTCCTTCCAGAGTAGCCTTCTGGAGTGGGTATCAGCTGCATCTTTGTTTTACAGGCCAGGACATGGAGACCCCATTGACTTTATGTGAGTTACATGCTGGGACTTCTGTTGGAGGATCATGCATTTTTTTCCTTCATGGGGGCTGGATTTTCTTTTCATTGATTTATTGTCAGAAGTGTGATTTGGTAATTTGAATGGTTATTTGCCTTTAATACATTTTAAAAGACTGTGTCCATAGATGGTCACAGCTGTGGAAGGAGACCCCGTGGTGCGTGGTAGTGATTCATCCAGTTTGGTGCCTTTGCTTAAGCGGCCCTATTTAATGGCTACTTTTATCACTTGTACCATGTTTGCTTTTATCTGGCAAAGCCACTTCTGTCCGGTAGATAATCTCCAAGGAAGCAGTTTGGTAAAAGAAAAAAAGCAAGGTTTTGGGTTCAGAGAGACTGGATTTGAATCCTTGCTCTCTTCTACAGAATTATTTCCCACTGTTTTTGAGTGGGAGGGTCCTTAAAAGAAAAAACAATGACAACCTTGCTGAAGTATGTGCATGTAGAAAAGTGTGTACATTGTAAGTGGGTAGTGGGATAAACTTCTGGACACATCTGTGCCACCAGCACTCCCAGAGGCACCCGCAGTGCTCTCCTCACCCCCGACCCGGCCCAGTCTGCCTGCTCCCCTCCCGCACAGGTGGTGTTATCTTGACTTCTAATGGTGTAGATAATTCTGCTTGTTTTTGTGCTTCATTCATTAGAACCATTCAGTATTTACTCTTGTGACTGGCTTCTCTCACTCAGCATCGTGTTTGTGAAAGTCCATTTGTATTTACTTGGTGTAGCAGTAATTTTTATTGCTCTCTGGTATTTCTTTGACTATACCGCATTTTATTTATTCATTCTACTGAAGGCGGTCTCGTTTGGGGCTGTAAAAATAGAATCTCTGAATATTCTGGGGCTTGTCTTCTGCTGAATACAGGTGTGTTTCTGTTAGCTGTGCACCTGGGGGTGGGAAGCGCGGTTCAGGCAGTCACCCCTCTCCTCCTTTAAATATCACAAGTATTTAACACACCCCCTTCATAACAGTTGTGTTTTTAGTATTAGTTTGAAAAGATAGATGATAGATATTGACTATGAATTAAGTCACCTTAAGTGAATGTGTGTTAAGTCACTACAGCGTTACACATGAGAGAATGTCGTTCGGTCGGGAATCAAAGTATTACCTAGAGCCGTGCAGTTTGCCCTGGCTTCCGTTTCTAAATTCACCATGCTTGCCCTGGGTCTCCACATTAACAAGTGGAAATAGGAGTGCTCCTCCGAAGGTGGTTACGAGGGTGTGATCCCTGCGTGCAGCACTTAGCGCAGTGTGTGGCGTGGGGTTAGTGTGCAGTGGGCAGTAGTTCTGTTACCTTGACCTTGCTTTGTACTTGCCTGATGTGACTGCAGTAAATCCTGATAAACATATTGAACTTACCCATCTGCCTCAGCCATCCTTGACTGCAACAGCCTTTTCACAAAGGTGATCTCTAAATCTGTCATCTAAATACTGACCTCTTTATTGGACCTTTAACTGTTCCACATTGAACTGATTTAGCCTGTTTCCTCCCTCACCAGCTTTTCCTTCTGACTTCCTAATTTCTAATAAATAATACAGATTTTCTTTCAAGTACCCAGACTTGATTCCTAGAATGTGATAGTGCAAGGAAAACCAAGAGTTGTTTAGTAGATGTATGTATGCATTTATTCTTTCTAGAGATGCTTTTAGTTTCTTTACCACGCGGTGGCACTCTGGGAATAGAGACAAAACATGGTTTCTGCCCTAAAGCGGCTTATTATAGTCTAGCTAGAGAAACAGTAAGTCAGTGCATTTGTGCTCCGTGCGGTGTGATGGTATGCACAGGGCACTGTGGGAGCAGCACTGCCTGCAGCTGGGCACCTGGGAGGGAGAACTTGGGTTGCAGGGTTAGCTGAGAGGACCGAAGGGCCTTCCAGGCAAAGGGAACAGCAGATGTGAAGACCCAGAAGTAAGAACAGCATTGGGGGGGGGGCAGAGTACAGCTCAGTGTAGGGCGTGTGCTTAGCATCCACGCGCTCCTGTTCAGTCCCCAGCACCTCCATTAAGATAAATAGATAAATAAACGTAATTACTTCCCCCCACGAAGATAGAGTAGCGTGGTTCTTTTAGGAAACAGTAGTAACAATAGCTGACGTGCGCGGAGTCTCACTGGTGTGCACTGGTGAGGGAGCCACAGGACGTTCGTTGCAGCTGGAGTGAAGGGCGAAGGGTGTGAGGAGTCAGAGGTCTGTTAGCAAGGAAGCCCCGACTAGCGGGGCCAAAGATCCAGACCTTTAGAATCCCTGTCCAGTGTCCTTCCACCATCCAAAGTCCTTTTTGAAATGTGTGCTGTTGTATGGTGCCGGGAGTGGCCGGAGCGTTACTTCTGGGCCTCTGACTCTGAGCCTTGGCTCTTTTCGCTGTATTGGCTGAAGTTTTTAGTTTGTGTTTTGTTAAGTTTCCACAGACAAAAACACAAAAAAGCCGCTTCAAACCAGGCTACCCCAGTCTTTAGTTTTATGGCTTCGTTTCATATCTGTGAATTTTCAAGGTGTATTAAGTTGAAAAAAAGAGAGCAGCCTTCATGGTTGTCCTCCTCTTCCTCTCTGCTCCAGATTCTTCATAAATGGGGATTAGGAGCCAACTTTTCTTCATTCAGCCCAGGAGTTACTCTCTCGAACTGAACTGCTTTCACCAAACTTACAAGAAAGCCGCTGTGTATTTATCCTAAGAAAGCTAACTTGTAAATAGGCTCCTGTCTGCCTGTTAACTTCGTTTTCCTGAGGAGGTCTGCTTAGGAAATGTAGTTGTGATCAGACAGAGATGCTTTGCAAGAAAAAGAAAAAAAGTTGGGTGATTTTAAAGCTCTTTTCCATCAAGCTTTGATGGAGGTGACTAGTCTTCGCAGGCCGAGAGCGCACGTATTTCTAGGCTGGCCAGGATGAATGTTCCTGCAGACCCGACGCTGCACTCACTCTTGGGCAGTCCCGGAGACACACTCAGTGGTGCTCACTCCCTCGGCTGCCGTCTTTTGTGGAACTCTTGATTTCCACTAACCTGTTACGTTGTTAGTGAAGTCAGCGTTCTAATACCCTTACTTCACATTTCAGATTTCTAAACTTAAGGCTGGATTCAACCTGTCAGCTTTCCAGAAAGACCATCAGAATACCCTGCTGATCGGACTAAGCCAGGTGTGCCACTTCCTGCAGGAAGAGTGAGCCCCACCCTGCAGAGGCCTGGTGTTTTAGAAAGGAGAGGCTGTGGGTGGCTGTTTGCAGGGTGTGGGGTCTGGCTTTCGGTGGTCCAAGGCAGCCCTTCCAATGCAGAGAGCACGTTGGCCTTGGGCAGTTAGTGCTGTGATAGTTCAGGGCTGGTGAAGCGACTCTTGGTGAGCAAATATTTGTTTGATGAGTGAGCAGGTTTGCCTAATTCAGCAAGTTATTATACCGAGGAGCTGATGGAGCAGTCTCAACCTGAGTGAATTTTTGAGAAGTTCCGAAAGCTGATGATAAAGATATCTACTGGTTTGTATCCTTACCTTCCTGGGCAGGAGCTTCCTGAGTGTGTGATGAAGTCGCGCTAACGTAGGGGCCCCAGACCTCCGTCCTCGTGTGTGAGTGCGGGCGGGCCGACCGTCCAGCCCTGGGTAGCCTGCCATTCCTTGACTTTTGACTTCTAATTGTGGGTGGTACTACGAATGTGGATCTCTGTGGCTCTTTGTCTGCTGACTTCAGCTAGTGCTTAAGTATGTAATTTGTGTCTAAGAGCAATGGTGCTCTTCAGTGCATCCTAAGTTTTGGCTGAACTGAGCTGGTCTTTTCCTCAAAATGGAATTTTTTTGCTTTTCCCTCTTTTATTTCATCTTTACAGGATTCTGTTCCTCATGCAGCCTTTCCTGGGCCCCATGCTCTCTGTCTTAAAACTGAATGTTCCTTATTTCTATTAAGGAACTATTAATATTTCTATTATGGTCATTTACGGGGCTCATTCAGCCCCCTGTTAAGATGATAAGCTCATGCAAGACAGAGACTGTATTTTACTTACCTTTAAAAAATCCCTTTTATAAGTATTTGTTAAACTTAAGTGCTCTGTTGAACTGAGTTGGGCTAGAGCAGATAAACGCCCAACAGATTGATGAATTATTTTCATGTTAGACTGATCTTCAAGGCCTTTCATCTTTATCACACTGGTTCTCTTTTTCAGAGGTAAAATATGCTGTGGCATGTACAGCTTCAGGTGTACAGACCCCCCCCTCATGTCTTTAGATCCGAGCTTCTCAACCCTTAGTGATACTCCGGCCCATAGTTCTTTGTTGAGAGGAGCTGTCCTTGTAGGATGTTTAACAGCATCTTGGCACCTTCCTGCCACATGCCAGTAGCATTCCCACCACTTGTCACAAGTCAGAATGAACCCAGATAATATTGCCAGATGTCCACTGGAAGGGCGTGGGGGTAAAATTACCCCTAGTTGACACCAAACTGCTTTAGACTTTTAAAGTATTTTCTTAATTTCTTTCTTTCCTTTTTTGCTTCCCTTCTTCAGTCTGACCGTCCCTCTGTTGCCAGATAGTTTCCAAATGCAAATCTGGGAACACGCAGCTTGCCGCACGTCGTGTCCTCTAAACGCTCAGCTTTGCCTGCAGGACAAAGTCTGAAGCCCCTCAGTATCCGAAGCTGCCTCCATTCCTCGCTCTTGTTTTTTTTTTAAAAACATTTTATTGAATGATTTCCACAAACATTGTATTGAGGGGTAATTTAAACACAGTAAAATAAAGTAACTCGAATCATAACTCTGTAGCACAGGGACGTGTGTGTGACAACTGTGCAGGTCAGGATTCGGATTGTCTCCGTCATTCGGAACTTCCCTTCCGCCCCTTCCCGGCAGCACCCCTCCTCTACCCGCCTCCCCTGGAAGCGCCCTCACGCGGAGCTCGGCTCGGGTCTGTGCTCATTGCTGGCCTTGGCGGGAACAGATCTGAGTGACACAGTCTCTTCACAGTCGGCTTCTTTGACTTGGCGTGTTTCTGCTACTCACCCGTGTGATTTTGTGTAGTTCCTTATTTTTAAGTGAGGAGTGAAGTATTCGATTATGTAAATATCACACTTGTTTATCCAGTTTTTTCCTGATAGATACTTGAGTTTTTTCTAGGTTTTGACATTATGAATAAAGCCGCTGTGGACCCCTTGAGCTTCTTAAAAACGGATTGTAGCAAAATGTATAACGTGAAATTTTCCATTCTGACCTCTTTAAAATGCACGATTTGGTGCCGCTAGCTATATTCACAGTGCTGTGCAGCCGTTACCATCACTTCCAGGACTTCTCATCGCCCCAAGAGGAGCTGAGGAGCGACTCTTAATTCCCTCCTCCCTCAGCCCAGTGCATGGCCACCTCATGCTCACTTTCTGTGCCCGTGGTTCGGCTGCTCCACGTATTTCACGGAAGGCGTTGCTGTGTGTGGCCCGTTTCACTGAGCGCGCTGTTCTCGGGCTTAGCCACGACTGCGCTCTTGTGACTGAGTGATACTCTGTTGCTGGCTCTGCCACGTCCCATGTCCTTCCTCTGTCCATAGGCACTCGGACTTGGATTGTGTCCATGCTGACCTGTTTGCCTCCCATCACGTTGACTTTTGCCGCTGCTGTGCTAAGCGCTGTGTTTTTGGATGCGAGCTCTTAGCTTCCCCTGTCATGTCTGACTGGTGAATTCGAAACACGTTTTCGGATATTACCTTTCTGTTAAACCTCCCAGCAGTGCCGGAGTTCACTTTTCTCTTTTCTGTTTGCGTCATCAGACCCTTTCCATTCCGTTGACCAGTTCATTGAGGTGGTTCCTTGCTTAGGGGTGTGTCTTCTCCACTGGGTTGTGGCACCTGCTCCAGTGTCCCCAGCACCTTGCGCATCGTCGTAATAAAGGGCACCACTTAAGATGGCCTTCTGAGTCCTAGGCCCTGAGAGAGCTTCCTGTCCATTATCCTTGATCCTTAAAACAGATCTGCAGTGTAGACTCAGTATCGAGAAAATCATTTTACACACGAGGAGACGGATGCTCAGAGAGATTGTATGTAATTTTGTCAAAGATTACAGAGTTTATCAGTAATCAGGTTTTATCTGGCTTCACTCACTCAGTCCATTATGGCAAGCCAGCTTGTTTCCTGTTCTCTGTTTGACATGCAGATGAGACCACACCTCTTAGGTTCTGAACCGGACGTTTCCTTTTTGTAAGCATGGATTAGCACTGCTGAGACACAGCTGCCCCCTTCTCCCCTGCCCCGCGCCCTGCCATTCATTGCTCTTCCCTGTAGACGTGGGGATGGGGGTGCCTGCCCCGGGAGCACCCCGTCCTTGCTTTCCTTCCCTGGGTCTGCAGGGTCACCAGTGAGGCTGGCTGCCTGGCCCTGTCAGCGGTCCTCCACCGACCCAAGGGCACGTAGTCTCGCTCTCCACGCGAACTGGCTATCAGTAACCACGTCGGTGTTTCAGACTGTCTGCAGCTCGGTCAGGTTCACTTCGGATAGTACAGGACGCACTTAACTGTGGTTCCCTGTGCTTACGTGTAGTTTTATGGATACTGCTGGTGTGACTTATTTGTCTGGGAATCAAGATTGAATCCTTGTTTCTGTTCCTCTGTGTTCTCAGAATTGAGTACCTGTTAAACATGCATAAATATTTGAGCTGTTTTATATATATATATGTTTATGTTTAATAATTTAAAATCAGTCTAATTTCATGCTGTTTTGTTTTTGTGTAATTGATGTTTTAATGGAATTTTTATTTTAGTTTTATATTTAATAAGACACTATCCCTGTAAATATTTGTTTAAGCTTTTAAAGCATTAATGAACCCAGCCACTTTCTAAGTATATAAAATATTGGCCCAGAGCTGTCCTGGGAGCCGTGGGGAAGGAGAGACACACACTGAATCTAGTTTAGGAAGTGACACACTAAAACGTGAAGTTCTGTAAACATGAAGTAAACAAGATCAGTCAGTGGGACGGGAGCTGTGCGCGGCTTGTCAGGTGAGCAGCCCAGACCAAGGGCTGAAGGGAGTCGGAGGAGGTGGACTTGCTGTGGGCGGGGGCGCATTCTCTGGTGACAGTGGCTTGGTTGCAGGAAGTGAAACGCTCTTAACTATTACAGCGGTTTGTAGCCCTCCACAGGGCCGCAGTGCACACAGACAAACACTACATCTGTTAATTGAAAGTTCATGGGGATGGGGAAGCAGTCTGAAACGTGCTCGAGGGGCAGGGGCGAGGAGGGAAGGTGGAACCCTCGTGAAACAAAGGTTGAGAAACGCTGGATTATTGGAGACTCCCCCCGCCCAGTAACCTGTCACCTTTATACGTGTAATAGTATTGTGTGGCCTGTGAATATAACTGAAAACAGAGGCGAACTGTTGTCACAGTCCATCTGTCTGTCAGAGAAGAATCAAGCGGCCCTCGTTCATTTTCAGCGCTCATGCTTGTCTGATAAACTGACCTTACTTCCTGTGTTGTTACTCATCTGAGTTCTTGTTCTGACCTTCAGAGAATTTCGTTACAGTTCCTCAGGGAGAGTGTGTTGTTGGCCTCCGTTGGCTCCTGGTCCCAACCCTGATGGTTTCTGTGATTGCCTTGCAGAGCCTGGAGGAGCAGGAGTGCAGAGATGAGGCGTCCCAGGAGGACGAGGGGTTCATGGGCATGTCCCCCCTCCTGCAAGCCCACCACGCGATGGAGAGGATGGAGGAGTTTGTTTGTAAGGTAAGGTGCCCACCCTGTGCATTCAGCCCTTCCCAGACAGAAACCTTTAAGGAGACCGGGCGTACCTTCGCCCTTGGCGTGCTCTGGGGAGGGGACAGCGTGTGGTGAAGCGGAGACAGAAGCCGTGTCGAGACTGAAGCCCTGTTGCAGGCACGGGACATTGTGTGCCTGCAGCAGCCATGATGACGTGCTGACAGGCCTTGCTGACCACTTAGACAAGACACAGTGAAACAAAACTGGGGGAGTCTGATGCCTGGAGGTCCTAACGTGCCATCCGCAGGTCCCTTGAATCTGCTCGACGGTGAGAGCGAGGGGCCTTCAGGTAGGGGTCCCCAGGTTGTCAGGCCGCACGCAAGTCTAGTGCACACCGCAGCTGGTGCACTCTCTGATTTGTTAGGACCTCTGCGGGGGTCTGGTAGCTGGAGCTGGGGCTGCGTGTGGCCAGGGACACTGGTACAGGTCACTTGATTCATCTGAGCCGCAGGAGCCCTGGCAGGCATGATCTAAAGTCAGCGTCAGTCAGTCTGTGTGTACAGATGCACTTACTGAGTATTTCTGAAGAACTCTTGATCATTTGGAGAAAAATGTTTTGTGGCACTTAGCTTTTTTATGGGTGTTATGACACCAAGACATTTTATGCATGTGGTCTTAGTTCCTGAAAAGTCAGTTTAGGTTTTCCTACATTCACGATGGTGCTGGAAGTAACTGAGGCCAGGTGCCTTAGAGTACTGTACTTGGGACCAGAACTCGTAAGAGAGTGTTACAGTCTGAATACAGGCATCCCTTCTGAGACAAAGAGATGGGTGGGTGGGGAGGGATCTAAACATTTATGGGTCTACTTGGGGCCCAGGAAGTTTTAATCAGTGTTTGAAAATTGGTGAAGGCAAAGCCAAGCAAAACAGTAGACCCATTCTGGTAATCACTGTCTCAGGAGAATTAGCACAGAGGGATAAAAAAGATACACTTTGTTTTTCAAAAAGCAAGCTTGGTGTTAAATCTCCCAAAGTTGAATATTTAGTGACTGACCATTAGGGGCTTTTATGTTTATGGACCAGTGGGTCCTGTGTCTGATCCGACTGTCTTTTCTCCCTTCTAAACTAAAACAGAGAATAAAGCAAATAAAACTTTCTAATGTAACAGCTAACGGGAGAATAAATACGGTATTTGTTTGCTACAGACTGTAATTTACTGAAGAAAAATGAGTGGGTCACAAAAATTATTGCGATTCCCGTAACCCTCCCTGGGCAGCTTGCGAGCAGAAGGAAGCTCCTGGGCCGGCCCGCCCTGGCGCCTGCTCCACCTGACGGCACGGGAGCTTGTTTCTTGGACGGGAAGCAAGTAAACGGACAGTGTAAATGGTGTATCCCGCCACTTTGCTGGTGTGCATCCCCTTTGGAAAAGCTTTTCTCACGGACTAGGGGGAGTAAATCACTTAGGCGCTGTCGCTTGCCCAGGAGTGGCCTCAGCCCCTCCCCCAGCCTTCAGCTGCTGCTGTTCCGCCAGCAGTCAGGCCATGTGGGGGAGGGGGTGTGCTGTAGGGAGTGGGTTTTTGCATTAAATTCTGTGGTCCAACACAAGCCCAGTGGACCATCGCTAAGGTGTTTGATTTAGGCATTGTCCTTGTCAGGCTTACAAACAGGCACATCTTTGACTACGCTGTGACCCTGTCCTTCCCCCCGGGAAGGAGAAGACCTGTCCAGGCCTGGCTTGCAGGTTGACCGTGTGGGGGTGGTGTCGGCGAGGACGCGCTTGCAGAGTAGTTCTGAAAGCACAGCTCCGCGCTGGGTCTTTAAAGGGGTGGAATGCTTGTTCAGAATAACGGGGAAGACCGCTCCAGCCTTGTATGCGTACGCAACTAGTGAGGCGCAGCGTTCTTTTTGACTGTTCTGGCTGTGATAGCACAGTAGTGCCTTTCACAGGCTCACAGCAGAGCTGTGCGCATGTTGTGCTTTGCTTGAGGGAGTAAGGACTGAGTTCCGTCTTTCCTTCCCTCTTAGAAAAGAAAATTCTCCCAGAGTGCAACAGTAGTGGCATCTTGTAGAGCTCATCTCCGCAGTAACTCAGGTTCAAAGTAGGTTTACAAATTCAGTGTCTTGGTGTGACTTTTTCTCTCCAGAAAGTCCTTTGGAGGATCTTAAACAGCCGCTGTTGAAAGTGGTAGATCTGTTAGCTGTAGACATGGAAAAGCTACAGTAGTCTTTTGGCATCAATCTGTTTTGTTGTGAGTTAGGAACAAGCAGGGAATGGCCGGCTTAGCACAGGCCTGAGGATTCGGGTTGGAAAGTGAGAGGGGAAGTGGGGAGGGTGAGACTTGTAAGAGGGTCACAGGTCACTTCTGTTCTTCAATTGCTAGTCCTCACTTTGGAGCCCTGCAGAGGGTCCGTTCTCTGAAATGTCCATGACGGAGGCGCCAAGGGGGAGCAGGGCAGGACAGCAGTGCGGAGCGGAGGCAGGTGCGGTCCAGCGGTGTCTGTCACAGCCGGGGCAGGGACGGTCATTTCCCCGGTGGAGCCTGCAGACCCACCCGGCTCCTTAGATCTCCCTCCGCTCTCACTCCCAGAAGCAAGTTGCAAGTTTTGGCCTATGTGACCCTTGTGGAGTGTGTCCTGTGGGCAGAGAGACATCGGCAGGAGCAGGGCCAGGAGGCTGGCAGGCTCTCGGGAGGGCTTGCGGACCCCTGGTCCCTGTTCTTCAGAGTCTGGCAGGGAGGGGGCTGAAGGGCAGTCTCCCAAGTGTTGGCCGTGAACTCTCAGGAGAGCGGACAGGTGGCTGCTGGGGCCTGCTCGCTCCCTGACGGGCTTTGAGCCTCACACCTGCTCAGTGGAGTGATTGAAGCGCTTTTGTCCTCATCTTACCAAATGAGGAAACTGAGGCTTGAGATTTGTACTTACAGCTCATGCAACTAGTTAATGGCAGGGATCCAAGATTTTCTGACTCCTGCGCTGTCTTCTCTATGCATTTGTATTGGCTGTGGCAGGAGGCCAGTCGAGGGGGAGGAGAGCAGGGCACACGAGTGACGCTGTGTCCCTTCCCTGCCGAGGGAACATGGAGCAGGAGAGCTGCGGTCTGTCGTGGGGGCGAGGGTGGGCATCTGTGTGGGTGGGACTTTGGCTCCCACCCTCCCTCCAGCCAGACTGGAACAAAGCTTGAAATCACTCTTCTGGGTGTTTTCTCTAAGTTTATTTACTCTTTGCTTTTCCTAAGAATACCCCCAACCCCGCCCCGATATTTTTTTCCCTCAGTCTTTTTTAAAAACTCAGAATATAGGACATGATACCTTTTGAATGTATTTGTCTTTCTAAAAGTAAGTCATTTTTCTCATTATGAAACAATGTGGTAAGAGGCAGTTGTCAGCGTTGTAGCACTGACAAATGCACGTTTGAATTAATGCTCTCCCAGGTCTGGGAAGGGCGATGGCGAGTCATCCCTCACGACGTGCTCCCAGACTGGCTCAAGGACAACGACTTCCTTTTGCACGGACACCGGCCCCCCATGCCGTCCTTCCGGGCCTGCTTCAGGAGCATTTTCCGAATTCACACAGAGACGGGTAACATCTGGACGCATCTCTTAGGTATGTAAGGGCAGTGGTGTGACGTGGCTCACCCTTGCTCCCCCGGCGATGGGTGAGGGTGAGGAGAGAACTTATTTTGGATCTGCCGGTTTTGTTTTCTAGATTCTAATGATGTGGTTTCTCTGGTTGACTCTGTGGTCGTCGTGGTTTATGCAGTGATTTTAATTATAGCCAAGTTGTATGTTTCTCTATTGGATTTTCAGACATGTCTTTAAAACAGGTGCCAAAGAAAAGGCACCATACAAAAGGAGGTAGCATATTTTAACGAGCATGGAGAGGAAGGTAGTTACTTAACAGAACTAAGCTGGTTTTCTAAAGTCATTACTCAGAATTTTCACAATTAAGTTTGTCATAAAGTAGAAAGTGATCATGACTGCTCATTGAAGAGACAGCACAGTGGGAGAGAGGAGAGTCTTTTCAATAGGTGGGGTTGGGGACAACCGAGTCACCCATGCAGAAGAATGAAGTTGGGCCCTAATTTGCACCACGTAGAAAAATTAACTCAAGGTGGACCAGAGACCTAAACACAAGAGCTCAAACTATAGACTCGCTAGGAAAGAACACGGGTGTAGATCTCTGTGACCCTAGAGTAGGTGACACTTGGAATTTGCACCCAAGGCACGAGCAGCCAAAGGAAAACTAAATTAACCTCTATCAAAATTAAAACCTTTTGAGCGTCAGAGGACATTAACAAGGAAATAGGAAGATAACTGACAGAATGGGGGAGAACATATTTGCAAATCACTTACCTGGTGAGGGTTAACTAGTAAAGCACTCTTAAAACTAAACAGTAAAAAGACAATTCAGATTTAAAACTGAGGCAGGCACTGGAATAGACACACAAATGGCCAGTGAGCACGTGAAAAGTCACTCACCATCGTGGGCTGTTTCAGGAAGGACAGCGAGAGACCCCCGAGCGCCCACCAGAATGGCTCCTCCGCCGGGGTGTGGGAGGATGGGCGCGCCCACGCGGTGCTGGTGGTTATGAAACGGTGCAGCCCCCACAGGAAGTGGTTGGGCAGTTCCTCAGAAAGTTAAACCGAGTTTAATCCTAGGTCTGTACCAGGAGAACTGAAAACATTGTCACACAAAAATGTGTACATGAATTTTTCCTAATAATGCTAAAGGTGGAAACAACCTGAGTATCTTACCAGCTGAGGGTACACAAAGTGTGATCCATCCACACAGCGGAACATAGATGAGCATAAAGGGGCGAGCTGCTGGTAACGTGCTACAGCATGGGTCAGCCTTGAAAACATGAGCCGGGATGGGAGGAGCCAGACACAGGCCACGCATCGTGGGATCGGCGCACACGGGCGCCCCCGTGGGGCAGTCCAGAGAGGCAGAGGCTGGACGAGTGGTCATCGGGGGGCAGTGGGAGATGGCTGAACAGGGGAAGGCTTCTTCTGGGGCTGATGAAAGTGTCCTGGAGTTAAGCAGTGGTGATGGTTGCACAGTCTTGTGAACATACCGCATCGTGTCTGGCCTCCCCCCACTTGACGTAGGGTTCTCATCACACGTTTGATTTCCACTCGTGCTCCGAGTCCCTGCCTGCTGACGGAGTGGGAGGAGGCTGCAGACTGAGACGAGCTCCACTGCTGACTTCTAGCTCAGGGGCACGTGTTTTACTAAATGGACCAGACGGCATCACTTAGTCAGTGTTCAGCATCTTAGTTTCTGTGCCTGTCGTACGTTAATCAGGCTTCCCCTGAGCAGTAAGAACATGGAATCTTACTGTGAAGGACACCCAAGAACCGGTTCTGAAGCAGCCCAAACAGGCGTTTCACCGTTCTTAACTCTTGGCTCTGCCGGGCCACCTGGCGAGGCCCCGAGAAGCACGGTGCTCCTGGGCAGCTGTGGGTGGGGGAGAGCCGTCGTCTTCCGCAGAGAGCCAGCACTCTCTGCCGAAGAAGATGCAGGGCGGGCCTTTGAGACCTGGGCTACAGCACAAGATGCCAAAAGCTGTAGAGACGGCGTTTCCCCTGGGCCTAGAGGCAGAAGTGGGCTTGTTCAGTCTGCTGGGAGGCAGCAGCGCTGTCCGTTTCCTTTCTGGGTTCTGCTCTCGGATACATGCTACTCTGTGCACTCGGCCTGTGAGGCTGCGGAGTACGTGGTACCGACAAGGTTTGAAGTAGACCAACACTTTGGATAAGCTTCAGTTCCTTCAGGCGTCGCTGTGGTTGTGAAGGACTGAAAGCATGACCAGTGTGTGACGCCGTCCCCTCTCCCTCCCCGCCCCGCCCCCAGGTTGCGTGCTCTTCCTGTGCCTGGGGGTCTTCTATATGTTCCGCCCGAACATCTCCTTCGTGGCCCCGCTGCAGGAGAAGGTGGTCTTCGGATTATTCTTCTTGGGCGCCATCCTCTGCCTCTCCTTTTCGTGGCTGTTCCACACAGTCTACTGCCACTCAGAAGGGGTCTCGCGGCTCTTCTCTAAGTAAGTACCTGTGACGTCGCTCACTGGCCTGGCCGAGCCCGTGGGCCGGGGCCGAACGCCCGGCGCGGCTGGCCGTCCTGGGTGCTGCCTGCCGGGGACTCCGGGGGGCCCTGTGCGGGCGGGCAGGCCTTTTAACGTGAGGGGTTCTTTTTCCTGCCCTAGACTGGATTACTCCGGCATCGCCCTCCTGATCATGGGCAGCTTTGTCCCTTGGCTTTATTACTCTTTCTACTGTAACCCGCAACCTTGCTTCATCTACTTGATCGTCATCTGCGTGCTGGGCATCGCAGCCATCATCGTCTCCCAGTGGGACATGTTCGCCACCCCTCAGTATCGGGGAGTCAGAGCAGGTAAGAGCAGGACCGGGCGTTCTGCTGGACTCTCACTCCCCGGCCAGTCTTCATGAAAGGTGCACCGCTTGCCAAGCATCACGCCAGGTACCCGTGATGCAAAAATGAAGTCGGGGTTGGGGGAGGGTATCGCTCAGTGGCGAGAGTGTGTGTTTAGCATGCACAGGGTCCTGGGTTCAATTCCCGGTACCTCCATTAAAAATTGAAAATAAAACTTAATTACCTCCCGTTTCAACAGTTAAAAAAAAGTCGTTTCTGTTGTCGTGGGGCTTTGACGTGGTCGTAGTGCCCCCGCGTCAGCTCACAGCCTTCCGGCGGAGGGGCTCCGGGCTGGGGGGCTCATGCTGACTGAGGCTAGGGCCACATGCTGTCCACGTGGCTGCGGCTCCGAAATCTTTGGAAAATGATGAGTCCTTCTCAGCTTGTGTATACTTTCTGTAGCGATCAGTTCTTTTGTTGTTGTCATTTTTTGTTCTGTTACGTGTTTTCATGTTAAAGTGTGTGGAGAGGACTGCAGTGCCACCTGACCGTGTTCCAGACCGACGGGCACCGTGTAGGCATAAAGAGGCTTTTCATATTCGGGGTGATTAATGCCTGTTGAGAGGCGATCAGTGGAAAGTGAAAAGCCCCCGGTGCCTTGGCTGGGCCCTCCTGGCTGAGTCCTTTCTGAGTGAGCACCTGGACTGGGGACTGGCTACTTGGAGCCAGGGCTGTGTCTTCAGTTTTCTGCCCAGTGTCAAACCTAGTGTTCGCTGAGGTTGAACAGGAAGTATTAAAAGGAGTACTTCTCCTTTCAGCCTTTTTGTTTTGAACCGTTTTGTACTAAAACCCAAGCCATGGTTAATCTGCGGTTACCTAGAAGTTAGAATTAACTTCATGTCCGCGACACTGTTGTGACTCTCCTCTCCCCTTTCTGTGAGCCCGTGAGCAGTGGGCAGGGGTGGCTCCCAGTGTTACGGAGCCAGACTGGGTCCGCTGGCCCAAGCGCAGCGCAGTCAGTCCCCTGACGCCGGGCCGTGTGGGAGGCCGGAAGCCCGCACCCAGATCCCTCTCGTTGGGACGGACGGGATAAGAGGAGGAGGTGGGAACACATGGGGGGCCGTGGGAGGTGGGAAAGCCACGCCAGGTCCCTCTCTGCAGGCCATAGGAACTTCCAGTAGCACTTCCCATCCTCCCACCCCCCAAATGCCAGTGGTGTCAAGGGGAGGATTGCATTCAGAGCCCTTTTACACGTTCGTTGTCTGAGGAAGCAGCATTTAGGAGTGACTGAAGCAAACTCCTAGAGCTGATTCCTAAAGGCTCAGCCACGTGATTCCAGACACCACCCCCGTGCAGACCGCTGCCCTGTGAGACAGCCTTTCTCAGCAGGAGGCGCTGTGCGTTTGTCACCAGGTCTCTTTTAGGGCCTCGCTGTACTGTCTGCAGGGCAGAATCCCAGAGCCGGAACCGTCTTTGTCCTTCCAGACAGGAAGCTGCTGTTGCAGTATACTGAGTTCACAGGCACTGGTGCGGGGCTGCGGTCCCTCCTCTCTCTTCTGCGTCTTCACTGCGCTCTTCTCTGATGATCCGCAGGAGTGTTTCTGGGCCTTGGCCTGAGCGGAGTCATCCCTACCTTGCACTACGTCATTGCAGAGGGGGTCCTGAAGGCTGCTACCATCGGGCAGATCGGCTGGCTGATGCTCATGGCCGGCCTGTACATCACGGGGGCGGCCCTGTACGCTGCCCGCATCCCCGAGCGCTTCTTTCCCGGCAAGTGTGACATCTGGGTGAGTGTGGTCGGGCGCTTTCTGTGCGTCTGGCCTTCTCTTAGTGGGTCACTGGCAGACTGGAAGGTGAAACCATCAAAACTGTTTAGACTCAACATCACGAGATCTGTATCCCAGCCTCCCTCCTCCTCCTGAATGTGTCTCCAGCCGCTCAGTGCAGTAGTGGCTGACCTCACCAGTGCCTGGCAGGCTGAGGGGGCACCTTGCATGGGTCACCTAAGCCACTGCTCTCGGGGTTTCCCATTCTCGGGAAGATGCAGTGCCCACGTCCCAGCGGGTGGTGGCAGGAGTGGAATTTCAGAGTCTGGGCCCCCGTCCTGTGCTCACACAGCTAGTCCTTCTGTCTGGGCTTCCTCGTGGAGGAGCTGAAGGCAGCAGATTTTTACCAAGGTCCTTTTAACACCGAAATTCAGTGATATAATGAGAGACTTCTCCCTGTGTTTGGTGGGAGAGCTAGATGGTGGCTCATGGTGAGGCAGGGAGGATAATCCTCAGGACCAGGACACAGACGTCCTGTACCTGCAGACGGCTGGACACGTGCAGTGTGGTTTGCGACGGGGCCTGTCCTGGCCTCCGGTCCTCAGACAGTTACTGCCGCTTACAGATTAAGCTGATTAGTCTGGCTACTTGAAGTAAAGAGAACACTCGGGCCATCTTTGAAACTGCAGACAGTCCCATTTATCTTCTGAGATTGCCTCATCAATTTTGACATTGATAAGGAGAAATTTCTCTCACCCCCCCCTTTTTTTGGGAAAATAAATCCCCTTTGTTCTCCAAGGAAGTCTCTCTTGGGATGTGACTATGGATCCCTCTCGTTCACACTTTTAAAGTCAGTCTTGCCCCGAGTGGTTCTGCCACCGTGCTTTTCCATTTGGAGGCTGTAAGGGGAGGGCTGAAGAGCCGTTTGGTGCACTGAGCCCTGGTGCTCAGCAGAACGAGTCGGTTCGGAAGCACCACACGCACCCCTGTTGGCCACGTGTGTCGGCCGGCCTCTGACTCGAGGAGGAAGCAGAGGCCCTGCTGTCCTGCCCTCCTGACGGCGTGTCTTGTTTATGGAACGCTGTGCCTTGGAGCGAAGGAAACTAGCTGCCCGATGTCTTGACCCTCCAGCCATCCTGGGGACCCCTCTGCTCCCCCCTAGGAGAGCGGTGTGTCCGTGACGTGGGTGGTCCTAGTGCTCTGGTCCACGACGGCCGAGAGGAGACGCCCTGTGTCTGTCACCCCTGCAGGCATCATGGGTCCTTGGGGTTCCGGGCTGTGGGTTGCGCCGGCCCCGCTCCGCTGGGTCCTCCAGCATCCCGTGTGCACATGCTCATGTCTCAGGCTTCCAGCCACAGCATGGTTTCTGAGGGGACAGCAGTATGGGATATGCCTAACAGATGTTCCATGATCTGCGGGTGCCTCGTGTTTGAGCTCCGTCACATCCGCTTGTGCCCCCTGCTCAGCATGAACCGCTTGGAGTCTTCAGCCGACCTTTAGTAATGTCTGTGTCCTCACCCCCCTTTTTTCCCTCCAGTTTCACTCTCATCAGCTGTTTCATATCTTCGTGGTTGCTGGCGCTTTTGTTCACTTCCACGGTGTCTCAAACCTCCAGGAGTTCCGTTTCATGATTGGCGGAGGCTGCAGTGATGAGGACGCACTGTGACACCTGCCAGTGGCCAGGGACTGTGACCCTGAACCAGTGCCGGCGGCGCCTGGAGGTCTCCCTCCCCGGCCTTTGGCGCCAGAGCCAGAGGAGCGCCGACTCAGCCGCATCGTGGGCTTTGGGACGCCCCAGGGCTCCGCGTGGGCCGCGACTGGGAAGAGAAAACAAAAATAAATCCCTCACAGGGTGGAGAAGAGGAGAGACGGCCCAGCCCTGACTTGTTCTTGGGGCCTGCCGCTCCGGGGCGCTGCCGGACCGGGCTCGCTGGCTTCGGAGCCGCAGCCTGCTCTTTGTGGACGGCGTGGCTGGAGGTCCATTCTCCCCTCCCACCTTCAGACAATGATACAGACCAGTTTCGGTGAACATTTATATTCTGTTAAGGGGTGGGACTGTGATTTTAGACGTTCTTTTGGGGGAACTAAGAAATTAATGTAAATAAGATTTCTAACTTACTGTTCAAATAAAAATTTATATAAATGTGTAAGACATAGGGGTAGGGGAGGGAGGGAGAATTTTTGTATAGAATGAAACATGCAAGTACCACACACTGTTTCCATTTTGCACAAGTGACTGTAAGGTGGTCAGGTGACAGCCCCAGAATGTACACCTCGTGCACCAAGGTGCCTTCCGAAGGCCGGCAGGCCTTGGGCCCTGGTGGGGCAGGGCGCGCAGCCCGGCGCTCACGGGGCCGCTCACCCTGTGTCAGAGAGCCTGGCCTGCTTTCTACTCTGTGGCCCTTTCTGAGGAGCAGAGCCACCTGCTTAGGAAACTCACTCGTGCCGGCAGAGGGTGTTGGGGCCAGCGGAGGAAGGAGTGTGGGGCTGTCGGCATGGGCCCACCTCGTTCCCTCCTGGCGTCCTCTTCAACTTTGTGTTGACTTTGTTTGGCTGCAGGGGGCGGGCGGGGGCGAGGGCTTTCCGTATCTTTGCTGTGGAGCTCTAGAACACCCTCTCGGTTTCCCTTTGTTCACGTCACTGCCCAGCTCCCCTTGTGCCTCCTGGAAATAAAAATGGACCTTTCCTTGGCATCATGGTTCCCAGCAGGGAGCCAGTCACAGGAGGGGTTGTGACAGGCCCAGGTGCTTCCCGACTCGCTTACGTGGGCGGGGAGAACCTGGGTGACAGCCGGTGCCTCGGCACTCCATCCTTAGAAACGAGCCCAGCACCCACCCTGGAGTCACCAGCACGCCCAGGTCCCCATTTTCAGCCCTAGACAGTGTGGTGGGAAGTTTTAAGAGGAGATGCTGTGTTACTGCCTGGGAGTCTGGTAGGACCCGTGAAGGTGCGTCTCTTAAGAGCGGATCGAAGTAAGAAAACACTGCTCGTGGCTCAGAGGCACCCTGTTAAGAGGTCAGAGTGGCAGGGGAGGCCCTGGTTCACGGAACTCTTACCGCTCACAGGTGGACCGCCAGAATCGCCCGATCAGGTCACTCACTCAGCCACGACTCCAGGCGACCGAGCCACAGCCCGGGGTGGTGGGTGCGAGACGGAAGCACTGAGGCCCTGAGCGTGGCGGGCGGCGTCCTCAGATGGCTGTTTGGGGACACGAGAAGGGTCTGATGGTTCGGTGTGGGGTTTTCCTGGGCGGTATTTCTCCTTTCTAGCCCCTTCCAAGTTCAAATCAAAAGCTGGGAGCCAGGAAGAAAGAACCCGTTGTAGAACTTGGGAGGAGGTCCAGCATGTTTAGCCCTGAAGACGGTCACCGCCCTGGGTGCTGGGTGGGCCCAGTGAGAGGCTTCGTGGGCGAGCTGGTGCCCTGCCCAGGAGAGAGAACAGTATTACTGCAACCCTTTGCGGGAAACGGTCCAGCAGGATGGTGGCCACGTGGAAGGACGTTCCGCGGGCGCAGCAGCACACATCCGAAGCCAGGCTCGCTCTCGAGTCTCGGTCTGGGACACAGGGTACATGACGAGCCGCCCTCTGACGTCTGTGCCGCTGCCAAGCCGGTCGCCCCACACCCCCAAGCAGGAGCTGACCTGGTTCAACACAGCACAAACCCTTAGAAACATGGAATTGACCCCGAGACGTAACCAGTGACCAGCTCCCCCGGGGAGTGTGTGTGGCGTTGCCGCACGCCCGCGCCCCGCCGTGCCCGCTGAGGACCCCCAGGCCGGCGCCTGGATGCCTTACTCTCAGCAGCGGGGCCTGCGTGCTCTGCAGTTAGTTTTCTTCCTGGGCCCTCGGCTGGTTAGGACCTCTGCAGCTGCCTCCCTTCACCCTTGAGGAGTGGCCTTTTCAGTATTCCCCCTCCCCCTTTATAAATGGTTAAAGCCACAAAGCACCCTTTGGGGGTCACTGAAGGTTGGGGTTCCAGGAAGGCGTTTGTGTGACGGTCCCACGCGCCGTGGGCGTTCCCGCCTGCTGTGTTCTCAACGTCTAATAAAAAGACCCCAGCGGAACACGAGCCTGTGTGTTTCTGTCCTGCCTCAGCTTTCCTCGCTGCAGCTTTAATGTAGACGCTGAAGCTTGAGCTGCTTGGAAACATCCAGTGTGAGTGTGGAGGCCGCTCTGTAAAAGCTCTCCATGGACTGACAGGTGAAGACCTGGGGAGTTGCTCCCAGAGCCAGCGCTCTGGGCACTGGGCTTGTTTCTATACTGAACCAGCTATCTGCGGACCCTTGGGGGCAGTGGGGGCTCCGGGCTGCCAGGTTGTTGAAAGGCCTCTCGTGTACTCTTGGTTGAAAGTGTGTTCTGACACTTTTGATTGGTAAGATCATCTAGTAAGATAGTCTTAACCGTTTGTCTACTTTGCGCTTCTGTTTAATCTTCCTGATGAGTTTTAAGGGCTGGCAGGAGAATGCATGAAGATGGGCAGTTAAGTCAGTGCTCACGCCCACCTCACCTTCCCCCAGCTTCCTGCTCCCATCATAACCGGGGTCCCAGGTGCAGAACGGGGAGGGGGGTGCAGCTGTAAGGGGCAGCGCTGACGGCCACAGAAGTCACAGCTGGTCACACGGGGGCACGTCCAGGCTCCTGCTGCCTCGGGCCCTGTGGCGGGCGCCCCAGGGCTGGACCTGTGCTACTGCTGTTTCCTAGGGGAGGAGACAGCCCGGGAGGTGGGCACCCTGCGCGGCACTGCATCCTTGAGACAAAGATTCAGATTGGGTGGGCTCCGCGTACTGACTGGAAGGTTCTGGGAGGGGTGTGGACCCTTCCATGTCAGTGAAGAGGAGGCAGCCCCAGCCCTTGCCACAGGTGGCCTAGTTTTTGCAGGGAAATTTCCGGCTTGTAGCTTGCTCATTTTACACACAACTGTGGGCTTTGCGTGTTACCTGGGGATGGGCCCCGGCTCGCCTTCCGTGGTTTCCCTGGTCTCTGCCTGGTGGTCTCTGTGCCCCCTTCTCACGGGATGTCCTTGGATGTTGGGAGGGAAGCAGACAAGGGCGAGTTTGAACCCGGGCCTGGCTTTGGAATCCCCTGAGAAGAATTTGTGGTCCCCAGCACATCCTGCCCAGTCAGAGCGCAGGCCACCCACACCACCGGGTCCTGCCAGCGAGGCGAGGGGAAGGCGAGCCCCTCACTGCTGCCCTGGCCGGGGGACAGTGCCCAGGCCTGCCAGGGGCAGGGGATGCGGGCGAGAGGCACTCGTGACCCAGCCCCCCCCACCAGAAAACACCCTCAGCCTCCTTCAGGGAGACGCTGTGGCTGGCAGGTCACCTTCCTCAGACAGGCCCAGCCCCCGGCTCTGCTCCCTCCCTCCCTCCCTCCCCACCTCTACCCTCTGCCCTGGGAACCACAGCCCCGCGTGGACGTCTACCTGACGGTGCTGCCGCTAAAACACCCAGGTGGCCAGGCAGCGGGCTCAGCAGTCCTCTGTTCTGTGCCGGGTGTTCTCGGTCGTCCAAAGGCGACAGTGTTTACAGAAGGGGCTTCGGGACTCTGGTCCCCTTGACTCCACGGTGTCTCTGCAGTCAAGGTCACGGCTCTCCTGCTGGGGCCAGGCTGCCACCTGCTGTCTTTCCCCCGAAGTAGGAAGAGGGAGCCGGTCCTGACTCCGAAGGCAAAGCCCAGCACGCCCTGTTCTCCCAGGTGAGAGCAGTTCACCAGAAGCTGCCTCCCTCCCTGGCTCTGAGAGGGAGTCCAGCCTCAGCCCCCTCCCGGCCCCGCAGAGGGAGAGGCTGGGGGCTGCCTCGGCACTTTCCAAGCTTGGTGGTTCAGTTACGGGGCCGTGACAGCTGAGAACTTGGAGACGCGCTCCCTTCTTGGGTGGGGGACTGGGCTGCTGTCCCAAGGAGACCAGCAGTCGCCATCTGGACAATGATGCCCCAGAAGCGCGGGGTGGCGTGGGCCCAGCAGCGAGGGGCAGGGCAGCGGCCACAGCCAGGGGGCGGGAGAAAGGCTCCCGGTGCGTGGGGGCCCTGTGACCTCTGCCTGCTCTCTGGCATCCAAACGGGCTCCTCCGTCCCCTCCTCCAGAGGATGGGCGCTGGGACAGACGGCAGTGTGGTCAGTGCCTGCAGCTCGCAGCTGGGCAGCTGTAGGCTCGCGACACGAGCGTCACCTTCGAACCTCACGATGCTCATCCACCCACCCGGAGCCAGTTTAACCCCACGCTTTGGTCTCCTGGTCTGTGCCACGGGGCTGACAGCGCACCTGCTCCAGAGGGCTTCGCAACGTGCCTGTTGTCTCCGTGTCACACTGAGCTCCTGCCGGCGTCATCCTGCCCCTTCCACTGGCCCAGTGGGCCCCGGGCCTGCTCTTCTCCCCGAGGCTTGGGTTCAGCTGTGAACGGGGTTCCTCACAGACAGGAAAGCAATGAAAGTAACCCTGACCTGGACACGGAAGGCTCATGACAAAGATCGCGACGTGTTCTAAGGAGGTGGGGAGGCCCCCGAGGCCTTGTGCTGGCCATGCCCCTCGTGGGGCCAGGCTGGACCTCCTCCTGGGAGGTTAGCTCAACTCAGAGCTCAGAGGCCACCAAGCGTTTCTGCAGTTCTGCTTCTCACGTTGCTCTGCCCCGAGGCTGCAGCCTCTCAGGAGCCAGGTCTGCGGGGTCGGGCAGAGGGCGCTGCGGCCGAGACCCTGGGGGAGGAGTGCCGGCGCAGCTCCCTTCCCCGTGGCCCCAGGGAGAGTCAGGTGGTCTCTCCTGCAGACGAACAGCCAGAAGGCGGCACCTCCCCCCAACCCCACCGTGGGGCCTGGGCCTCCAGGGGAGGGGTCTGGAGCCAGCCCTCAGGAGCCCCGAAGGCCTGCCTGCTCCTTCCCAGGGCCTTGCTGAGGGGCTGCAGCCGCTCCCACCGCCGCCCCAGAAACCACACCCTCTTCCAATCGAAGGCAGCCTGCATCTCACCCTACGGGCTTTCTACAATGCAACATTCCCTTAGGTTAGGGCTTTGCAAAGATGTTCTTCAATTTTTTTTTAATAGCAACAGTTTGTGGACATCATATGCAACCACTTTAATACAAAAGACCCTGCCTTTTCTACCTCTCTCACTCACACACACACACACTTTTCTGACCTGCAGCTAGGAGACTGAGCTGCCCCCGCCCCGCACACCTCCCTCTGGGGAAACGGCTTCCAGTGGGCACTTCTCCCCTCCTGCCCTCTCTGCTGGTGGCTTCACTCTGCTGCTCCGTCTCAGAACCTTGAAGTCCTGGAGTCTACTCAGGTCTACTCTAACGAACCAGATTCATTAGAAACAGCTGCAGCGTCCTTCGGCCAGGCCTGGGCTTCTGGAGCTTAAGTGCCAAATGGATGCAACTAAACCTTTTCGTCTCGGTCCAAGGTGAGTTCGTGGCAGGCTCCCAAAGAGGAGGCAGGACACAGGGCAGGATGCCCATTGAGACTTGGGGTGATGGACCAGACACCCTGGAAGGTCTGTGGGAAGTGATGTCCAGTTCTGTCCAGCAATCCCAGGAGGCAGGGACCATCAGCCCAAGACTGGGATGAGCAATGACTGGCGAGAACCCAACTGCCGAGAGCTGGAGCCCACACCTGCTGACTCTTTAGAATGTCTCTGAAAGGACCACCTTGTCACAACGGGTCAGACCGGGCAGTTGTCACCGCAGCAGCTGGGGCGGCAGCAGCCAGGCACACAGAGGCAGCAGGAGCAGGGAGGGCGAGGCCGAGATGTCTGAGGTGCCGCCGCAGTCCTGGGCATTCTCCTGCGAACCCAGAACATTCCAGATGAGGTGACCGCCCCAGGCAGGAGGAGGACAGTAGGGAGGGGGTCTCTGGGACACACAGGGGCCAAGACCTGGGAGAGAGGGGAGTTCCCACAGGTGGAGGAAACCCTGCAACCTTAGATCCCTGCTGTCCAGGGGAGCGTAGAGGCCACTCAGCCCGGAGCTGGGCTCGAGCCTCGTCCGCGGGCCTGCAGCCCTGGAGTGGCTGTGGGCGCTTGTCTTAGTAAGACTTCTGGGAAGCTCTGGACTCAGAGCATCTCGCATGAGTGTGAAGTGTGGCAGCCGCGTCCAGCGAGGACGCATCACGGAGGCGGCACCCAGCTACGCGGTGGGTACGTAGGGCTGGTCACCAGCAGTATCACGCGTGTGATGGTTTCTTCCTTGCTCGGGCCCAAGTGCAGTGAGGACAGTGGGGAAGCTGCATTTTAACTCACTGAGGGCCGGGACCCTGGGAGACGTGGCTCCCCTTATACAAGCACCCTTGGGTCCTGCCGACTTACTGCATGCATGACACGGAGCCCAATGTGAGTGCACACGGGTGGATGACACCACGGAGTCACCCACGGAGATGCCCCAGACACCTGCACCCATCCGTGTGCCTGAAGGGCACAGGCTCAGGGCTGAGGGTGTGGGGGTGGAAGCCACCCCGGCCCCCACCTCTGGATGGAAGGCGTGGCAGGTATCCGGGCGCCGGCGGAGCTTCTGGGAGCGCATCCTCTCACACTTGACAGAGGCGTTATGTGCAGAGTTCACTGTTAAGGTGAACACACTTGATGGAACCGATTCTGGAGGCTCTGGGGGACCCAGGCTGAAGACCTGACCCCTGGTGGGACCGGCTGCCTCGCTAAGCAGCGTCTGGGCAGGAGGCAGCGCCAGGGCCCAGGCGGATCGGGGAGCAGACGACAACCCTGCTGGGTGGGGAGAGCGGGGAGTTGGTGGCAAGGGAGGCTGGCCCCTTGGCGACGTGTCCCACCCCTCTGCCCTCCTGTGCTCCCGTGTCCCCGAGGCTGGGAGGATATATTTGACTTCTGTGGCCTCCTGCAAGACGGGTGGGAAGACGCTGCAGGCGCAGGTGGGGTCCGTCACCAGGAGGAGGAGGTTGCTGAGGGGAATCTGCTGCAGCACGAACGCCCTGCAGCGAAGAGCGGCGGGAGGCGGACGCCCTCCATGCAGCCTGGCACGGGGCTGGCAGGAAGGGCAGGTGCGGCGTGGAGCCGGGGGCCCGGTCGGCCCGTGGCGGCCGCTGGGCTCACTTTACCCACAAGCCTTTGCAGCTGCACAGCTGCCCTCCTAGCCGACCGGAGATGAGGAAGCCCCAATATCTGGGACAGGGGACAGTTTTGAGAGTGAAAGGAGTTGCTATTGACACATGCAGGGGCAACAACCATGAATCAGGAGCCTCCGAGCAAGGCGGCCACCCCCGCTCTGGGCAGGCACGGAGAGGGCAGGCCCGGGGAGGCGCAGTGCTAGGCTTGGCCACAAGGTGGCACCGCAGGCCCGCATGCTGTCCGGGAGAGAGGGGCGGGTGGGAGCCCGAGCAGTCACACCGCCTGGTGCACTAGGGGACAGCCACTGCCCGGTATTCCCTACAGGGTGGAGGACTTGGTGCACATGCACACATACAACACGCACGCACACACATGCAGAACACGTGCACACACGTGTATAGATTTAACCTTCACCACACCATCTGAGGTGGCTATTATCCCCATTTTGCAGAAGGGAAAACAGAGGCTGAAGAGGGGGAGCCGCGTGCCTGAGGTCGCACGGCTGGGAAGCAGTGGAACCACGTCTTACCTCCAGCCTGTCTGCTCTAAGGCCTTGGCTCTCCCGACACCATTTCTCATCTGCACTCCCAGCCTCCGAGGCGAGTGCACGGTGAGACCCGAGTGGTGGGGGAGACACCAGCGCCAGACAGAGCCGGGCTCTGATGCCAAAGTCTCAGGTGTGCTAGTTTGCTTGCCATCTGGGGTCTCTGGGACACCCTGGTGGGTGGCACGCTAGCCCAGGGGACAGCCTGGAGGAGGCCGTTTCCTCCGGGCCCAGGACCTCCCGGTGTGGGGCAGCCCGAGGGCAGAGTGGGCGTCCACAGGACAGAAGTTTCAACCAGGCCTCCTGGCCTCCCTGGCAGAGCAGGGGGACCAGAGTCCTCCCCTGGGAGGTGTCAGGTGTCCTAGCAGCACCTGGGAAAGCCTCGGGCCCTCCCGCCCCTCTGCAAGGACAGACGTCTGAGGGAGTGACTCTCCTTTCTCAAGTCTGCCTCTGCTTCCGGACCCCCGCTCCCGCCCCCCAGACATCACACCGACCCTGTCCCCGCTTCCCAGCCTCAGCCTCAGCTTGCAACTCCTCCCTGGGACCAAGGCCCTGGAGCCGGCCCTCCCAGTGCGGATGCCCCTCTCCCCGCCCTCCCCGTGCGGACCCCCCTCTCCCCGCCCTCCCCGTGCGGACCCCCCTCTCCCCGTCCTCCCCGTGCGGACCCCCCCCGCCCCCACTCACTTCTGGCAGGCCCCGCACTCGACGATGCCGTTGGCCTCCCGGATGGCCGTCTGGTGCACGAACACGGGGTAGGCGGTGTCGCACGGCTGCAGCACGCCCTGCTTCTTGTGCTTGTGGGCTGCGGGGAGGCGGCAGGGCCGTGCGTTGGGGAGGGCCCCTCGGGCAGTGCGGTCACTATGCCTGAGTGAAGCGGCCCGGTCCACTGGCACGTGGCTCCCCGGTCAGAGTCAGGACTTGGGGGCAGGGGAGCAGAAACGCTGGGCCAGGCCACAGCCAGGCAGCTGCAGAGCGCGGGAGCCCGTGGGAGGTGGGGGGAGTCCAGGGCGGGAGGGGCGCCCCAGGCCCCGGGTGGAGGGGATCGGTTTCCCCCAGTGTCCCAGCTGCTGGCAGGGAGGACGTTTTTTCAATTTATGTCAGGTCTTTGGAGGACGCTGGCCTCAGCCTCCAGGTCACGGGGCCTCTACCTGCTGCCCCCGACTGAGCACCTGGGGGGCACGGTGGGCACCTGAGCTGGGGGCCCACTGTCTCCTGCTCCTTAAGGAGACCTGGGGGCCACGGCCTCTGGACCCCACCACCCCGTCCTCCTCAGGCCTTGAGGGCCCTTACCCAAGGAGAGCAAGGACTGCACTTGTGTGGGACAAGATCTGGGTGACGTGCCCACCCCCTGGGAACGAGCTTTAAGCTGGGAGGGGCCTTCTGAGTCAGGAGCGTCCTGAGACGGAGCAAGCTCGCCTCCTTGGATGCGCTCCTGGGACAGCGGCCGGCCCACCCCCGGGGCCGCCCCGCCACCCTACTTACCGTGATGGAAGACGGTCTTGGCTGCCCAGGACCCGCGGCCAGGCACGGGGTGGGCGTGATGTCACACGGGGTCAGGATGGCATGGGGTTGTGATGTCACACGGGGTCAGGATGACGTGGGGTGAACAATATCACACAAGATGATGTCACAGGGGCGGACGAGGTCACACAAGATGTCAGAGGGCAGACATGTCCCAGATGGCGTGGTGTCCCAGAGGCGAGGGAAAGGTGACGAGAGAAGGCCGGCAGGGTGGATGTGAGCAGTGGGCCCCCCGGAACCATCCCCCCCACACAGGGTAGGCACTCACCCTCGGCTCCGCTATCTGCCCGCCAGGAGCCCCAGGCGCTCCACTCCAGCAGGAACCTGTCAGATAGAACGGAGCTCAGAGACCAGCTGGCCCCCTCCCCCATCCCCGCACTGGGCCCAGAGCAGCTGGAACCTACGCTGCCCACCCCTCTCTCAGGACACCCCTGTTGCTGCTGGAGGCCCTGGTGAGCAGAGAGGCCCCCCGTGTCGTCACGTGTAGGGAGGGTGCACCCGCACGCCTGGCCAGTTCCACCCAAGGACCTCGCCCTCCTCCTCCCGGGTCGCAGGGACCTCGGGCAGCTCCCCTCAAAGGGCTCCCTCCTAAGCCAGCCCCGCAGGAGTTCCCCAGCCGCTCACTCACAGCAGCAGCTCATTCACCAGCCACCTGGCAGCGGTCAGGAGGGCAGAGAGGGGCTGGCAGGAGAGGAGACAGTGTTAACCCCAGGCCTGGGCTCCTGGGGACCCCTTTCCAGCGGTAGAGGCATCAAATTCCCACTGCAGGGGCAGGCCACGCCCATCACCACACAGGGTGATGTCTCCGGGGTTGCTGGTATCTGTGGACCAGGGGATGAGGGGGCGAAGCCAGAAAGGGGCCACAGCCCGCTTTCCATGCCAGAGAAACTGTCCCGAAGCTCCCAAGACCAGGCCCCTGGGGTGGGAGCCGGCCAAGTGTGGATGCGGGGGGAGAGGACAGAGCGAGCCCGGCGAGAGAACAGGGACCGAGGGCTTGTGTCGGTGGGGACGGTCTGGGGCGACACTCACGCTGACCAGGGGCTGGGAGGCGCTGTGGTGGTGACTCGTGGGCCTGCACATGGCCTGGTAGTCATACATGGTCACCCTGAAACCAGACACGGGGCTTGGAGGCCAGACCCGCTCCCCACAGCCTGTCCTCCCCAGGGGACTCTGCACAGGGCCTCGTTCACCCGGATCTGTGAGGCCACGTGACCAGCAGTCCAGGTGCAGAAATGGCCAAGAGCGAGCAACTTGTTTCCCTTTTAGGGGTCACATGACCTCAGCCCCCCTCCCACCCCAGGGAAGTTCCAGGCCGCAGAAAGGCTGCTTTTGGAGCCGTTTGGGGCTCACTGTGGGTCTGAGGTCAGGATCCAAGGTCGGCCTGGACCCCTGAGCATCCCATCTTGCCTCTTCTGGGTGTACTCAGCCCAGGGGGGCTGCCCACTTACTGGCTGAACACCCCCATGCCGAGCAGCTGCGTCACGAGGGCGCCGTCCACCTCCCCCAGGAATCTTCCCATCTGCGAGGGCGAGAGCGGGGACCGCGGATGAGGCCCCGGCCCCAGCGCCAGGCTTCGCCTGGGTTTGGGTCTCCCCCGCAGGCGCCTGGGCTGCGGCCCTCGGGCTGCCTCTCCCGGACGGCTCCTGCCATAGGCTCTCCACGCTTTTCAGCTCCAAGTTGCTGTGAAATCAATCTCGGTGTTGCCGTCGGAATTTGCGTTTCTTTAAAAGGTACAGAATTCCCTTGAACGCTCCCCGTGAATCGCTGGCGAGGTGAGACTTGATTTGTCGTGTACACCGTGTGTGCACGCGTGCGCACGTGCATGCGCGTTACCAGACAGTGAGGCCCTGGCGGGCAGATGTCTACCTCCTGGCTCCCTATAGACCACGCAGTGACTGACTAGTTCACGGCGATCGTCTGCATATTTGCTGAAGGACCGTGAGTGGACGGACCAGGGGGAGAGGAGCATCTGAGCCTTCGCCCTGGGAGAGGGCGTCCTCACAAGCCTGCCCCCAGCTCCGACCTGGCTTCAGGCTTCTTCGCCAACACCCCGCTGTCCAGACACCTGACTCTGGGGAGGCACGAGCTCCTGGACGCTGGAGAGGGCCACCCCCTCTACAGCATGACCTCCAGGACAGACCACCTGGCAGACACTATCTGCCCTGCCACGGCCCATGAGCCCAGGTGGGAAAGGGCAGTCAGACCAGCAGCCGCCGGCAGAGGCCTTGACGTGGTCCCCGACCTATCACCACCGCCGGGGCACAGGGAGGGCTTGCAGCACACGCGGTGGGCCCACCTCACACCTCTTGGCCTGGGGTGGGGCCCGAGAACTCGCATTTCCATCCAGCCTCCAGATGCTGCTGGTCCCCCACCACACCTGGAGGCCGGGGATGAAGGGGGAGGAACGGGGTGGGAGGGGCCAGGCCACAGCCCTCTGGTGTGTTTGGGGAGGGGAGTTTGCGATGGGACGAGTCTGGGCAGGCCACAGCAGCCCGGCCTCCTGTCCTCACCCCCTTTGTAGGCTGGTGCCCCTGGGTGGAGGCTGGACCCCGCAACCTGCTTCTAGCAGACAGGACGTGGCTGAAGCAGCGGTGTCACCTGAGAGCCAGTCCCGGGGGACCGTGACCTCACACTGCTCACACCCAGGTGAGGGAGCTGCCACGGGGAAGCCACGGGGCAGTGAGACCGGGCCGACACCCCCTCGGGCGAGTGGAGGAGGCCCCTTCGCGGCTCAGGCCCCCGACGTCGTGAGAGCCCGAGCCCGGCCCCCCCCCTCACCACGGAGGCCGTGGCACGACGGGTCTTGGGCTTTGAGCACTCCGGTTTGGGGTGACTGGTTACGAAGCAGGTAGCTGCCGTGGAATGGACGAGTTAAAAGCAGGACGGCGGACGGTGGCCGCAGCGTCCGTGCCCGGCGCCCCTCTCCGTCCTGCGCTGGCCTGCAGTCCAGGCCTCACAGCAGCATCAAGGGTCTACCTGACGCAGCCGGGCCACCAGCCCCGCCCTCCCCACACCGGAGTGCACCCCAACCAGAGCTTGGCTTCCCCCCAGGAGGCCTCTTCCAGGGCCTCCCCTCCCCCAGCCACTGCTCTTGCATCTCTGGGTTCAGAGCCTGGCTCTCCCACAGCCGTGAGCTTTCCGGTTAATAACCTTAACTCGCAGGGCCTGTTTCCTTCTCTGCTGCAAAGTGGGGCCAATAGCGTCACCAGAGGTGGGGGGGGGCCCGCGTCTGCTGGGCCCCGAGGTGGGTGGGGAGGGCGCAGCGGGCTCTGCTGCGGGTGAGGGCGACAGGACACGTGGGGGCTCCAGCAGGTCCCAGCCTGACTATGAAAGCCAAATGTCATTTCACTCACGCCCCGTTTAACAAAGGATGAGACGACTTTTAAAACCACATAAAATGTAACAAGACACAGTAACAGTAGAGAAAATCAGAGTAAGTTCGCTAAGCATAAAGCGACTTTCTGAAAAACACTCTCCCAGTTCCTCTGCTACCAGGAATCAGCCAGCTGCGCCCAGGGGCGTCAGGGCTCAGGACCACAGACAGGTGTGGTCGGGGTGGACTAGGACCGGGGGGCCTGGGGTGACCCGGGGGCCTGGGTGGGGGTGGGCGCTGCCTGACCCTGGGGTGCCTGCCTGGCGCTCCTGGGGCGGCCCCTCCCGGCAGGGTCAGCGCTGGGCCCACGGCCGAGCCGGCTCACCTACTCAACGCCGGTCCTCCAGCCAAGAGTACTTATTTTCAAGCGACTGGGGAAAAGAGATTAATAATATTTCATGACACCCACCCAGAGGAAGCAGGCGAGCCCACCTTGCCTTCACCCCTGCTGCCTGGACAGCCCCCGCACGGGCACCGCGCCCCGCCCCAGGCCCCCAGCACCGCTGCCCGCTCCCGGCTGCCCTCCCCCGACGCCAGGTTCCCGCCCTGCTGCCCGCCCAGAGCCCCGACCTCGGCCTCAGCCCACACCTGGCACCCAGGCCCTTAGTCTGAGGGGAAACAGAGGCCCAGGCAACCAAACCACACATCTGATCCGCGGGCAAAGCTCGCCGGGCCACGTGCCTCGCGCTCCTGGCTCGTCCAAGGAGGCGCTTGAGGGTTGGACAGGCTCCTTTTCAAAGCTGTGATTCCGGCTACGTAAACACAGGGCCCGCCTCGGGGCTCCGCAGACACAAAGCTGCGGCTGTACCTTCTCCTTGTGGGCCGGGGGGACGCTGCCTCCCGCGGAGGCCTGGGCGCGCGGCCAGGCTGTGCGTTGGGAGCATCTCTGGACCTCTGCTCCCTCGGTTTCCACAAGGGAGTCCAGTCGGGGAGAGCGCACACAGCGGAAAGGCCCGGTCCCCGGCCCCACAGAGGTAGCAGGGGTCAGCGCTGTGGCCTGAGTCCCCGAGTTCACGTGCTGGAACCTGCCCCTCCTCTGGGAGGTGATGAGGCCATGGGAGCAGAGTCCGGACAATGGGACTGGTGCCTCAGAAAAGGGACCAAGGGGTCCCTGTCCCTTCCGCGCAGGAGGGCCCAGCGGGCCCCCAGCTGCCTGCGCCAGGGTCTCGGCCCGCCGGCCTCCAGGACAGTGAGATGCCCATCCCTGTGGTCCACGAGCTGCCTCGGCTCACAGACCTCGTTACAGTGGCCTGAGGACGGGAGGCAAGGGCGGGTCTGTGGTGGGCGGAAGGGGCTCAGGACTCCAGGGGAGGCCCCCCAGGGCCAGACCGCAGACAGACAACCCAGGCCTCAAGGTGCGGGCTAGTCTCTACCAACTGTGGAAGGAGACAAAACAGAGACCAACGTCCCCTCCGGGCACCTGAGTCTCAAAGCCTGGACTCTGGCCACGCGGGGCTGGCTCTGGCTTCAGGAAGAGGCTCCGTTCTCGTCAGGCCTCTTACTCTGACTGGCTCTGGGCCAGGGCTGCCTCCAGCCTTCCTCTGACTGTTGAGGCCCTGGGCGACCCACCCCCGTCCCCCTCACCTCCTGGGGCCTCTCCGAGATCAGGATGAAGCCGTTGTTATCCACGACGAAGCAGTCCAGGTCCTGCGGAGGTGCCCGGGGTGGGGGATCAAGACCAGGCCCCACCACAGTGCCCCGTCCCCGCCCGGCTGCCCGTCTAGGGGGCGTCCTGTGTGGAGCCCAGCCCACAGGGAAGGAAGGAGGCTGCCCGTGGGGACACGGTGGGGCCCCAGCCCGCTGCCCCGCTTCCCGCCAGGGAGGATCTTACACTGTCCTGGCAGCTCTCCAGGCACGGCCCCTCTGCAGCGCCACACTGGAGGAAGAGAGGGCGGCAGGTTGTGCATCGTTGAGGGGGGCGGGGGGTTTCGCGGTACCCCTGTGGTGTGTGCACGGTGTGTGGTATGACGTGTGGGCATGCAGAGCATGCACCTGTCATGTGTGCGTGCATGTGCTCAAGGGCTGTGCGCTGGGGGGTCAGGGCAGAGATGCAGGCAGGACCTTGCTAGTGACCTCAGCCCGAGCACACAGCCCAGCGTCCTCTGGGGAAGCCAGGCCTGCAGCCTGGGCGAGGGCAGAGGTCGGCCACGTGGCTGGAAGCCAAGTGGGGCTCCTGTTCTTGGTCGTCCTGGTGACGTGGTGGCTGAACTGGGGTCTGGGCTGGTGCGCCCTCCTCGCCCTCCCGGCCCCCCTACCCGACCACACTCGTGGTGAGACTTAGTGCTGTGGGGCAAGCGCGGGGCTGGCGCAGCCGGTGGGGCTCAGTGAGGACACCCTGGAGGCCGAGGGCTCTGCAGGAGCAGCAGGAAGGGAGGAGGGAGAGCAGGATGCCCGGGGGGACGATGGTCAAGGCTTGGACTGTGGTGGAGGGACAGGGACCGTGGGGAGGGCGCGCCTTCCTCTGCCCAGTGGGGCTGCGAGGGCAGCAGAGGTGGAGTGAGCGGCAGGCCGGGCCCGGAGCTTTGCCAGGGTCTGGGCAGTGGGAGCCCTGGGGCGAGGAGGGCAGGGGCGCAGGGAGGCAGGGGCGAGGAGGGAGCCGACCAGGGCCCAGGAGGGGGCGGAAAGCCAGGCAGCTGGAGAAGCGGGTCTGAAGGTGCCAGCCCCCTTCAGGCGGAGATGTTGGGGACCCCACCCGACTTCATACGCACCTGCCGCGTGGCCGCCCAGAACGTGCGCTGCAGGAAGTCCACCCTCAGCTGGACGCCCACGGCTGCAGGAAGCGGGAGGGGGGAGGGCAAGGCCACGCGTGTGTTTTGGGGAGGGGTTGGTCGTGGGGGGGAAGAGACGGTGAGAGAAACCATTAGAGATTCAATCAGAGGCGCATCAGCAGGTGTGTGGTGGGGGGAGGTGGCACCAGGCAGCTTGTGAACTGAGGTTCCTGGCGGTGGGGGGGTGCCCGTGGCTGTGTCTCCAGAAAGGGCCCCAGGGCAAGATGAGGTCAGCGAGCCCAGCGTTTGTCCACTGGGAAGACCGTTCTCCCCGTTCCCGCAGAGACCGGCCTGTTGTTCAAGGTCACATGACCAGACTGTGGGCTGAGGCTGGAATTCAGGGCCGTGGTGGTGGCGGTGGTGGTGGGCGGGGGCTTCCAAAGCTTCAGGCCTCACACAGCAAACTCTCCGCCCGGTCCCTGCGCGGGGTCCCCACACGGTAAGGAGGCGCCTTCCCCGCTGCAGGTGGGGACTAGGTTGACCAGGCTCGCACGGAGGCTCCAGGAAACCGGAGACGCCCCCAGCCCTGAGAGCCGCGCTCGGACGCCGCCATGCCCCCCTGGGCCCCAACAGGCTTGGGGAAAGCAAGCCGGAGCTCAGATGCTAAGAAAATCTGGGGCCAAGAACAGAAAGCAAGCCAGGTGACAATGAAAGCAGCAGAACAAAGAAACAGGGCCGGCTTCCTACCGTCTGGGACAGTAACACCGAAACGGTGCTGAGGGCCAGGCACCCCAGGTCGGAGAGCCTGCGTCCTGCACACGCAGACCAGCCCCGGTCTCACTGCGCCTCACAGCGAGGAAACCTCGCCCGCACCTGGCCCCTAAATACAGAAGCAGCCCCACCCCCTCGTTGTCTCTAACGCACCTGATTCTCCTCTGGCCGGCCTCCAGCCCCCGAGGCCCCGCGGGGAAGGGGCCGACAGGCCCGGGCCAGGCCCCCATCAGGGCTCTGTTCCCCTCATCTGCGGGACACCCTACGGCCAGCCCGACGCCCCAGCACAATCACTCCGACTTCCCGGGGCGGGCTGCAGCCTGGGGTCCAGCCCGGCACATGGAATAATCCTAGGGAAATCTGAGGGAGAAGGAGGGAGACCAGGGAAGGGTCAAGGGGCCAGAGCACGGCCCCGGGCTCACGCAGCTGAGAAGGGTCATGAGGACACCCACACCTGCGAGGCAGACGAGCGAGAGGCTGCCGAGGCGCGAGTGAGAGCGTGCGGGAGACGTTTCCAGAACCACGGGGGCCCTGGTCCCCGGCAGCAGCGCGCACCAGTCGTCTGAAGCTTGCTGAAGACCCGGCCCCAGGGTTTCTCGTTCAGCGGGGCTGGGCTGGGGCCTAAAGTGCCGCCGGGGGCGCTGTGTTCCCGGCCGGGCTGTAAGCACAGGTGTCAAGCGTCCCTGTCTGACTGGACCTTGTGAGCGGACGGGCCGCTCTGACCTGCCCCACGCAGCAGCCTCGAGCCCCGTATTGCTACTGAGTCCTTGAAATGAGGCTGGGCTTGATTTTAAAATTTATTTTTAATTAATGAAAATGTAAATACTGCTGGCCGCCCTCGGACAGCGCAGTCCCGGAGCTGCCCTGAGCTCACGGATGAGGACGCCTGGCGCCTCCCGGCAGCTCTGGGGCTGGGGCTGGCCGGCCTGGGCTGGCCCCGGGATGCAGGAACCCCTGAGCTCCGGGGGCTTTGCGGCTTCCAGGGTCAGAGGCGGGTGAAAGGAGTGGCAGGAAGGGGACAGGCAGGCCCACTTCTCCCTTCAGGACGATGACAACAGGCCCCGGTGCAGCCCGTGAGGCGTGCGCAGCGGGAGGGGCACCTCCCCTCCCCCACTTCTCTCTAAGGCCGCAGGAGGCCCCTCGGCGCTCCCCGTGTGCTTCCTGTGAAGACCACCCTCGATTCGAACTCCACACAGATTTCTCTCATCTGCAGAAAAAGGCTGCACAAAAGAGGAGGAACCGGCTAACAACTGTCGGGGGTGGGGCGCCCACAGGGGCTTGGAGTGTGCGACTCTCTGGTCACCCCGTCCTTGGCCCTCGGCACAGCGGACTCTGCCCTCCACGCACCAGCCCAGCACCACGGCTCCTGGAGTCGGCACTTCTGAGCTGGAAGAAATTCTGATTCTAACCCAAGGAGTACTGGGAGGGCGGGGTTAAGGCTTCCCAGATGAGACAGGTTTGTAAGGTTCTTGGGGAGAAATGGAAATGGCGAGGCCCCAAGCGGATGTTGCCAAACCAGGCTCCACCTCATTGCGGGGCCACCAGCTGCTCCAGGCACGGCGGGTCCTTGCGGGACTTAGGCCATCGGACTGACATCCCACCTGGGTCACCTGTAGGCATTTCACACTTCATGTGTTCAGACCTAACTGGGTTTTCCTCCCCAAACCTGACCCTCCGGAGACCCCCTTAACCCGGGGCGGGGACACATCTTCACCCGTCATCATTTTCCCGCACCCCACCCAAGTTCCGCTGCGACTCTCTACTCCCTCCACCCCCACCGCTACCCCTGGGGCCAAGCCAACACCTCTGTCACTTGTGTTACTGCCACAGACACACCTCCCACCCCCAAGTGATCGTTCACCACACAAGAGCGATCTCCCTGAAGATCAAACCACGTCTCTCCCTCCCGCTGCTCTTAGAACAAGATCTAAACTCCTTTGCAATCTGTCCTCCAAGACCCCATGGGAGCCGGCCCCCCCCCGGCCCCAGTCTCTCTGATTTCTCCCTCAAACACACCGCTGTTCCCACCCCAGGGCCCTTGCACCAGCTGTCCTCGCTCCCTGGAGTGCTCTCCCCTAGAACCTTCCGTGGCGGCTTTCTCGTGATCAGATCTCAGCCCAGCCACGGCCTCCCGGAGTGGCGCCCGACCTCCCCGGACAGCCAGATCTCCCCCTGGGCCTCCATCCTCTCCGTCACCTCTCTCCTTGTTTCCTAAGTGGCAAGACTCATTCATTTTATTCCCGGGTAGGGTCTGTCTTGCCTCTTAGAATGGGGGCTTACAGCAGACGGGGTTGAGTTCAGATCCCAGCACCCAGAATGGCACCTAGCATGCGGCAGGGCTCAATGAATACTTTCTGAGCTAAATACATAAATACTCATGGCTTCCACTGAGTCAGCCACTTGACTGGGAAGCCGATGCCCTGAGCTTCGGGGTGTGGCCCAGGCGCAGCTCTTCCTCCACGTGGAGGCCTGCCCTCCTGCAGAGGCCTGGCTGGACCCTCGAGCGCTGGCTGTGCTCCGGTGCCCTTGAAGACCCAGGAGGGACCCCCCCCCCAACAACTGATTCAAGTGAGACACAAAGAACTTCCTCCAGCAAGACCAGTGAGATGCTGACAGCGCGGAATGGAACACAGTGGAGGAATGGAGCGGGGTGGGGGGGGCGGGCAGGGGAGCGCCGGGAATCCTCGCCAATCACTGGGCCTGCCCTCCCCGGCGGCTGTGCCTCGGGGCTTAGGTAATTTCAAATCGTTCTGTTCAACGCCTGCCTCGCAACCCAGATCGTGCTTTTCCACCCCAGACCTCTCCTGGGAGACCCGCCAGGGCGCCCCCGGTCCCCATTCCACTGGCTCTGGCACCTCCTGGAAGCCTGCTGCGTGCAGGAGTGAACAACCCTTGGGACTGGGTTTGCAGACAGGACAGAGCTCATGGTGAAGACAGAGTCGTGTCAGGCAGGCAAGGCCCTCTGTCCCTCCAGGCTGCCGTCCCCCACGCCCGGGCTTGGTGGGTCCTTGTGTTAGGGCCTGACCTGAGTCCCCAGCCGACCTGCACCACCTGGCAGGAGGAGAAGCCACCAGACCCCCTCCTCCTGCCCTAGCCTGTCCCCCCTCCCTGGGCCGCCTCCTGCCTTCCCTCTGCCTGCTTCCTGCAAAGCAGCTTTTCTTCAAGGTCTGCTGGGCTGGCAGACAAGCTAACAAGGTGCGCTGGTAGGGCCACGGCGGCCGCCGGCTTATCAAGATGCACCTCTGTGCTCGCGTCCTGGCTGTCACTGTGTCGTCACAGACGGCAAGACAGAACAGCTGCGCCTGCGCACACAGACGCCCTCCCTCCCTGTGGGGGCCGAGCCCACGGAGTCGGATGCTCTGTCCTCCCCCAGCAACTCTCCTGTGGGCTCTGTCCTCGACACCCAGCCACCGACTGGGCTGACCTGGGTGGAGGGCTGCGGGGCAGCAGGGGCCCGTCCCTGGGGCACGAGCTGTGGACGGCAGGCTGCTGCTCAGGGCGCCAGAGACCCCAGCCAGCCTGCCTCCTCCTTACAGGGCAGCCCGGGCTGGAGCCACCAACCGGCTACTGGCTGGGCAGCGAGCAGCCGTCCAGCCTCTGGGCCCACTCCCCACGCAGCCAAGGGAGGAGGAGTCCCCACTGTGGGGAGGGGGGCGAACCACCCGCAGAAAGCTGCCACACGTCCTCTGGTCAGAGCCTCAGTGTGGCCGGGGTCAGAGAAGACAGCCCGCTGCACACTGGCCAGAGGCAGCGTGCACAGGCCCCGCCTGCTGGTTGCGCTTTTAGGGAGCAGGAGGCCCCCGGGCGAGGAGAGGGCTCCCGGCACAGGGAAGGCACCCTTCCTGCAGCTGGGGGAGAGGCCTTGTGTTTGGCGGCAGGAGGGCTGCGGGTGACCTGGGTGCTGGGCAGGAGGCGGGGAATCGCGGGAGGTAGAGACGCTCTCCCCCAGCCCCCTGCGGCGCTGCGCACCCGGCGGAGCAGATGGAAGGAGAAGGCGGGATGCCCCGAGTCAGTGGCGTTTCCCAGCCCACCCCCGGTGCTGGCGACAGAGGCAGACCCCTCGGGAAGCAGGCGACGTGGAAGAGGGGCACTGGGGCACCCCCAGCAGACCGGCCCCGAGCCCGCTCCGGGCAGGCGTGAAGAGGTGCCGGCAAGGCCGCCCAGGGCCCAGCTCCGGCGCGCCTCCCCTCGCTTGGTCCCTGGCTTCCTCTCCTTCAGATAAACACTGGCCTCCCCTTGGAATATCGATTTCTCCAGCTCTTTCGTCCTGATTGGCTGGTAAGGAGGCCTCCTAGCTCTTCATACCTGTCTCTCCCCTCCCCGGCTACCCATCCAGACTAGAGCGGAGAAGCCGGCCCAGGGAGGAGTGGCTGCGTCTGCTCACCCAGGGCCCTCCGCCCACAGGCCCCATCGCAGCCCCTGCATTTCCCTCCCCAGCAGCCCCGGTCTAGGTCACTGAGGCTCGGTGACCTCTGCGTGACCATGTGACACTGGCTCTGTGTGATGGTGGGGGGCTTCCAGAGAACTGCCAGGCAGATGGGCCCCCAGGGCCCTTCCAGGTACCCTGTCTGGAATAAGTCCCCCTTTGGCGAGGGCAGGGTTCAGCTCTCCCCTGGTACAGAAGGGGTGGCAGACACTCCACCCCATCTCTGAACAGGACTCAGACCCAGTTTCCAAGGGCCTCTGTCCCCACAGGGAAGGGGAGGAAGAGAGCAGAGGAGGGCGGCAGCGAGGGGCAGGGGGAGCCTTCGGAGGTGGGGACGGCAGACACAGGGACCTGGTAAACAACTCCCCCACCCCGAGTTCAGGGGTGCTTCCCCCCAGAAGCGGGAGAGCGGCTCCGGTGTGTGCGCAGCCGTGTGCGCCCGCCTCCCTGTGTGCGCGCCTGTCGCTGTCATCAGGATGTTCCCCCGCTGTCACTCCCCTGCTCTCTGCTCCGCACACGCGCTCCCCCTCCCCGCCTTCCCCTCTCCGCGGCTCCCTCGTCCCTCCCTCTCCTCCCCAGCGTGTCATTGACCCAGCAGCCCCGTCCCCTTGGCGGAGGCGGCCGCAGGCGTTCCTCTCGCTGCCGCCGGTACGCTGCGTGCCAGGTCCTGCTCGGGGGGCAGGCGATCGGGGACGCGGTGCCACCCGCCGCGCTCTGCTCACGGAGCTGCCTGCTTTCTCCAGGAGTCCCGGGAGGGGCTCAGTGGACGGCTCAGAGCGACTGGATTCTAGGAGCTTGTTTGGATGAAGGTGAGTGCTATGCGCTCGGCGGGGGGGCGCTGGGAGCGGGGGCTCGGGGACCGGGCCCATCTTTACTGGGTTCTCCACCTGCACGGGCAACTGCTGTTGCCTCCTGCCCGGGGGCGACTGCCAGGGCCGGGGCAGAGCTCAGGACTGGACATCTGGGCAGCCACAGGACACGGCGAACTCTGCCCTCCCGGTGCTGGGGACGGGAGCTGGGATTCTGCCGAGGAAGGGCGGGGGGAGGCAGTGCCAGTGCCAGATGACAGCCCGGCGGCATGGAAACCAGTCCCTGCAGCAAGGGGAGCACCAGCCAAGAGCCCTGTGCCGCCTGCTCGCCCGGCTCGGCACAGACAGCCCCGGGACCTCGGGTGCTGGTGACAGGCTGGCACAGAGGACCCGGCGGGATGGGGGTGGCAGGCTGGAGGACTGGCGTCTGAGGCGCGGGCACGGCCCTTGGGGTGCTGACCTCGCTACAGGACACCCTCAGCTTGGGGTAATGGCCTTCAGGAGGCTGTCCTTGGACAGGGGTGCAGAGAAGCCCTCCCCAGCTGGACCCGAGTCCCTCTGGCCGGGATGGAGCCTCTGGGAGGGGCGTGGCTGGGAGCGGACCAGGGCGAGGCGGCGCGCAGCCCTTCCTGCCGCCCTTCCCTGAGGCCCCCGGCCCGCCCAGGCCCGGTGGGGGTGGGGAGCCAGGCCAGGGCTGGGGGTCCCCCAGCTGCACACCCCCTCTCCCTACAGAGGGGTCAGGAAGCCTTGGGGTGGTGCACTTAGCTTAGGGGTGGGTGGTATACAGCGGCCGTGCTGGCTCGGCCCCCCAGGCTGGAGCAGGACACCGCAGGACCCAGGTGGTCTGACCGGGAGTCTGGACCTCCCTGCTCGCTCCCAGGGAGCCCTCTGTCCTCTCCCTGAGCTGCGCTGTGCGCTGTCCGCTGTCTGGGGTGGGTGGTGGGACGCTGCACCTGGCTGTCAGGGTGCGTTGGGCATCGCCTGGTCTGATTCAGATTGACACCCGGCAGCTTAGGTAACTCCATGGGCTTGGGGGGGGGCAGGCGGAGCACGTGGAGATGGCGGGGGAGCCAGCCGGGAGGGAAACCCGCAGCCGCATCCCCCTCCCCACCGGCACAGGCTCCACTCTGCCAAGAGAGGGAGACCAGGGAAGCCAGCCGGGGGTGGCAGAAGGCGGGGGTGGGAGTGGGGGGGAGGTTTCTTGAGCGACAGATCTGGTTCCTTTGGGGTTTGTCTGGAAGCAGCATCTGGGGCCAGGATGAGCAAGCCCTGCCCGCACTTCAGGCCCCGACGCCGAGAGGCCCGGGGAGGGGTCGCAGGGGTGCCTGGGCTGCCCCGGGGTGGGGAGGGGAGGGAGGAGTTCGGGCCCAGGCCTCTCTGCACCCCTCCTGGGGCCTCCAGGGGCTCTTCTGTCCTGCCTCCCAGGGGTCTGACTGGCATCGGGAGCATCTGACAAGGAAACCAGGCTGCAGGAAGCCAGGGACGAGGATGGGGCATGCGTTTAAAACTGAACCAGGAGGTTCGCCTGCTCCAAGTACAAATACAGAGCTTTAAAAGCCTGCTCTGTGCTGCCTGGGCAGCGTGCTGTGGGGGCGTCAGCGGAGAAGAGATGGGAGGCCAGGGTCGGGCAGCAGGTGGAGGAAGCAGCCAGGACCCACTCCAGCCCCACCTGCCCCCCTGCCCCGTCCCCCGACCCAGGGCTCAGCGGTACCTCTGGGCCCTGCTGGGGTGGAGGGAAGACAGCGCCCCTGAAGTCCCAGGCAGTGGCTCCACCCCAGCCCTGCCTCTCACCAGCCGGAGACCTTCCCCTCTCTGCAGAGTGAAGGGGTGCTGGCCTTGTCCTGGGTCAGGGACCCTTGACCAGCAGGAGATTCCAGGGGAGGGTGCACGCAGCCGGCCAGCGCCCTGTCCCAGGAGTCAGGAGCCCCAGGTCAAGGCGCAGGGGACGTTAATGGCTGAGGCTCAGACACCGACTTGGAGGGGTGGACATGACAGCAGTACCAGAGGATGGGCAGGGACAACAGGCCCTTGTGGCTTTGCTGCAGGTTTCTGGCTGGAAACTGAGCCAAGCCTGCTTGGAGGAGGAGTTGTGGGGGAGAAGCATGCAGAGGTCAGGGCCCCCACCCTAACCTGGGCCTCTGCAGGGCCAGGCCAGGCGCTCAGCAGGAAGCAGCCCCCACCCCCGAGTCTCCAGGGTGCTGCACCCCCACTCACACTGGCAGGAGCTCGTGGGCGCTTCTGCTCCCACCGCTGCCTCCCAAGCCCCTGGCTTCCCTGGTGCTCCCAGCCCACCTCCTCCCCTCAGCACACAAACCCCCTCCCTACACCCCGGGGAGACCCCCGACTGCATCTGTGACATCACTGGAGAGGGTGGCGGCTTGGATGGGGCCTGGCCTGTCGGTGGGAGGGACGAGCTGCAGTGAGAAAGTGGACCAGGAAACGCTGGGGGCCTGCAAAGCACTGGACGGACGGATGGACGGACAGTCGGAAGGGTGCAGCCCCCACCCCCCTGCACAGGAGCCTCTACATGTGAGCAAGACCGGGCAGGGTGCGCCTAGAGGCCTGTAAGTGCAGCTGAGTTAGTCACCAGGCCACTCAGGCCCAAGGCTGCACTCTGCCCTTGCCTGACATGAGGCAAGTTAATGAATTTCCCAAGCCTCAGTTTCCCCATCTGCAAAATGGTGTTAATAGCACTTGTGACCCAGGAGAGGCCTTAGGGAGACTGAAAACCATAGGCAGACACAGGTGTTCGTGGCTACGGTAACGGTTTCTCCCCAGAGTCTTCTTGCAGGAGGTGATGTGGTCAGCATCCGCCCCTACCCACGCCGCCCAGGGCTCCACCACTCCCTGGCTTGGCCTCTCGGGAGGTGCCAGGGTCTACGGGAGAGAAGTGGCCCAGCCAGGGCTTCTCCAACTTGACTGTGGACATGAACGGCCTGGGATCTTGTAAGAAGCAGAGTCGCGTCCAGTCGGCCAGGCCTGGGTGCAGGAACTTCCTAGGTGGGCTGGAGCACGGCGCCCACCCGTCTGTCCTGGGGGGCACCCAGCTCCCTTTAGTTCCACAGCCTCCTGACCCAACTCAGCCCAGCAGTGGAGGCTGGGGACCCACTGGGTCTGTCCTTCTGTGTCCCTGCCCCCCGGGAACACGACAGGAGTGCCCTCAAGGCTGTGGGGCCTAGAGACCGCAGACCCCCCACCTCAACTCTTTTCTGTCCCCCATTCTCCACCCTCAGTGGGGACTTCCCTCCCAGACGGTGTTAATTTATTCCAGCGCCTGCCAGCAGCTGCTCTCCTGGCCTCCTAATGTAGGTCACCCTTCTCCCAGTGAGGCTCGATGCTTCTGGGGGCAGGAAGGGGTCTTTGGGTCGGAGGTGGGCTGGGAGGCAGAGGGCCCAGGAGCTAGGACGTGCTGGGCCCCGTATCCCCCAAGGGGCACTTCCGTGGTGACCAGAGAGCACAGACCTGGGGGGCCTTGTTTTCATCATGTTTCTCCAGAGACCCCAGGGCTACCCCCTCCAGATGATGCCTCTGGGCCTGGCTGGTTTTGTGCAGGTGACATCATTTGAGGCTGGGGGTGGGGTGCCAGGACCCACACTCAAGGCCACCTCCTCCACAGACTGATGCTCACTCTGGGGGTGACACTGAGGACAGGGGAAGGTTGGGGGGCAGGAAGGGGAGCCCACGCAGAGGTGGGGAGAGCTCGGGTGGAAAAGGGGCTGGCAGAGAGGCCTGGGCTGCATGTGCAGCCCCAAGCAGGTCTGAGTGTGGAAAGGGTCCTGGGTCAGGGGTGGCCCCCGAGGGGCTTCTCTAGACCCCGCTTCTGGACTGGAGGTGTCCCCGTGCACCGTCTGCTGGGGCCTCTCAGGAACTGCCTGAGTGGCGGCATCTAAGGAGCGCTGGAGGGCTGCCAGCGTGTGTGTGCGCACGCATGCGCGCATGCGTGTGCACCAGCACGTGCCTGGCTGCACAGCTCCCTGAGGTGGGGGGGGTGTCTGCACCACGTGCTATGTCGGGAGCCAGTGTGTGCATCCTGCTCGGCGCACATATGTGTCCCCCCCGGGGGACACTGCTGGGGGATAGTCACCAGGGAGTGGGTCACGTCCCTGCCCGGTCGTGTGGCCCCGGCAGCTGGTCTCCATCTCTGAGCCTTGGGGGCTGCAGACTGGCCTGGTGCCGGGTGGGTGCTGTGAGCCCCTGACACGCGGGTCCCTGCTGAAGGGAGGGTTGAGGGCATGGAGGGTGGACGCTGTCCTGGGGATGGGGGTCTCTGAAGCTGTGTGTGAGCACCCCATGATCAGGAACAGAGACAGACCGAGGTGTGAGGCTGGGCTAGGAGAGAGGCTCCCAGTCACGCTGCAGCCTGCTGCCCCTCCCTGCAGAGGACGGGCACTGCCATCTCCTTGCGTCTCCCTGGGGCTCAAGCCCAGGCTTGGAGCAGTGACCTAGACTGTCTTCCAAGGTGGCGTCCTGAATTCGGCAACTGTTACTCTTCCCTGATTAGACTGATCTCACGGAGGACAGGGTGTCACGGTCATCACTTGTAGAGACTGACCAGGACACTGAGGCCCAGAGCTTTCACGGCATTTGTGAAGGTTGCACAGGCAGGGGCAGCCGGCGGGGATTCGAGCCCAGAGCCCACCCCGACCTGGGCGTCTCAGCCAGGAGGCTGCGGGGGCCTTACCCTGGGGGCAGGTAGAGAAGGCCCCTGGGCTGCTCTGGGCGGCTCCTCCGCCCCTAAAAGCGTGTGGAACTGGGTGCTCCCCTCACCTACCCGCTGTGGCCAGTACAACTCGCTCTGCAGCCCCCTCAAGGCTCTGAGCCTCCCCAAAGGGGCAGGGGTGAAGCCCAGAGCAACAGACAGCCCCTCCCCGGCGCGCCCCCCAGCGGAGCCCCTCCCTAACCGCCCCCACCCTGAGCAGGCAGCCTTGCTCGCACAGCTGAGGGCCCGCAGGGTGGCTGCAGCCCTGGGAGGCAGCAGCAGCTGTAAGCAGGGGCGGGGGCGTGGAGGCGGGAGACAGGAGAGGCCCCTCCATGCCCGAGGGAAACCCTGCTGGATGCTGAGAGTCCAGGCTGAGCTCGGAGCCCCCAGCAGCTCCTCCCACCTCCTCAGCATCCGCTCTGCTCTGCCATTGGCTCCTGGGCTCCCAGAATTAAACCGGCTGTGGGAGGGGGAGCGGGGAGGGGGCTGGCTGCAACCAGGAGATGCCAGGGACCAATGTGGCAGCTAAGGAAGGGAGGCTGCTGTGCCCTTAGAAGCAGGAGGGGCCACCATGGCTGCCCCTCCATCCCACTCTGTCCTTTCCCCACTGGGCCCTGGGCCAGTGGCAGGGCAGCCCGCGGTCCCCATTCCCACCCCTGTGATGGGGCCCTTGGCCATCAGGGGAGGACTTGTGCCACTGGGCTGGGGGGCAGGTCACCTGAGAAGGGGGAGCTCCCCTGTCCCCGCAGGGAGAGGAACCGCCTTGTGCACCCCGACCTCCCCAGTCCTGCCCTGCGTCCTCATGCTCTGCTCTGCCCCCCTCCCTCATGCCATGGGCAGACTCTGCAGGCTCCCCTGAGCTGATGCGGTTCACAGATCTGCAGGTGGAAGACGGAGCTCGACTGCTCACCTCCCAGGGAACCGTGGTGGGGACGCAGGGGGCCGCCCGGAGGCCAGAGCAGGACCTGGGCCTCACCTGCCCCCCGACGGCTGCCCCCATGCACGGCCTGGTCTCTGACTCCTCCTCGGGGGCCATGGTAAGGGAACAGTGGGCTGGGAGCCTGCAGAGATGGCCCTCAATTTCCGCACCTGGGACGTGGGGGAAGACCAGACACACTTAAGAGATGGACCAGGGAGACAAGAAGAGGCAGAGAAAGGCTGGGGGGGACAGTGACTGCATTGCCCAGCCCAGAGCTCAGTGCCCTGTCCTGCCTGAGGGCTCCTGGGATGCCCGCTTACCTCCATGCATCCCCAGTCACTGAGGGACACCGCGGGTCCCTGGCTTCTCGGCCCCCTCCTCCCCTTCTCCCCGCACCCAGGGAATCATAGCTGAGAAGAACCGGAGAGGGCTGTAAAGAGACACCAGGCCCCCGCCCTGAGCCTGAGCTGGACTGGGCCTTGGACGCCTGCTTCTGCTCAGCTGTCTCTCCCTCTCTCCCAGGACTGACCCATCGGTCCGAGGGGCTCCTGTCCCCAGAGGTGCGGGGCCTGCGAGCCTGCGAGCCTGCAGCCACCATGCTGGCCCCGGGCAGCGGCCCTGAGCGGAGGACCCGGCTCGCCCTGCAGTGGAGGCAGATCTCCTGTGAGTGCGGCGGGTTGGGCGGCGGGGCAAGCGGGGGTGATGCTCCTGGTGTCCATGGCCTGGTTCTGGGAAGCAGGGCTGAGCCCCAGCAGTCCTGCAGGTGGTACCTGGGGAAGGGGCAGGCCGGGAGCCAGAGGCCCCACAGGCAGCTCTGTGTCCCCAGGTAGGTCTGCTCCTGCCCTGCAGCCCCAGCACGTCCTGCCCCTCATGGATCAGTCTCCCCCACTCTGAGACAGAGGGACCGCGTGGGCTTGGGGACGCAGTGCTGGAAGGGACCCCAGGGACCGATCGGGTCCAACCCCTCCCCATGCACATGGGGAGACAGAGGATGTCCACTTCCTGCAAGTCGTCTGGGTGAAGGGAGCCCCGAGATGTCTCACAAAATACAAAGTGGAGGGGCCAAGGTCTGCCTGGGGCCACATGATGAGAGGGAGGGACACTCCCGAGGGACGTTCCTCCACCTGACCTCTCCCCTAGCCTGGTCGGCTGCCTGAATTATTCACCGTGTGGAGCAGCTGGTCCCCGGCCACCTGGCTCCCCTTTCAACCTGCCCCTAGCATCACTGAAAGCCTCACAGAACAGTTATGCTTTCTTGTCACCAGAGCGTTTACGCCAACCCGCGATCCTCGGGGGAAGTGAGGGGACAGTGGCCTCTAGTTACCTCAATCCTTTTGATAGGGAGGCTGAATGGGTTGAATGTCTTTCTGGGGAAAGTGAGGTCTGAAGAATGTTGACTTGTGAATGGCGCGGGGGTCGCAGGGCAGAGGTTGTGCAAGCAGGTTGACCTGGCCCAGACAGCTTAGGGGGTAAGAGGGTCAGCGGTCCAGCAGGTGACCCCAGGTGGCCGGAAGCCGGAAGGGCCTCCAGTTGGCATCCACAGCCACCCCTGTGCTCATTTCCCCTTGAGAACAAAGGAGCTCAGGTGTCAGCCTTGCGGGGTGCCTCTCAGGTGTCACCAGTCCTCCAGGAAGGGGACGCGGTCCCAGCTGTTCCTCCAGGCCCTGTCCTTTGGGAACCAGACACCAGACCCCATGCCGGACAGACCCAGGGCTGTCCCTTCCAGGCACCTGCCCCTCTGGGTGGAGCCAAGTGGCCCGAGCTTCCTCTGGGATGGGTGGGCTCCTCCCTCCCCTTCCACAGTGACACCAGGACAGCCACGGGCGCTCTGTGGTCTCTGAGAAGGGGTGGACCACGAGGCGAGCTCCTCTGCGGGGACTGCTCTCTGAGCGCCTCCTCGCTCGCCCACTGCAGCCCCAGGCTTGCTCCTCAGAGGGGTCCCATGGGACAAAACAGGCCAGTCCTGCAGGAAGTGGGAACGGGAGCCCAGTCCAAGGGGCAGGGCAGGTTCAGAGTGAGAACAGATATGGGGCTTGTCCCCAGCCACGACTCGTGTGGCTTGTGTCTCCGTGTTCTCCACGTGGAAGCGGAGCTGGGCACCTCCGGCACCTCCCCCTCGCCATTTCCACAGCGGTCTCTTGGGTGAGGCGTGGGTGGGCCTCGCCTCCCACCTCACCCTGAGTTGTGGTGGGTGGGACTGGGAGGCTGTAAGGTCGGGGTTGTGTGCCCTTTTGGCCAGCCGCACGGCCCTGTCCCACGCCCGGCCATCAGCCCAGGGCAGCTCCAGGTGGGGGAGCAGTGGGGAGGGAAGCAGAGCCATTTTCTCTGGAAAGGACTCCACCCCGTGGCAGCGACCCCGGGAGCCGAATGTTGGGAGGCTCCTCTGACAGCCCCAGACACGGTTGTGTACATTGGTGGTGGCCGGGGAGATCTGCTGCTCACGTGGCAGAGCCGCAGGGCAGCCAGTTATGTTCCCGCGTGGCCGGGAAGCACTTGTGCGTCGGGTGGCTTAGCTGGAGGCCGCCATGATGTGACCCAGCCAGCAGGGGCGGCTGCAGGACGCGTGACCCCACGGTGGCTTTCCTTCCCCCACCTGTCCCCTTTAGGGCTCACCTGCTGGGCTGCCCTGTGCGCGGCGGAGGCCCTCCCCGCCTGCCCTTTCTCCTGCACCTGCGACGGCCGCAGCCTGGAGGTGGACTGCAGCGGCCTGGGCCTCACCACCGTGCCCCCAGACGTGCCCGCCGCCACCCGGACCCTCCTGCTCCTGAACAACAGGCTGAGCTCCCTGCCCAGCTGGGCCTTCGCCAACCTGTCCAGCCTGCAGCGGCTGGACCTATCCAACAACTTCCTGGACCAGCTGCCGCGCTCGGTGTTCGGGGACCTGGCGAACCTGACGGAGTTGCAGCTGCGCAACAACAGCATCCGGGCGCTGGACCGGGACCTGCTGCAGCACTCGCCGCGGCTGCGCCACCTCGACCTGTCCATCAACGGCCTGGCCCAGCTGCCCCCCGGCCTCTTCGACGGGCTCCCGGCCCTGCGCTCCCTATCGCTGCGCGCCAACCGCCTGCAGAGCCTGGACCGGCTGACCTTCGAGCCCCTGGCCAGCCTGCAGCTGCTGCAGGTGGGGGACAACCCCTGGGAGTGTGACTGCAACTTGAGGGACTTCAAGCACTGGCTGGAGTGGTTCTCCTACCGAGGTGAGCACGGCCAGCCGGCCCTGCCGGGGAGGGGCAGGAGGGCCGCCCCGCCCAGCAGGGGGAAGAGCGGGAGGATCGCCCCGCCCAGCAGGGGAGGGGCGGGAGGTCACCCCGCCCAGCAGGGGGAAGAGCGGGAGGATCGCCCCGCCCAGCAGGGGAGGGGCGGGAGGTCGCCCCGCCCAACAGGGGAGGAGCAGGTCACCCCGCCCATCAGGGGGAGGGGCAGGAGGGTCGCCCCGCCCAGCAGGGGAGGGGCGGGAGGTCACCCCGCCCAGCAGGGGAGGAGCGGGAGGTCGCCCCGCCCAGCAGGGGAGGGGCGGGGAGTCGCCCCGCCCAGCAGGGTCCTGGGGCTGCCAGGACTCAGGGCCGGCTGGGGAAGGTGGCCCTACCTCTCCACCAGCCTCTCCACCTGAGCTGGAGCCTCGGGCAAAGGGGCTGGTGATCCTCTCCCTCCTCCTCCCGCTGCCCGCTTCCTTCCTGGCCCCTACGCTCCCAGCCTCCCTTCTCCTCAGACTCCCTCCAGGTAACTCCATCTCGCTGTCGTAGGTCTCATGATGGACCTGAACACACAGTGACCACACAGAAACGAACTTTCCTCCACCTCTGGGCTTCCCTGGCACTGGAGGAGGAGCAATAAGACCACCCCTGCCCTCTGAATAACGTAGCCCCCAACATACCCAGTCTCGGGCGGTGGGGGACAGAATTGAAATCCACAGGTGAAACCAGATTTTGATGATCTCAATTCCTTCTGCCAAGAAGCATTGTTATCAAAGCTTTTACTGAGAAGCCAAATGCCTGTGGCTTCCATTTCTTTCCCTTCCTCCTTTCATTAACCCGGGAGAGTCCTAAGATGACCCCTGAAATGATTCCGTGAAACGGACAAGGAGGGCAAGGAGTGAGCCCATGGGGCAAAAGCACCACATCTGGCTTGGCCTCGTGGCTCTGCCACTTACTAGCTGTGTGATCTTGAGAAGTCAATCAGCCTCTCTGTGGCTGTGCCCTCATCTGTGAAATGGGGCGAAAAAGAGTATCTCAGAGAATTATCATGCAGATAAGTTGGTTATGCACGGCAAGTGTCCGGAAAGGTACTCAGCATGAAGTCAGCCCCCGGTAAAACCGACATGCACGCTTGCTTGCGGGCTGTCCTCATGACACCAACCGGGCTTAATTAGACATCATTTGGTGCCCAGCCCCAAGCAGGCATTCCCTGAGTATTTGCTGAACGAATGGATCGATGTGAAAAGGACGCCAGTGCTCTCAGCAGAGCCCCCAGCTTCTTCAGCTTCGTGTGGTTTCCCATCTAATTACTTGCAGGACAGTCTCATGTGTGAGTTAATGGAAAACACTTTACAAACGAGCAGGCGCTGGGAAGCGCTGTAAAGCGCTCGTCTCCGTGGTGAGTGCGCATTTCTGTGAGTGAGGAGGCGATGGTGAGTGCAGGTGTAGCTCCCAGGCCACAGCCCCCTCTGCACAGCACAGCCTGGGTGAACCCTCAGAGCAGCTGCCTGAGGGGCCACTCGCATGGCCAAGAAGTTAAATGAGTCAGGTAGTTTGCACAAGGCGATGCAGTCGGGAGCCACCGCAGGTTTTGGGAGCAGGAAGGTAAGGGCCCTTCCCATCTCGGCACCCAGCTCCGGCAGGTACAGGGGCCCTACACACACTTCACCGGCATAAGCCGTGCGGCAGGCAGTGGGCGACACAGGGTCCTGGAGGGCCAGGCCCGTGTGTCATCCGCAGGGGACGTCCTTGGCCTTCCACGTGGTCACAGGGACTAAGGGGCATGGAGGGGAGTGTAAGTTTTAGGAAGTTTTCACTAGCAGAGTTATTTTCAACGCACTCCTTGGAGAAGAACAAACCAAAACCAAAACCCAAGGCTGTTTTCCCCAACACCCAGGAAAGATTGATGTCCTTTGTGTGAGGAGCTGCGGCAGCCGGGCTGGGAGCAGCGCAGGCAGTGACAAGTGGCAGGAGCCGTCCCTTCAGCGGGGGGCTGGCGCCTGCTGCTGGAAGAGGCCAGAATTGTGACCTCCAGGGGGTCTGGGCAGCTCTTCTCCCCCCCACCTGTGCTCGCTCTGCACCTGCCCCACCAGGTGGTGTCCGGCTTGGCCTGGAGGTGAGCCTGTGCTGTTGGCACTGGCCCCTCCTCCACCCGTGGGGGTCTTCACCTTCCCTCCAAAGAGGCCTCTGCCCTCCAGGTGCTGGGGAGGGGTGTCCGCTGATGGGGTCCGGCCCTGCTCTTAAAGAGGCAGCTACTCTCTGTCCTCCGAGGAGGCACCTTAGGCAACCAAAGGTCCTGCGTGGAGGAGCAGAGGCCCTGACTTCTGTCCTCTGTGTGAGCGGGAAGAGCTCAGGGGGTCAGGACACTGTGCTGTCACAGCAGGGTCAGCAGGAATTTGGGGCAAGGAGCACCGGGCACTGCGGGCCGGGTAGGGCACCTGGGGCTTTTGACTCTGGGGAACAGGTGAGACAGAATTGTTTGTGCTGCTCTGTAAAGTGGAAACAGGGACACTGTCCACCCTATGCAACGTCCGCACGGGGTAATGACCTGATGTGCGTCCCTCCTTTCCGCGGCCCTTGCCCTGATAACTGCTAGTCTCCCCTCCCTTCCCCTCCCGTGGACGCGACTCCAGGACTGACGGCGCTGCCGACGGAAACTAGCCCTTCTGGGCCCTCCGGTCAGGACCTGGCCTTGGGGAGGGAGTGCTGGTTCCCGATACCTGGCCAGCCCCCTTTACTCTCTCCCGGATGCAGGGGGGCGCCTGGACCAGCTGGCCTGCACCCTGCCCAAGGAGCTGCGGGGGAGGGACATGCGCGTGGTCCCCGTGGAGATGTTCGACTACTGCTCCCAGCTGGAGGACCAGAGCAGCTCGGCCGGGCTGGACGTCCCGGGGCCGCCCTGCACCAAGGCCAGCCCAGAGCCTGCCAAGCCCAAGCCGGGCCCTGAGCCCGAGCCGGAGCCCAGCACCGCCTGCCCACAGAAGCAGAGGCCGCGGCCGGTGAGCGTGCGGCGGGCGGTTGGCACAGTGATCATTGCGGGGGTGGTCTGCGGCATCGTCTGCATCATGATGGTAGTGGCCGCCGCCTACGGCTGCATCTATGCCTCCCTCATGGCCAAGTACCACCGGGAGCTCAAGAAGCGCCAGCCCCTGATGGGCGACCCGGAGGGCGAGCACGAGGACCAGAAGCAGGTGTCCTCTGTGGCCTGAGCGCCCTGGCAGGAGGGGCAGGGGAGCAGGCCAGCCCTCCCTCCGCCTCCCTCCCTTTCCGCTTTCCTCCCAGCCTGCTGGCACACGGGCCACGCCTGTCTCCGTGACCTCCCGAGTCTTTGGGAGCCACCACTGGGCTCACACCCCTCTCGGGGCCACCGAAGCACTGGACCACAGGGCAGAAAGGATGTGTGTGTGAGCAGAGGCTCCTGGACCCAGCGCCCCCATGCCCCTCTGGCCCCGGGTGTGATCACGCCTGGACGCTCTGACCTGTGGCCCTACCCACCCTGTCTGCATTTAGGGGGTGGGGATGGAGTGGCGTGGAGGTTGGGCCACTTCTGTAACTCTCTCCTAAGAAAGACGTTGGGTCCAGCCTCCATCTGCTGGTACTCACGTGCAGTCAGACCAGCCCTGCCATCTGGACCCAGCACTTGGAAACACTCCCTCGCCAAAGCCGTCTGTCCGGATCCCCGACCACATGGCTCCGGGACCACTGATCACCCTCACACAAACTCAGCTCACCACACACACAACCACAAGGGGACAGAGGTCTGGGGCCTCATGGAGCAGAGCCAGGCACCCCCTGGGTCTCTGTCCAGCCCTCAGACCACACAGCCTCCTGCTGGCTTGTGAATCTTCTCCAGCCAACGGGGAGGAGCCCGAACCCACAGCACAAGAATTCCTTTCAGAGCCTCTCAAGAGGCCCCGGGGTGCCGCTGGAGGAGGCTGCCGTCACCATGGTAACCCGCTCACACGTCTCCTGCTTGGATTTCCAGGGACACTGGCCCAGGGGCCTCGAGGCTGCAGTGTATGTGGACAGCAGCCTCCCAAGGGCCCACCACATACCACGCCTGTAGCCTGCAGCCCCAGAACCGCCCCCTACTCCAACCCCACATCCCTGAGCCTGCGACCTCGTGCAGGGACTGGGTCGTGCTCTGTGACTGGTGGCACCCTAGCGGAAGCTCACTGCCTGCCGACCTGTCCCAAGCGGGCCCCGGGAGCAGGGGAAGGACCTCGACTTCTGCTCAGACGCATCAGTAACTGGGTCCCTTTCTCAGCGCTTTGTCAGCTCAGCCTGGCTTCCCAGAATCCTTCGTGACACCTGGACTGGAGCCCAAACCAGAGCATAGGCCGGGGGCCCATCTGCCCTTTACCTGCAACCCACACTAAAGGGGCAGAGATACGTGCTTGCAGGGCTAGGGGGCGGGTGAGCTATGCAGTGGGGGGCGGTCACTAGTGTCCTTTCCTAGCTCTGCCCCTTCTGGTGAGTGTGACCTCGAGTGAGCCCTGGGCTCCCTCTGCAGGGGACACCTGCCAGGGACACAGATTTCCCCCTGGCTGACAGAGGGTCGGGGGCATCAGGCTGGTTTCTGGCTCTGGGACGGAGGTCTTGAGGTGGCGGCCAGGGGGAGGCCACCAGAACACGCGTCTGAGGCAGGACAGGGAGGGGGAGCTGGGCACAGGCTGCCCACCAGGCTGGCCCATAGTCCCCCTTCTCTTGGGGCACTGGCTGACACCAGATCTGGGTATTGTCTGAAGGGAGCTGGGGAAGGCTGGGCATTGTCAACGGTGGTGTCTCCAGCCTGAGACAGAGATTTTTAAAGGCAAAACTATATTTCTGGCTTGTTGTTTCAGAAGACCAATAAAGACTGTATTTTCCTATGTGCATCCTGCTTTCCTTGGGGGGCGGCCAGTGGGGGCCGAAGGCTGGTTGGGAGGGCTCTGCGGCTGAGCACAGAGCTGGCCGCGGGCAGAGGAGGGAGGTGGGAGGCCCCTTCCTGCTCCCTGCCCCGCGGCCAGAGGGGCGCCCTGCAGTGGCGGCGTGGAGGGCTTGCCTTTGCCCGGTGACCCTGGCCTGATGGGAGGCCAGCGGGCTCCCTGAGCACAGTGGAGGCGACTAGGTCTCACCTGCCTCAGGGAGGCCGCCGGGGTTGGCAGACGTGCAGGAGGGACCCGCTTAACGCTTTGCACTTTCCAGACGGACTCTAGGGACAGGCCCACAGCACTCTGGGTTCATAAATATGACCCCTCCTAAGGGGTGCAGAATCAGAATTACAGACCCAAGGTCTGGGGATGGAGGCCAGGAGAGGAGGTGACCGAGAGGGCAAGGGCTCTGGGCTGCTTGTCCACCTGACACCCAAGTGACCCTCCTTGCCAGACCGGCGTCTGGCTGACCCGGTCTGGCTACGTGGGTCATGTCTTCAGAGACCAAGACGGAACTCTCTCCTGCCCAGGAGCCCTGCTTTGGTGACACCCCAGAGAGCCAGGAGCAAACCCCAGGGGGAAGGGGTCCCATTCAGCTCCCCGTCCCTACCCCCGTTCCTGGTGGGGTAGCTGGGGAGAGGGTCCTCCCGTGGTCCCGCAGGGACAGCAGAGCTGGAGGTCAGCCACAGCCTGCACGGCCGGGGAACGCGCTCCAGGGTCCAATGCTGGGCTGTGTGCACGCAGGCGGAACTCCGGGGAGAGGGGCCATCAGGCAGCCCGACAGCAGCCCCGCCACACAGGGCCTCTGAGCCAGGGAAACACGTGCAGACGGTGGTGGCACCACTGTCATGCTTGGCCACATTCCCCAACCCGGGCCTGGTCGGCACAGAGAACTGGAGGCGGATCCAGATCAAAACAGCAGGTTCCTAGAAAGGTTGTGGAAACTGTTGCTAAGTCACCTGCTGAGAGGTTGACCGATCTGTCCTCCTTCGTCGCTCGCTCGCTGGCCCCGCAGCTGCCCTGCCACCCCTCCTCGGCCCCACCCCTGCACAACACGGATGTGCGCCCAGCCTGCCTGCCACACAGCAAGTTCATGTGCACACAGGGACGGCCTGCCAGAGCCGCCAGCCCCTCCTCGAGCCGCGGGCCCAGCTGGCCCAGGGTCAGGGAGGCTGAGCCACAGGCCAGGAAGAGGAAATTGCCAGAGGAGACTGGAAAACAATCCAAGCAGAAAGGTGTCCTGCGCCTCATCCCTTTCCTAGCACAGCCGCATCGCCCGGAGCATCAGAGCCTTTGTCTGCAGAGAGTTAAAGCGGCAGCACCAGGACACGGTTTCCATGGCAACCCCTCCCGGCTCTAATTCGAGCTGAGTTAAAATGATATCGAATAATTGGAGAGTGCAGGAGAGCGCAGAGGCAGCCTGACCCCGCATGCTCCTCTCCCCTGGCCCCCCAGGTGCGCGGTGCTGAGGCGGCCAGTCGTGGAGGGAGCAGGTCGGGGACAGGCTCAACCAGGCCACGGAACGGTCTTTGGGGCCTGGGGTCAGCAGGCCAGGGTGAGGACAGAAAGGCGGCGGATGGTGTGGGCCCCTCCCAAGTGCCCAGCAGTGCAGCCTGTGGACTCCAGTGACAAGTGCATGAGGGTGCCAAGCAATCCGACCGAGTTACCCACTCCTGCCTTCGCCCCATGGATGGCAGCCCGAGGTGGCAGCCCGCCTGGCCGGCCTGCTCCTCCCAAGTCCTTCACTCAGGCTGGGGGGGAGTTGGGGGTCCTGTCCCCCCACCCCTGCAGCGGCGGTGGCCCCGCACAACACAGGCGCCCGGTCCCAGCACCCACGCTGACTGAGGGTCCGAGGATCTTGCAAGTTCTAAACACGGCAGGGTCAGAGACATGAGGTGGAGGCTGGAGGAGGTGGCTTCCTCACACAGACCTCACAAAGTCGGGGCAGCATGCGAGGCTCACTGGGCCCCTTCTTGGCTTTTGTGGCCCAATCGCAACACAGGGCCACGAACTGGGGCCTTCAAAAGAGGCGACCTGAACTCTAATTCCAGCTTTATCAACTTAGCCGTGGAACTCTAATTCCAGCTTTATCAACTTAGCCGTTTCTGGGTCTCAGTTTGTCCTCGGTAAAATGGAGCCAAACCAGATCACCCGAAGGCTAGCTGAGCACATGCACGGAAACGCTGGACCGGCGCCGGGGCTCTGGCTCCGGGGTCTAGTCACCAGTCCCAGCCCCCTTCAGTGGGATCCGGGGGCCCAAGGCGACGGAGGCGGAAGCGACGGAGGCGGAAGCGACGTGCAGAGGGTGGGAAGGCAGCCTGGGGAGCAGCCTGGATCCTGTGTGACCTTGAGCAGATCTCTTAACCTCTCTGGGCTCCACTTTACACCATGAACTCCGTTAGAGTTAAGGTTTCATGGTTTTATAACAAAATGGCTTGGAGGACTCTGCCCTCTGGCCCCATGCTTCACCAGGGAAGATGCACAGCCAGAGGGCTGTGGCCCCAGCCCCGCCCAGGGCCGCCTGCATCACCTGCGCCTCGTTCTCCACCCAGACTCACAGCTGCCCGGCCTCACGGCCCCGGGGCAGCGCCTACCTGCTGCGATGGCCGTCCTCCCGTCCACCGTCACGGCCACAGCGGTGCTCACCGTCACCACCACAGGCTGGCCCGGGCTCTCTGGGGAAGGAAATGGCCGGGTCACTTTCTCAACGCCTGCAGGGCTGTGGCTGGGGAGGGCCGAGAGGACAGGTGAGGACCAGGTCAGGACGCTCCTCGAGCCAGTCAGGGGCCGCCCGGGAACCTGTCCATTGCCCGCGACCGCTGGTCTTTGCCGAGGGCCTCCTGCATGCTGGGGGCCCCCAACTCTCCATGCAGCTCAGAAGCCACCAGGCCGCCTGGACAGTGTCACAGCCAGGTCACTGTGACACTGAGGGTTTGCTCTGCCCAGGGCAGCAAACCTGCCTGCTACAGCTCGGGAGCCCTGCTGGGACCCACCCAGAAGGCTCGTGTGACATCAAGTGGCCCTTTCGAGCAGGGGGCAGGCTGCATTCCAGGACGCGGGGATGGCTGACCCTGGGCTGACCTTCCTCAGCCACAAGAGTCAAGAGTCAGGGCGACCGTGGCGGCCCCACAGGGAGGCCCGACACCAGGGCTGCGTCCTGCAGTCGAGCTGGCGTCCGAGGCGCCCACAGTCCTGGCAGCCCCCACGCCGCGGTCCCACCGAGCCTTTCCTTGCTGACGGCTGGTCACTGCACTCCTGGGGCATCGCCCGGCTCCACGAGCCTGCCTGGAGTCGCCTTTCCCGCCCCTTCTGAGGGAGTCAGGCCGTGGGGCAGAGTCGAGGCAGCAGTTCCGCTTGCAGTCACACGGCTTCGTGGCTCTGAGGGGCGCCGGCCGGCATGTGTCCTCTGCTGATTAACTGTACAGCCCGGACTAGCTTTTCAAAGCACCCTTGTCTACGGGTCCCGTTCATCACTGAGAACTCCACGAAAGGGGCACGGTTTTTCCTGTGCTTTGTCTTCACATCGAACAGACAGGTCGCAAGAACCTCACGCTGTCCGACGTCACGGAACTTAAATCGATCACTCATTTCTCGTACCCAAGGTTTTGGCAAGGTTACCCGTCACACCTTGCCGTAACCAGGAACCTCCGAGACCGAAAACGACTCTGGTTCTGGGAACTGACACTGTGAAAAGTTGTCCTTGACTCTAGGAGCTTGCCATGATGAAGACACAGGTACCACAGTACACAGAAGCCGGCTTCCCCAGGTGCTTCTGGGAGTGTCCAGGAGGTACTGATGGGGTGGCCTTGTGCTGTCCCCGGCCGCAGGCTGGCTGCTTTCCAGACAGAAAGGCACAGGCTTGGAGGAAACACCGGAGTGAAGGGGTGGGGCCCTAGTCACGCGGTCTCTGGGGACATCGGGGATCTCAGCACCAGTGAGACCCGGAGGCCACCGGGCCCAGCGCCTGGGTGGACGAGCGGGCTACCGGGGGTGGAGGGGCGGGCTGTGGACACGGGGGGACAGGCCTGAGGCGCTGGGGCTCGGGGGAGACTCTGCTCTGTGCCGGCCGGTTTCTCAGCACCGACTGCAAAAGGCAGCTCCACGTGGGCAGAGGGCCACAGAGTCAGCCTGGGGAGGGGCACCGGCCCCTCACCCCGCAGCGCCCCCTCTGCCTCCTCGGGGCCCCCATTAAATGAAGCTGTTTTCTCTCTTCAGGGGAGATGGGAGTGTGCGGGGTCCCTTCCTGGGCTCCTCCTTCTCCTCCCCCTGCCTCCACGTTCCCACCCGCCGGCCGCCTCCTCCCGCCACAAAAAGCTCCCAGGCGCATCCCTGGGCGGGAGGGAGCCCGTCACCACAGAACCTCCCAGGACCCCGTGGGCCCCTCCTGCTCCCAAGGGTCCAGTGTGGGAAGGGGCCTCTCGTGGCCCTCCCTCCTCCCGCCTCAGTCACGTGAGCCCCCCACCCGCAGGGCCAGCCGACCCTGGGGCCCCGGCGGATCCTCAGACTCTCCCTGTGTGGGGAGAGGGAAGGACCGTCTTACAGGCTGGCAGGCTGGATGGGCTACTTGTGGGCAATGCGTCGTCAAGGGGGCAGTGACACTGTGGGTGGAGGACAGGGCAGGCGGCCTCCCTCCAGGGGGCACGTGCTGCCCGTGGCCACTGAGGGGCCGGGGCAGGGCCTCCCCAGCTGTCAGCTGGGGCGTGGTCGGAAGCCCGGGGATGGCTCCAGTGGCGGTGGGGCGGGCGTGTGGGTGGAGGGGCCCTGCATCCGACGTGCACTCAGCCGCCCTCCTTCCGGCCTCTCCCCTCGTGCCCCCACCTCCGCTCACTTTCCGGCTCAGGACCCCCAGAGGGGACTCTTGGGGCCTCCGTGGGCTGCAGCCGCTGCAAGTGTGAGTCGGGACCATGTGCCCTCTAAGCTCCTTCCCGTCCTAAACATCTTGCCATCTTCTTGGTGCTCTGGTAAAGCTACCTAACTTTTCTTGTTTCGGCCATTTTTCATAGTGGGAGCTGCAGCTCTGAAAGGCCCTGGCCCATGGACAGCAGGAATGCGCTGGCTTGGGGCCTCGGCGCCCAACCCAGGCCGCCCTCCTCACCCCCTTCCTGCCCCCACAGCCTGGCAGCCAGGAGGCGCCCCGCTATCAGGGGAGCTGGGGGAGCAGACGGGGCTCAGCGCTGCCGCTCCTGGGAGACCCCGGGGGAGGGAGCGCCGGGGAAGAGCCGGTAGCAGGCAGTGGACTCGGACAGCCCAGTGCCCGCGTGGGTGAAGCCGCCCCTCTCAGCCGGCTGCTTTAAGCAGCTCTCAGAGATGCTCAGATGCTCAGAAACAGCGGACTCGGCGGTCGGCTTCCAGCACGCTCCTGGGTGGAGCTGGGGTTGGAGCCCAGCTCTCCTGACTTCTGGGGCAAGCCTCTTCCCTTAGCTCCAGCTGGATTTTCTTCAATTTTTTTTAACTGAAGTGTAGCTGATTTACAGTGCTGTGTTGGTTTCTGGTGTGCAGCAGCCATTCAGTTATGCATACATATGTTCTTCTTCAGGTTATTTTTCACTACAGACAGTAAGTGCAGTTCCCTGTGCCACCCAGCGGGACCTTGTTGATCTATCTTATACAGAGTGTATCTGCTAATCCCAAACTCCTAATTTATCCCTCTGCCCCCATCTCCTTTCGCTGGCCAGAGAGTGAAATTCCCCGCTGGAGTGCAGGGTAAGGTGCGAGCTGAGGCGTGAGGAGGGGAGGCAGGGCCCCAAGGCCTGGACGTTCTGTCCGGTGTCCCCATCCTGTCTCCCATCCACGTGCAGCGGGAGGAGGGAGGCCGCATCCCCCGGCCCGCAGCTCAGGGCGCGGATTACCTGGGCCCTCCGCCGAGCGGAGGTTGAAGACCATGCTGCCTGGGGGCTGCTCGGCCGCCTGGCGGTACCACAATGGGAAGTGGTCCAGGGTGAACATGCTGGCCTCGTCCGCGGGAGTCAGGAACCCCCTGCAAGGAGAAAGGTCTGGCACGTCCCCCAGATCCGGGAGCACGGTCTCCTCCTCGTTCTGACAAGGTCATCTAGGCTGGGCCCCAGAGCCCCTCGCCTCTGCCTTGGAGGAGCTGCCAGGAGAAAAGGTCAGCCTGTAAGCTGGTGCTGCCCCCGCCACGCGCCCCAGCAACCCCGCCCTTTCCAGAATCTCATGCAGGTGCGTCTGAGGGCACGCTGCCACAGGAAGCGGTAGAGCCCGCCTTACAGAAGAGCTTTCCATTTTCTGCGAACGCCTCTGCCTGCAGGATTTCTTTCTTTCGGATAAAGCCTAATTTCTGCCTGTCAGGCTAAGCGGCGTGTCTGGAGGAGGAGGCTGCACAGTCAGAGAGGGGCACGAGTTCCCCCGAAACGCAGGCTCTCGCCTTGACAGGCAGTGCGGGCTTTCTTTTCCGGAGTGGTTCTACCTTGCTAATTATGGCTCGGGCCCCGGCGCTCGGCAGCCTGCAGGAGGGAGACGGCCCAGGAGCGGAGTGGGTGGCCGGCTATCAGTGACTGTAAATAACCCGCGGTGGGGGAGAGCTGCGGGTGGATTCTGGGGAGGCTGGGCACCCGCGTCGCAGAGGCCGACTGGCCCGGCTGCACTGCCGGCCTGCACTGCGTGGGCTGCACTGCCCGGCTGCACTGCCTGGGCTGCACTGCCCGGGCTGCCAGCCAGGCCAGGGTCCGGCAGGGGAGCCCCCTGGAGGTGTGCATTCGGGGCAGCTGGGTTCATGACTCGGGGAGGTCTGTCCGAAGCCTTTTGGAGGGGATGCAGGGAACGCGAGACTCTCCCCTCACACTGCTGGGTGTGGTCCACCATCCGACCTCGGCCACACAAAGACATGAACCTGTGATTTTCTGACTGGGGGAGTTCAAGGGGATGGGGAAGGACTGGGAATGGTGAGCCTGGGGAGGAAAATTCCTCGTGGTTCAAGACCTCTGGGTGAACCTGCAGGTTCCCATCTGAGTCGCTTGCCGCACCCGTAACGGGCCCTGGAAGGAATGCTTCCTCGGGGAAGGCGGGAGATCCACTTAATTCCTCTTCCTCAGAACCCTCTGCTTCCTAGCAAGTGTGGGTCTGCCCCAGAGTCTCAGAAGACGCTCCGGATGGCGCCGCAGCTGAGTGCTTGGATTTACCAGAAGGGGCAGACAGTGGGTGGGACACAGGGCTGAGGGGACAAGTCTGCCTGGGAGCCCGGCGGTTCTCCCCCAGGTGCCCAGCCACCCCACCTCCTTTGCAGAGAGGCAGGCGCTCTGCCCCCCACCCCCAGCTTGCTCCCTCCTCCCCTGGGGGACACGTCCAGGATGCGCCCAGGCCCGGGAGCACTTCTCTGCCTCTCCCGGCCTGTGAACCCCAACCCTTCCTCCCCTGCACCCCTAGAGCCCAGGGTCTGTCTGTCCACAAAGCACAGGGATACCCGAGGGACCCCGTCCCCTGGCTCCCAGCGGGACTCACTTGTCGGAGACCTTCTCGGAGCCCACGAACAGGCTGCTTCTGAGGAGGCCGGCCCGTGTGCCCAGGAAGGCCATGTCCACCACGCGCTCGGACTCCCTGCAGGCACACAGGCAGGCGGCGTCACCGCGGGTCCAGGGAGGGCACGGGGGGCCGGGAGGACCTGCGGGTCCCCCGTCTCTTCCGCTGTGAGCATCCCTGGGCCTCGGCCCCTCTGCATTTACTCAGCTCTGGGGGGGGGTTGGCTCTGGAGGGCAGGAGGAACTGAGGGAGAGGTTTGTCATGGAAGCAGAGAAGTTGCCCTTCATGAGCAGCACAGTTTACAGCCTTTCACACACTCGCCTTGCCCCTGAAATGTGACAGGAGCAGGCTGCCCTCATCGGACTTCACAACTCTGCCAGCGGGGTCCAGGAGCCTGGGGAAGCCCCCGCGGAGCGTGGAGCACCGAGCACCGTGAGGCCTGCGCCCCACGTGGGGGCCCTCATCTTTTTAAAACTCCAGCTTTACTGAGGCAGAGCCGACACACACCGTGGTAGCTCAAGCGTCCATCGCGGTGGCTTGACTCGCGGGCATGTTGTGAAAGGGGCCTTTCTTTCTTGTGTTTGCTGAGAACACTTACGTTCTGCTCTCACGGGAAGTCCTAACCACACAGCCCAGCGTTCCAACCAGAACCACCATGTTTTACAGAGAGCCCCCGACCCCCTCACCTCACCGCTGAGAGCCTGTGCCCCTTCTAGCACCTCATCTCTCCCCGCCCCGGCACCCTGTCTCTTCCAGCCCCAGCACCCCGTCTCTCCCAGCCCCGGCACCCCGTCTCTCCCCGCCCGGCACCCCGTCTCTCCCCGCCCCGGCACCCTGTCTCTCCCAGCCCCGGCACCCCGTCTCTCTGCCCTGGCACCCCGTCTCTCCCAGCCCCGGCACCCCGTCTCTCCGCCCCGGCACCCCATCTCTCCGCCCTGGCACCCCGTCTCTCCCCGCCCCGGCACCCCGTCTCTCCCCGCCCCGGCACCCCGTCTCTCCCAGCCCCGGCACCCCGTCTCTTCCCGCCCCAGCACCTCGACTCTCCCCGCCCCCACCAACCACTTCTCTATTCTGTTTCTACGATTACACTGGTTTTTTTAAGATTCTTCGTACAAGTGACGCCTGCAGTGCTTGTCTCTACCTGGCTTCTTTCACTTCGCATAGCGCCCTCCGGGTTCATCCATTTAGTTGCACGTGGCAAGATTTCCCCCTTTTTAGGGAGAGGAGGTAGCTCAGTGGTAGTGCCTGCCCAGCACGCACAAGGTCCTGGGTCCAATCCCCAGCGCCTCCACTCAAAAAATAAACCTAGTTACCTCTCCCCCTAAAAAACAAAGCCTTCCTTCTTTTTAAAGCCTGGGTATCATTCCGTCGAGTACACACACCGCATCCTCCTCACCCTTCCAGCCGTCAGTGCTCCCTCAGGAGGCTCCCTTGTCCTGGTTACAGTGAGCCACGCTGCAGGGCACAGGCACTCCGCTTCAAGTGCCTGCCTTCCTTCCCTCTGGATAAACACCCAGAAGCGGACGGCCCGAGGAGCCTACGTGACCGTCAGTTGACACTCCCGCCCCCACGCGCACTTGCTACCGCCTGGCAGGTGCGAGGCGGTCTCTCACTGCGGTTTGGATCCACGCTTCCCTGACCGCTGCTGCCAAACATCTTTCGCGCCTCTGTTGGCTATTTGTAGGTCTCCTCTGAGAAGAACGTCGACTTAGCTCCTCTGCCCTTTTTTTTAAAAAAAAAGTCAGATCGTTTTGTTAACGAGTTGTGTGAATCCTTTACATGTCCTGGGTATCAGCCCCCGAGACACAGTTTGCACAGACTTTCTCCCCTTCCGCACGGTGTCTTTTCATCTTGTGCCCTTTGCCGTGCGGAACTTTCATAGCTTGATGTAGTCCCACTTGCTCATTTTTGCTTTGGGTGTCAAATCCAACAGATGGTCAACGTCAAGGAGCTAACCACCTTCGTTTTCTTCCAGCAGTTCTGTGTTTCAAGTCTTGCATTCACGTCTTTAATCCACTTTGAGCTGATTTCCGATTGCGGCGTCAGATAGTGGCCCAGCTTCCCCAACACCATTTCCTGAAGAAACTGTCCTTCCCCCCAGTGTATATTCTTGGCTCCTCTGTTGTAAATTAATTAACCATATATGGGGTTTCATTCTGGACTCTGTTCTGTTCCACTGATCTGTGTGCTTGCTTTTCCAGGAACATACTATTTTGATTATTGTAGCTTTTGGAACATGCTTTGAAATCGAGGCACATGATGCCTACAGCTTTGCTCTTTTTCTCAAGGCTGTTTAGGCTATTCAGGGTCTTCTGTGGTTCCACACGAGCTTTAGAACCGTTTTTTTCTATTTCTATGGAAAATGCCACTGGAATTTTGACAGCGATTGCCTGGAACCCGTACAGTGTCGACCTTTTAACAATACTTATTCTTCCAGTCCACAGGCATTCAACAGGTTTTTACATGCCTTATAGTTTCCAGTGTACGAATCTTTCACCTCCTTGGTGAAATGTATCGCTAAGTGTTCGTCAAGAGGCACTGCCCGCCCGAGCAGGGCTATTCCTTGGTTTCTTCTTATTTCATTTTACTTGAGAAAAGCTCCCCCTCTTCAATGTCCGGTCACCCTGAGGCTCAGTTTGCACAGGAGACACGGCGTGAAGAGTCGTGTCTATTTATTTACCGGTTTGTACAACTGTGAGCTGGTTCCCTACCATCTTCCAGGGTTGACCGGTAAGCTTTTTTTCCGTATCACCGTGAGCCCAGGATTTTAACACGTTTCCTGTGCTTTGATCCAGCGTGGCCACGACCACTTTTGCTGCTCTGACTGCCCCACGGCGGGCCGGCGAGGGCCTCCTCCAGTGGCACGATCTCACTAGTCCTTAGTGACTCGCCCCTGGGATCAAAGGATGCCCCCGGGTCAGTCTTCGCCCCGGACCTGCCCCAGTCCTGCACTCCAGGGGTCACAGGCTCGTTTTAACGAGGGTTTCGTAAAGTGGACATTGGAAGCCCCGCCCTGGGTCTGGGGTGCCCTGAGGTGGGCCTCTCAGCGATGAGGATCCCCCTTCTGCTTCTTTCAGGGAGAATACGTCACGAGTTCACTGATGTTTCCGATCCGTACTTCGCATTAAGTCTAAACTTAACCTCTCTGATTTGTAATTAGAAGCCTTCCTTCTCCTCTTGTTGGCTGAAGTCTTGCTCCCGTTGACTTTAACACACGACTGTTTGCTCTGAACCGTGCAGTCTGAGAATAGCCAGCAAACTCAGTTTCCAGTGGGGGGCTGACTGAATGCAGGTTGTTTTCTTTGCTGAGGGCTTAGGTTCTGTTTCCAGGTCCTTGAACGGAGTCCCCGTGTGTGTGGTTGCTGCACGGACTTGAGACACACCAGGTTTTTTTGCTTCACTTGCTTTCAAAGTTTTACTTTTTATTTTGTTTTTTATTTGGGGGGAAATAGGTTCATTTATTTGCCCACGTTTGGAGGGAGCACTGGGACCGGACCCAGGACCCTGGGCGCGCTAGGCACGCGCTCGGCCACTTGAGCTATGCCCTCCCCCCCACCCCCGCTTTACATAACAATGTAAAGCACTTACAGGGTTCCAAAGTCAAACATGCAAACTACGGTGTATCCCGAAGTCCGTCTGTCTCCATCCTGCTCCTTCACTCTTCCTGAAAGTAACTTTTTTGTTTGCTGGTTTATTACTTGGTTAAAGACTTGTACACGTTCACACGCACACACATACGTGTAAGTTTATGCACGTGTGTGAAGATACATTTGCATTTCCTCCTTCAGACAAAACTGTGGACTGTTACACATACTTCTCTCTGTAGCTGAGCTCTTCCGTAGCAGGAGGGAGAGTCCTCACTTTTCACGGCTACGTGGTATTCCCTTAGGTGCATCGCCCAGGCTCCTACTGATGGACATTCAGGTTACTCCCAAACTGTTCCTGTTATAAACGGTGCCATGCTGATTAGGGCATGTGACGTCTCTGGGATGTGTTCCAGGAGCGGGGCTGCTGCTCAAAGTGGAGATGCATGTGCCATCTTGTTAGGTTGTCAGATGCCCCTCCAGAGGCTGTGAAACATTTCATATTCCCACCGACTCCCAGTCCACGAAGGGCCTGGCCCCCCGCAGCCGGGTAACGGTGCCCGTCGACCGATGTAGGTGGTGGTCGGTCTAAGTGACAAGGACCACCTCGGTCCAGTTCCGATTTGCAGCCCTCTCACGACGAGCTGGACCAAGCACTCTTCCTGCAGTCCAGGGCCAGCTGCAGGCACCCCGTGAAGCAGCGCGTCTCCTGGTCCTTTCCATGCACGTGGTCGGTCCTTTGCTTCTTAGTTTTGAGGCTCTTTGTCCATCACGAATGTGTGATTTAGGGACAGTTGCCCTTTCTTCGTTTGTAAGCGGCTGCACCTTTCCAGTTTGTCATTTCTCTGCTCACCTTGCTCACGCTCTTACTTTCTGCCACATAAACGCTTCACGTTGCTAAGTTTATCAGCCGTCCCCTTAAAGCTTCTGAATCCTGGGTCGCCGTGGGGAGAGGCCCCCCACGCCTCGGTTTCAGAGCAGCTGGCTCTTGTCTTCTCTGGGGGCCTGTACGGCTTCACTTCTCACGCTGAGATTGGACCCGTCTGGACGTCCTCCGGGCATGCGTACGATGCCATCGCTCCCCACGTGGCTCGCGGGCCAGCCGGTGCTCGACGTCCACCCCTCCCTCGATGGGCTGACATGGCGTGTCTGTGCCGCGTCCACGGCACCCAGATGAATTTCTGGATCTTCCTTCCCATCGCCCTGGCCTGCCCACCCACTCCCGGGTCGGCAGCACACCTCACAACCGCAGAGCTTCTGTAACACAGGTCACTCTCTCGGTGGGACCAGCCTTCCTGTCTTCCCAGTGTTTTCCTGGCTGTTCTCGCCTGGTCTTCCAAATGAACTTCATAATCAGTTTCTCTGGATCCAGAAAAACCCTGGTGGCGTTTGCACGGGGACCGCTGTGAATTTACAGGTTTCCTCAGGGAGGCGCTCTCTCCGCAGCGCAGAGTCTCCCTGACCGAAAACACCGAGCGTCTCCCGTTTGCTCGAGTCTGCTTCTGTGTCTTTCAGGAGTGTCCCACGAGTCTCCTGCGCACGCGTGGGGAACCTCTCGTGCTTCATGCCTAGGTGTGTTGTCACACTTTTTTTTGCTTGCCTAAATATGCCTTCTCACATAATGTCTTTTATCTTGCTTTGGTTTGCACAGATAAAGGTTATCAGCTTTGGGGGGAAGGGCATAGCTCAGCGGTAGAGCACATGCTGAGCATGCACGAGGTCCTGGCTTCCATCCCTGGTGCCTCCGTGAAAAAATGAAACAAGGTTTAAAAACAAAACTCCTGGGAGAAAACACAGGCAGTAGGCCCCGTGATCCCAGCCTCAGCGACGTCTCGCTGCGCTTTCTCCACTCCGTGCTTTTCGCTCCTTTTTCAAGTATCTGCTGTCATGTACCCATGGATTTATTTCTGTGCTCTCAGTCAGTTCCATCCACCTCTGCGTCTGTTTTCCTGCCGGTGCCGCGCCGTCTCGATCGGTCCCCGGATAAGAATACTTGCTCCTCGATGTTTCCCAACATGAAAGGCATCAGCCAACTTGTGAACTTGGGAAGACAAAGACCGCGGGCCTCCTCTCCACACCTGGCGACCCAGCGGGCGGGGCAGCACGGGCGTGAGGGCCTGGACCCGGGAACCGGGCTGCCCGGCTCTGAGTCCCGCTCGGCACCGACGGGCCGGCTGTCCCTCTCGCTCTGCCCTGGTTGCCTCACCTCACGCGGATGATGACAGCAGCTGCGCTGCAGGGCCGCCGTCAGGACGCCTGGCCTAAAGCGCACGGAGCGCCTGGGGCAGCGCCTGGCCCCCTGCGTTCTTTTTCGTTCTTTAGTTTTATCTAATTTTGCATCCGTAACACATTCACATGGTTCAAAATTGTACCCAAAACATAGACAGTGAAAAGTGCCCCTCCCTCCGTTTCAGTTACCCATTTTTTTCTAACCAGAAGCAACCAACGAGAACTGTCTCCCACAGAGCCTTCCATAGATAGAACACACACACGCACCCACGCACTCACACGTGAGCCCCCTTCAACAGAAACGGTGGCACCTGCGCGCTGCGTTCTGCACGCTGCTTTCTCAGTAGGTGCTGGTTCCTATAAAGTTCTGGTGTCTTCACTGGGCCAGCAGTCATCAATTTCCCGAGCGTCCAGGAGAGTTCTGCCGGCCTCGTCAGTCAGAAACTGAATCTCATTGCTGTGTTCACCTCATTAACATCTTAATCGACACCCTCCCGACGTGCGTGTGCACACACTCATGCACACACACGCACGCTCACATCCCCCACCTCTTCCTCCTACCTTCCCACCAGACGCCAGAGCACCAGCTGCAGGTGAGCGGAGGGAGAGAGGAAACCCTGAGGGCTAGGATTCGCTGAGGTCAAGCCTGTCCGTCACGGGGCCTCGACCTCACCTGCTGGAAACGGGCCCTCCTCTGCTGCACCGCTCTCTCCAGGGCACTTTGGCTAACGGGCTGTCACAGCTGGAGCCACCCAGAGGGGTTCTTGGAACAGCTGCTGCGGTGTGGGGTGGGGAATTTGGACCTGTGCCCGGTGGACGCTGTGCCAAGCCCTTGCCTGCTGGGGCCATGAAGGTCGCCGTCACCCCCACATCTTCCCACCCTCATCTCAAGCCAGAGGACGCGGCCCGGCGGTGGGAGGGGCCCCCGGGCGGGACGTACTCAGAGATGTTGAGGGCCAGCGCCGTCCAGTAGGCCTCCATGGGCGCTGTCACCACCGCATCAAACAGCACCTCCTGCAGCAGCTCCTCATCACCTGGGGCAAGACGTGGAGGCCGGCTGTCCTCCCTGAGCCATCTGAGTTCCACAGACAGGACCCCCCACCCCCGCCCAGCCCCTGCCCCCGCAAGTTCCGAGCTCAGGCCCGGAGGGAAACTCACACTCCAGGGCCAGGTCCTGCCCGGTCAGGAAGCGGACCACAGCCTCCAGCTGGCTGAGCTTCCGGTGGTCGGGGTCGATGTCCGTGACGCAGTAGATCCTGGAACCCAGCGGAGCCCCATCACTCAGAGTATCACCCCCGGCCGCTCCCCGCCCCGCCAGCGCCCTGCCCCGCTCACCAGTCACCCGCCAGGCTCAGGTCCGGGTGGAGCAGGTCGTGCAGGCCTGAAACCAGAGTCCATGCTCGGTCAGTGCTCACCCACTGCTGAAGATGGGCCCCCGAGCCGTGGTCCTGAGTCAGAGCAGGAGCTCAAGCCACAGGTGGGTGTCTCCTGGAGCGCCTCCCTTCCTGCTGCCCGCATCTGAGGTCTGAGCCCCACCAGCCAGGACCGGCCTCAGCAGAGACTTTGGCCTCACTGGCTTCATCGTACCCACTGACCACAGGGCCACGCGCAGCTGTGTAAGCTCCACAGCCACGTGCTCAGCACGTGTTTGTCGACTGCGTGAACAAACGCCCTCCTGCGCACCCATCAGGACTCAAAGATAAGCAGGTGCTCAATTAAGGTTTGACAATTGGAGGAAAGGGGGCTGGGAGTGCCAAGGCCGCGTGGAGGCACCGCACGTGGTGCTGGATGCACAGAGACTCAGGCAGGTAGCTCAGAGGGCGCCCCTTCCCCTCAGGAAGCCCGGCGAGTCCGGGGTCCTGAGCCCCTGGACCACAGGTGGGCCTCACCTGGAGGAGGGTTAGGGAGGCCCCCTGCCCCTGCGGTGGTGGCGCCCGGGCACAACTGGGAAGGGGAGAAAACGCACAGGAAGGAGGAGGCCCAGGGAGCTCAGCTGCTGGGGCAATGGAGGGCAGCGCTCCGGCAGCATGGACATGGGGCATGGGGGGTGAAGGCAGGGCCACGCGGGAGCAGGCCGCCAGGGAGACGGGGCTCCCTCAGATGCATCCAGATGGACTGGGCTGGGCAGCAGAGGTGAGCATTTCCAGGGGGAGCATGCACGGGGCAGACCCTGACGCTGAGTGCCAGGACAAGGAGGAGGTGTGGGAGGCCATGGAAGGCGCAGTGAGGATTTCCAGAAAGATCCCTCCACAGAAGGTGAGAGCAAGGAGGACCAGCTGGCAGGTCTCAGCCTCCACTGACCAGCAGGTGCTGCAGGCCCTGGGTACCCGGGGCACACAGACCCCTGCGGGCCGTGTGCCCTGCCCCGGGAGTCTGTCCGACCGGCCCACCCAGTGTCCCAGGGGAACCCAGTTTCCCCAGCTGCCCACCAGCTGACCCACCTTCTTCCACAGACGTGTTTCCCAGGAGAATGTACTCCCCGTGGCCGCGGGACAGCACCACTCCCAGACTGCGGGCAGAGCAGGGGGCGGCTCTCACCAGCAGCGCCTGCCCGCCGCTGCCGGCCGCTTCCTCCCCGTGCCCAGGGCAGTGCGCCCCGGCCCTCCCGCCTGCTCCCAGGGTCCCTTCCAAGCTGACACAGCACCGCGTCTTGTCACGGGCCTTCTTCCTGAGAAGGAAGCCACAGGCCAACCCCCTCCGCTTCCGGCATAGTCAGATTCGCCCTGGACCTCTCAGGGCCCTAGGGAAGGGAAAGCTCTCTCCCTCCGGGAAGAATGTGGCTGCCAACCCCTTGGCTGGATGTGGGCAACACCGAGGGCGCGCTGAAGGCACTGGTGCCTGGGCGCCTCTCCAGGGTCCTGAGTGACCCCCAACAAGGGCCTGGGGCCAGGAGTTCTACAGTGACCTGCAGGCGCTCCAGTCAGCAGTCAGGGCAGGGAGCCGCCCTTCACTGAGAAATGAGGAGCTTCAGAGAGAAGGGCCATTTGCCCCCAGTTTGCAGGCTGCTGAAGCTGAGTATTTGTAAGTCAGAGGGGACCTGAGAGATCTTCATGTTAGATCTTCCATCTTACAATGCATGGCTTTAAAATCTCTGAGTAGAATATGTCATTTCACCCTCCCAATAGCGCCAAGAAGCAGCCATTATGACGCCCATTTTACAGATGAGGACCGTAAGGCACAGAGAGGTTAAGTAACTTGCCTAAGGTCACACAGCCTGGAAGTGGTAGAGTTAAGATTCCAACCCAGTTAGTTTAGCTTCAGACCCAGCACACTAGGCCACACTGAACATCAGGCTACACTGGCAAAGCCGGTGCAGACCTCAAGTTTCCTGAATGCAAACCTGAGTCTTTTTCTGTTACCACAAAATTGCCAACTGCCTAAGAGTCAATCCCCCAGACGTGAAAGTCCCACCTGCACTGCTGACATTCCCGTTCCATCCTCACCTCCCCCGAAGGTGAGGCCTGGGCCCCTCACCTGAAAGGCGTGTCACTGATGTCCGTGAAGAAGTAGTCGTTGGTCAGGAAAAGGACTCGCTTCTGAAAGAGACACCAGGAAAGGGTGCCTGCTGGGGAGAGGGTCTCCAACCATCACCTCCCTCCCCATCTGACACCTGGTGCGCTCCCCCCTTACCCACCACCTGCCGCCCACACGCCTCCTCTCGGTGACGCCCCAGGCAGAGCCACCACCCGCCAGCACACAGCAGCCCTTGGGGTTGCCCGACTGAAAGGCCACGCCCCAGACCCACGCCGTCCCATTCGGGGCCACCAGCCTCTGACGTGTGACTCAGGAACGGAAGTTTCAAGTTTTAGTTAATGGCAGTTAACAGAGACTGAAATCTAGAGAGTCTGGGTGGCTGATGGCCACAGTGCCGGGCAGCGAGGTGCGGGCCGTGACTGAGGTCCAGGTGGGCCCGCGGGAGACTGCCGCTGGAGCGCACACCTGCACAACCCACCTTCCCCTCCCTCGCTCTGGAGCACAGACCCCTGCAGGGCCACCTGCCCGTTACGACATCTGTTTCCTTTCAAAGCTGCCGTGAATTTTCAGGTTTCAGTTGGATTCACACCAGTCAGGGCAGCCAGGGCTGCGCTCAGTGGCCAAGTGCACACGCACAGACAGACCTGGGTCGAGGCCCCGCCGGCCACTTCCAGGCTGCATGCTCTTGGGTACGTGGCTCCACCCTCCTGGGCATCGCAGCTCTTGTCTGCACGTCGGGAGTAACAAGCACATCCCCGCACGGGTTGCTGGTGGCGGGAGTGTGTTTTAGCGGGTGGGTGCCCACGGGAAGAGCAGGGTTTGCTCTGGGCTCTGGCGTCCTGTGGGCTGTGCTGTCCCCAGACGCGGTGGCCGCCTTTGGGAAAGAAAGCCAGGCGTTGCACTTGGCTCGGGAGCTGTCTCATCCCCTTCATTTCTTTTCTGACTTTCCTTCTTCACTTTGGAAAGTGGAATAAGATGCTAAGCAGGACGCAGGGGGAGGGGCTGGCAAAAAAGGTTTGTTTCTATTGGAAACCAGGTGTGGTCCAAACCAGAAACAACAGCCCCCAGCAGGGCTGCACCCCCGGGTGCCCTCCCGCCCCCTCTGCTTCAGGCAGATCCTCCGTCTCGGCCCTGGGAGCCTCTGGGGGGCGGCCGGGGGCCAGCACGGGCAGGGACGGGCTGGGGAGCCCTGTGCTCCAGGTGGGGCTGGCTTGAGTTTGGAACTACAGAGCATCTTTGAAATTTTTCTTTCTCTCTCTTTTTTAATTGAAGAAAAAAGCGAAATGCACACATCTAACTGTATCATTCCATCAGTTTGGGTAAGTGTACGGTGACAAATTACACGTGGGTCTGATGTGCGTGTGCAGCCGTGGAGCTGCCCCTCCGCCGCGGAGACGGATGATCGCACCCTCCGGATGAGCCCCCTGGCCTCCTGTGGGCGCTCGGTTCTGAACTCGCCAGCAGACGAGGGTGCCTGTTCCCACAGCGCGTGCCCCTTTGTTTCTGGATTCTTCCGCTGCACGTCACATCTCTGAGACCCGTCCGCGCGGCTGAGCGCGTGAGGAGAGTGTTCCTTTCCACGGCCGGGCAGTAAGCACCCGGGCGGACGCGCCGCGGTTTGCGGGCACGCTCCCCGGGGGCAGGCACCTCCCAGTTTGGGGCTTTTATGAATAAACTGCTGTCAACATTCTTCCCGTGGATGTGAGCTTTCATCTCTCTCGGCAAGAACCTGGGACCGGTCTGTGGGGCCATGCGGGTAACTGTGTTTGCCTGTACAAGTCACTGCCGATGCCCCCAAGTTATTTTATTTTACTTCCAGCAACATGAGTTCCAGTTTCTCCACGTCCGCGCCAGAACCTGGTGCTACCGGTCTTTTCAGCCGCGGCTGGCGGTGGGAAGTGGAAGCTGGTGCAGGTTTCGTCTGCATTTCCTTGGTGACTAAGGCTGCTGGGCGCCGCTTCCTGTGCTTGTTGGTCGTGTCTGTTTCTTCGCTTGCGATGCGTCTGCGCAGGCATTTTGCCCGTTTGTCATCGGGTTGTTGGCCTCTTTGCTAATGACTTGCAGACGTTCTTTACATTCTGGACAGGTCTACGCCCTGCTTGTCCATCTTCTTAATTGTGGCTTTTGATGAGCAGAACTGTTTCCTTTTGATGAAGTTCAATTTATCAAATTCTATTTTATGTTTAGTGCTTTTGGTGTTTGGTCTAAGAAATCTTGGCGCAACCTCAGGTTGTGAAGATTTTCACCTACATCTTGTAGAAGCCAACAGTTTTAGCTTTCACCTTGGGAGCTATGGTAACTCTGAAATTAATTTTCGTGTATGGTGTGAGATATGGCTTAATGTTCATTTTTTCACTCATTCCTTCAGCTGTTCGAGCACCACTTGCTGAAAAGACTCTCCTTTCTCCACTGGTTTGCCCGGCTGTCTTTACGAAGAGCCCACGGACGCGGAGCTTGCTTCCGGCTCCTCTGTTCCCCGCCAGTGACCCATCTGCGCGTCTGTATGTCGGTATCACCCTGCTTGGTCACTGCAGCCTCGCAGTAAGGTTTGAAATCAGGCAGTGTGAATCTTCCAGGTTGGTTTTTCTTTTTCAAGATAGTTTTGGCCATTTTAGGTCCTTTGCATATTCATATAAATTTTAGAACCACCTTCTTCTATGTCTAGAAGAAGTCTGCGCAAGTTCTGCTTGGGACAGTGCTGGATCCGTAGATCAATCTGGGGAGAACGGACCACTTAGAATGTCGATCTTATGACCTATAAACACGGCTATATCTTTCCATTCAAGTTTTTTCTTTGACGCTCTTTCTGCAGCGTTATGTAGTTTCAGTGCAGAGGTCTTGTATGTCTTTGTTAAATTTACTCCTAAATATTTTATATTGCTTCATGCTATTGAAATCGGAACTTGAAAATATTTTTATTTTCCAAATGTTTGCTCCTGTATATAAAAACACGATTGATTTTTTTTTTAAATGGAGGTACCGGGGATTGAACCCAGGGCCTCGAGCGTGTTAGACACATGCTCTACCCCTGAGCTGTGCCCTCCCCCGAAGCTGACCTTTGTAACGCTGACTGTGCGCTCCGTGAACCTGCCACCTTCGCTCGTTGGTTCTAGCAGCTGTTTTGCTGATTCTTGAGATTTTCCTATGTAAACAGTCATCTTGCTGTGAATGAAGACAGTCTTGCTTCTTCCTTCCTAATTTTTGTGCCTTTTATTTTGCTTCCTTGCCTTACGGCAAAGGTGGGTCCTTGCGAGGTCCAGTGCCGTGGTGAACAGCTGTGACAGAACCAGACCCCCTACCTTGCCCACAGTCTTAGGAGAAAGTGCTGGATATTTCACCATTGAAAGTGAGCCTTTTCCTACGTGCCTTCTGTCAGGCCGAGGAAGTTCCCTCTGTTCCCGGTTACGTCTCGTCAAACGCTCTTCCGCATCTGTCGGGACGACCACGTGGCGTTCTGCCTTCATCTGTCCACGTAACGGGATAACTGACCCCACGTGTGGCTGCCCCGTGCCTCCCACCTCCCACAGGGCAACCCCCACCATCCAGCGTCAACATTGTTGCTTAAATACTCGGCTGTCTTTTTGAGAAGTTAAATGAATAAGGTTTTATCTCAACCCACATGTTTACCATTTCCAGCGCTGTTCATTTCCTTGCGTTGCTCTGGGTTCCCATCTGTGTCATTTCTCTGCTGCCTGGCGAACTTCCTTGAGCATTTCTCGCAGTGACAAGCTCTGCTCTGTTTCATCTTAAACTGTCTTCATTTCGCCTCTTTGGGGAAGGACAGCTTCTCTCTTTGTACTTTCTCTCTTCATTTGCGTTGACAATTTTTCTCTTCCGGCATTTGAAAATGATCATGTTCTTGGCTTTGACGAGAACTCGGCCATCATTCTTATTACTGTTTCCTTCCACTATTGCTTTTGCTTTTTAGAAAGATTGTCCCTTAACTCCGGTTCACAGCAGGTGGACCACGGCGAGCTTAAGCGCAGGCTTTGTTTTTCATCCTGCTTGGGTTTGCTGAGAATCTTGCGTCTACTGGGTTTTGTTTTTCACTAAATTCTGGACATTTGGGGCATTGTTTTTCGAATACGTCCCTCTGTTTCGTCCCTTCTCCTTCCAAAGAATTCTTCACCAGCTCCCACTACTTCATTAGGTCTCCCCGCTTGGATTAAAGCTCTATTCACATCACTTGTTGTGGTTCTACGTCTTTGATCAAACCCTGTTTCTCTGCTGAGATCCCCCATCTGTTCATTTATGATGACCATCTTCTCCTTTAGTCCTCTGTGCATGTTTATCAAGTCCACTTTAAAGCCTTTCTTCTACCCAACAGCTAGGTCATCTCTAGATCATTTATAAGACTGCTGTTTCTCTTAACTGTGTGTCAAGAAAGGAAACATAATCCTGTTTCAGTTCAGACTGCCTGGCTCTGGTTAGCACCATCCCTTGGTGGCTCGGAGAAGGTGACAGCAGTGGGAGAACACGGACTGGGAGGGAAGGAGGGACGACCAGCCACACCCCTCAAGAGCTGGCTGGGTGAGGTCCCGGCAGCACTGGGTCTGCCCTGGAGCTGCCCTCCGCCCAGTGTGTGGCACTTCCATCACAGCCTGGCAGCTCGGGGCCAGATGAGAGCTTCCCGGGGCATGTGAGGGGCATTTATCCAATTGGGATAAAGGCAGAGACACGTGGAAGAAACCTCTGCTCTTTTGGAGGATGAGAAGGAACAGCTGGGACCAGGGGCCTGACATCACTGATGCTGCGCACCCGCCTGACGGAGGCCCCTCTCGGCCCAGAGCTTGCGGCAAGCAGGCGGACGCCTCAGAAAGGAGTCAGGTCCCACTGAGAACCAGCCTTTCCTTCCCAGGGCCTTCTTGCTTGGCCTCCACGGAGGGCTGTGTCTGTGGAGGAACCTGGGTCTGGTTGATGCCGACAGATGGCTGCAGACGGGCAGCGGGAGGGGGCGGTGGGGGTGACTGTGAGGGCGGAGGTGACATCTGTAAATATTTCAAGGACAATGCAGAGTCAGTGCAGACGCAGTGGAGCCTTTCAGAGAAGAGGAAACGCTTTTCTCAACGGCGGGGGGTCTGGGGAGACAGCATGGCGCCGGAGGGCGCACCCGTGCCTGGGTATCTGTGGTTCCCGCGGGTGAAAGTCAGCCGCAAGGAGCAGCAGTTGTTTTCAGACTCTTCCTACACAACGCGTTTTACAGAAGCTGCTAACAGTTTGCAAAGCTGACTCCCTTTTCCCCATAAACCACACAGGGCCAAGCAGCAAGGCAGCCTCCGGGAGAACGGAGAGCTGTCAAGACTGGGGTGTCCGGCTGCCTCGCGCAGCGGCCCTGAGAGCCCGGCGTTGGCGAGGACAGCCCCTCCGGCCGGCGTCCCTCTGGGGCTGACACCCGGGAGCCGCGCCCCCTCTCAGGCCCCCCGGGCTCCAGCCAGCACTCAGGTCGCAAGCTCTAATTCCGCCCAGCCCCTCGTCACTACGCCACGCCACGCCTCGGCTGACCACGATGCTGCTTCCTGGGACCAGACCCCAGATCCTTTCGGTGAGCGCCTTACCCCTCTGTCCAGCGGAACCTTCACGTCCATGGAGAGGGAGCCCGTTTCCCTGTTGATCATGGCTGTTCTCAGCTGCAGGAGGAAAGACAACACCACCAGTCCCTCGCGCACGGGGCGGCGGAGGCCCGCGCCCCGGACTGGGGTGACCCGGGAACTCTCTCGGTTCTCCTCCAGCTCCTCGGAGTAGAGCACTGAGGGGAAGCTGATCTGACCCCAGCTTCCCTTTAGCTGGAGTTCTGGAATTCGCCGAGCTATTGCTCCCAGGGGGCTGACACAGGAGAGCGCTCCCCTGAGACATCACGTCCTCCTGGCTGAGCTCCTGAGCCGCGAGCGCCTGAAACGCGGCTGGAACTCACAGTCCGTGGCGCAGACGTGAGCCCCTTCGGCCTCCAAGGAAGACACTGTCATCCCTTCACACCCGCTGGGAGAACCTCCCGCCAGAGCCCTGCTCCTGCTCCGGGCTTGCAGAGGCTCCGCTGGGCGGTCGGGGGACCTCACAGCCTGCGGCCCCGGGGCCCACCGCCCGGCCCAGCCCCCCCGCCACCGCCCACTCACCGTCCCGGCCCGGTCCTCCCACTCCACCTCCGAGAGATCCACGCTGTTGTAGTTGGGTTTGGGCTTCAGTTTCTTCCCCTCCCTGTACTGAGGGCGCCGGCCCGGAGGAGAAACACAGGGCCAACATGAGGCCCCGCCCAGGTCCCAGCCCTTCCCTGAAGCCTGTCGGGGAAGCTCGTAAAGCCAGGGAATCTGGGCGACTGCTCAGCGGAGTCTGGGCCCCTTTCCACCCAAGGCAGAGCATCCCGGCTGACATTCGTGACAGAGGGTCTCCTGGCCTTCGAGGGGCTTGTCCCTGGTCTGGACAGCATGACCAGGAAAGAGCTCTTCCTCGTCCAGAGCTGGACTCCGTCTCCCCGTGACCTGCACCCAAGGGTCCTAGTTCTCTCCCGCGAGCCGCCCAGACATCTCCCACCCGGTAACCCTGGAGACTGTCGAAGGAGCTTGTCACTCCCGGGACTTCCCTTCTCCGAGCTACACGTTCCCCGTTCGCAGGGGCCGCAGCCCCCTTTGAACACGCTCTGCTCTGTCCACGTCACTCTCTAAAGGGAGTGCCCAGGACAAGTCAGTATGTCAGATGGGGTCTGCCCAGTGTGTGACCTGTGTGGCCCTGCCTCGGCCTCCGCCACCTTCCTGGACGGCTCAAACCGGGTTTGCAGCCGATTAAATGCCCTCGACCTTCCCCGTGAAGCCCCGTCACATTCCAGCCCCGCAGCCCCGTGCTCGAGCACCGAGTGCCCCGCGGGCAGCTCCACGCGTCCCTCGTACATTCCGCCCTGCTCGCCTGCGCCCGTGGCTTTAGAGGAAAGGCTTCTGAACACGCGCTTCCTCGCTTCGGGTATTAGCCCCGGCTTCCAGCCTTCGTGGCATCTGCCTTCTGTTTCCATATTGCTGACAGAAGTTTGAATGGGACGGAGCCAAGGACAGACAGACTCCGCGGAGCCCAGTGCAGACCTCCTCCAGCTGGACACAGAACTGCTAACACCACCCCCTGAAGGTTGTCGATTCCCGGCCCTGACTTCTCCCTCTCTCTCTCTGATACTGTCGTCATCTGCTGTTCAGTCTGCAGCTCTTCCCCGGCTTAGTTCAGTGACAGAGCGAAAAAGGAAAGAGGACAGTTCGTCCCCAGGGTAACGAAGGGGTAACCAGAGGGTCTCTTTTTCGCAGAACAAGGCCCCACAGTCCCCTTCACTGTGGATCTTGCTTTGGTCAGTCTTCTCTCTTTTCAAGAAAGCGTCACCCGGTGTCTCACCTGCCCGGAGACCTGCAGCACCCCTGCCACCCGGCACCTCCCTGTGCCTCTCCTCCCACCCTGGCCTGGGCGGCGAGTCCTTCCCAGGCTCATTGCGAGTCCACACTCAGGCCAACGGCACGGTCCTGCCGTCTGGCGCACAGGACCTGCCGCTGCTGAGTGAGGAGCGACACCCTTTTCACCGTCACTTCCTGACCCTGACGGAGTGGATGGTCATCTTTAGCTCCTCCCATGAAAGTCACGATTCTGCTCAAATTACTCGCATCCAGGCACTGATGTAGACTTCAGGCCAAAGGCCTGGCTTGTGACCATCTTCTGCGTTAATACCAGGCAAATCCTCTGCTATGGTTATTTTTAAACTCAACAATTGTCCTCCTCGACACCTACCATGAACGGACCGCGCCTTCCGTGGGAACCTCGCCCTGCTGGCTTTACCATCCCTGCTGCCATGTGATCGCGTTTCAGCGGTGTTACTCTGCTTCGTCTTTGTGATCTGCTTCCTCAGTTAGACTGTAAGTGTCTGTTTCTAGCCTTCTCGGAGCATGGCAGGGTCGGGCACACAGCGGGACCACAGTGTGAATGGACTGGCTGAAGTCCTCTAACATCGACATCACACAGGTGGGGACGATGCCTTTCGACCCCTTCGTCCTGTGGGTCGGCTCCAGAATCAGCTTTTTTTTTTTAACGGAGGGACCGGGGCTTGAACCCAGGACCTCTCACACGCTGAGCTCGTGCCCTATGGCTGAGCTAAACCCCCACCCTGCTCAGGGTCAGCGCTGCTGCTGTCTCCCTGGTGAGTCCCTCTGTGGGCTCTGGGGCCGCTCCCACAGCACCCCCACCCAGGCCGGTGCCCCATTAAGGGTTCAGACGCTGGCTCAGCAGAGTCTGAACTGGGAAGACGGGGTGGCTTCCAGGCTGCTCTGATCTCTCCGTTCCAAACCTCTAGAGTTTGACTTAAAGAGCTCAGCTGGGGCTTTTGGTCACTCTGTCTATCCGACCCGAACAGAAAGGCGTGGCGCCTAGAACAGTCTCTCCAGTGACACCTGGGCGGGTGAGCACTGGGGAGTGCCAGGAGAGGTGCCCTGCTGTTGTCCTGACGCCAACCTCGATTCAGGACAGGAGGTGCAGGGGAAGGGCCAAGATGCCACTAAGACCTCAACTCCGCACCCTGCTCCCCGAGCCGTCTGAGAGGTGCGGCCGTTGCTGGCGTGGGTAGCGGCCAAGGCCAGGGCCAGGGTCCTGGAGGCAGAACTTTGGGCGGAAGGATGCAGCCTCCTCTCCTGGCCTCAGTCGCTCAGCTGAACTCAGGTGGAAATGCTCCGAACCCCACGTCGGGATGGAGGGAGCGCGGAGGGGGGCGTCTCAGGGACACGTCCCAGGACCACCTCAGGGCAGCCTCAGCCCTGCTCCCCCCTCGGGAGGCCCCTCCCTGCCGCTCCCAGGGCACCGCAGCGCTCGCAGCCCTGGGGCGGCCCCCGGGCTCCTGGAGCCACGCAGACTCCAAGAGGGAGCCCGGGGGCTGCTGAGGCGGTGACGGCAGCGGAAGCGGCCATCCCACGGGCAAAACTGCGCACTCGTTCCTGCTCCCTGGAGGCTGCTCGACACCTTGTCTCTCCGGGTGGATCATAAACAATGTAAAAACAGGGACCATGACTCAAATTTTTCCCTCGTTACACTGGGTCCTTGAATGGAGCCAAACGTGTATTCACTGTTTGACCTGTTTTTATGAGCTACCCTCAAATCCCATATACTTAAGATCTCAAGGCAAGATCGGTACCTACCAGGGGTCGGAGGTCAGGATGCGAGAGGATGTAGCCGTTGTTAGTGTTCAGGAAGGCGTATCCATGCACCCCAAGCTACGGAGACAGGGATGGCGGGGCATCAGACGGCCTCTGTGCTGGGGGCTCTGGGCCGCAAGCGGGAGGGCAGCAGCTGGGGGGTCTGGGCCGTGGGCGGGAGGGCGGCTGCTCCTCACAGCACCGAGTTTCTCAAGCAAGAACATGATTAAGCCAGGGCGGTGCTTCTCCGCTCAGTCTGAACTCCCCCAAAACTATGGTCTGAGCAACCGCGACAATGCACATCACCTCTCGCTCCTGCCTGCCATGTGCTCTTGGCACTGTGAGCACCTCAAATATCTCATTCTTCCCAAAACGGGGCTGCTGGTGGGAGGAACAGACTGGGAAACCGAGGCACCAGCACGGGAAAGAACTGCTGAAGGTCCCAGAGCATGTCCTAACTGCGGCAACCCAGGTCCCGGGGGCCCCCACCGCTTTCCTGTGCTCGGTGTCTGTCGGGGAGGGGATGGGGGTGGGGGATGTCTGGGAGCAGGATATCCAGGGGCGGGATGCTGGGGAGCAGGGTGTCTGGGGGGGATGCAGGCCCCGACCCAGCTGTGGGCTTGGCCGCGCTGCCTGCAGGGAGGCTCCTGAGCCTGCTGGGGCAGCCCCTGGGGGGCCTGGCCAGGCTCACCTTGTACCGGGGGGCCAGCTTCATCAGCTCCCTCAGGGCCACGTCAGAGCCCACCACACCCAGGAGAATGCCGTGCGATCGCTGGAAGGAAGCCGTCAGCGTCAGGGGCCCTGCGGCCCGCGTGCGCGGCGAGACTGGGCCCGCGGCCTCTCCAGAGCCCACGAGGGGAGGCCACTTGGACCTTGCGTGATCCTTCCTCTGAGTGTTATTACCGGTTTTTAAATTACTTTATTTTCAGCGGAGGCACCGGGGATTGAACCCAGGGCCTCATGCGTGCTCGGGACGTGCCCCACCAGTGAGCTGCACTCTGCCCCCTGCCGTCAGGTTTGAGGCCGAGCTCCTTGGAATGGAAGTCTGGAACCACCTGAAGAGGCCCCAGGAGCCACCCCCGCTGCTGGGAGGGTTAATGCCCAGTGTTAGGCTGTGTTATTTAGATGCAGCACAAAGTTGGACAAAGCGTTGATCCTCACAGCAGAGGCCGAAGCACTGGGATCCGGGGGCCCCGACCCGTGGGGGCTCTGAAGCCCGGGGCCTCCGAGGAGCACTCTCCTGACCAGGCAGAGGGTGGAAAACCTGGAACTCCCCCAGCAGAGCCTTTACAAACAGGTTGGAGCCAGCCCAGACTGCTAGGCATCTGGCAGGTGACCCACTGAGCCCAGGGTCCCGGGAACAGAGCAGGGGGACAACCCCAGGCCGGCTGAGCAGAAGCCCCGGGGAGCCTCGGGAAGTGAGGGTCCAGCACCCACCCTCCTGACCAAGGGACTCTGCGGTTGCTACTGGGGCACAGGGCCTGGGATCTGCACTGAACCCTCTGGGGTGTTCTGGCGCCTGTCAGGACCACTGGACTGCAGACACCACAGCTCCCCGGGAAGCGGCCACTCACGGTCTCGTTCTTCTTGCTGAAGACCGGCACGGCCACGGTGGTGAGGAGGCTCAAGCTCTGTGCCTGCAGGGGCGGGGGGGGGGGCGGCTATCAGCAGGGAAGGGCAGAGGGCAGAGGCCACAGGTGGCACCCACGCCACAATGTCAGCCTCCCCACGGGAGAACCCCCAAAGGAGGTTCCCTTCCCTGCACAGAGGGAGCCGCGGGGGTGCTGGAGGGGAGAGGGCCAGGCTGACGTCGCCAGGGCGGGTCTCAGAGTCCCCGAGGCCACAGCCCAGCTCCCAAGCACGCTCACCCAGCCTCCTGTCCCGGCCACGCCAAGGGCGAGCGCACGGCAGGGAAGGGCCGTCCCAGACAGCAGCAGGACACAGCCAGGAGTCACCCGGGCACTAAGCTCTGGTCACTGAGACGTCAGGTTGGACTCCCAGGAAGCTTCCCTCAAAGGTGGGGTGCGCCCCTCCCCTCCGCCACCTGAAGCTTGGAACCCGCTGCCGTGTCCAGGGCTCCACTGGCTGCTTGGACTAGGCCGACCCGAGGGATGGGAGGGACAGTGGAAGGGGCCTGGGTCCCCGGTGGCCTGGGAGCTGATCAGCCACCTCTGGGCTTTCATGTGCGGAGAAGCACCCTCCTCTCTCACAGAATCCACCGTTTCCAGGTCTCTCTCAACCCTGGCTGACACAGCATCGTGAAGCGGGGTCTGCGTCTGGGATGAGATCTGAGCAGAGCCAGGCAGGCCCCGTCCCCCTGCATCGCCTCCGACTGTCTCCCCTCAACGTCTGTTCCCGCGTGAGGCCTACAGGCAGTCTCTTTGAAAACTCAGCCCGGGAGGGAGGACGCCTGGTTACTGGAGTATCTTGAACCCCTGGTCGGTTCCTTCCTTCCCAGGACGGGGATGGGGGGGGACAGTGAGGGAGGTGGGGACCACGGGGAGGAGAAGCGATGAGTCTGGAGCAGACAGCTCTGTCCCTGGAGGGCGGCCCTGGGCGGGCGGGCTCCAGGCCGAATGTCATCCCTCTGCAGCGTCCCCGAGGAGGGCCAGCTTACCCCTCTCCCGACCCCCGCTCTGGGGTGCGGGCCCCACCTTGCTGTCCATGTAGGCTTCCGTCCAGGTGACGTCGTGGTGGTGGTTGATGACCATGGGGCGGCTGAGCACGTGCAGGTACTCCATCACGTTCTCCTGGGCGTCGGCCAGCGTGGAGATCTGCGTGTAGTAGCCTGGGGGGAGGGTGCGGGCGCGTGGCTGAGGACTGTGGGCCCCCACTCCCCCACTGCCGCCGCCAGCCTGGGCTCCAGGCACCACTCCCCACAAGGTCACCCTCACCCTGCGGGGACAAGAAGGCCTAGCCCTGCCTGGACTTGGGAGAAACCCAAGGGGCCCTCCCAGCTCCGGAGCCACCCCAGGAGCAGCACCGCCTCAACGGGGGTGCAGCACCTGCCCCCCCGGCTTCCCATAGGGCTGCCTTCCAGGGGCGCTCCCTCCCGCACGCAGCTCTGTCTCCCAGGTCTGTCTCCGAGCACCCTGCCCCTCCTTCCTCTGACTCCCGTCCTCAGTTGTGGGGAGGGGCTGTCCCCTCCTTGCTGCAGCTGAGGTGGTATTTAGAAGAGTGAACACCTCACAAGGATTTAATCCTGTGAATTATTCAGCAGGTGCCTGCTCTCCCCGCCCACAACACACTCACTCCAGCTCCAGAGGATGGGGCGGCTTTCGTTCCCAGAGTATCTCTTGTCTCAGACCCTTTGAACATGCTGTTCCCTCGGCCTGAACACCCTTCCCTGCCTTCTGCATCTGACTCACTCCCACCATTTCTTTATGTCTCACCTGAGATCCCCTTCCTTCAGGAAGTCCTCCCTGACACCCCACATCAAGGAGGACACGCCCCTCACCCAGCCTGGTCTGTGCCCCCACCCCCTGCAGCGCATTTCAGACAGTACCGTCATGACGCCTCCCTTGGGAGTCTCCCCTGCTGGACCGTCCTGTCCACGTGGATTCTCGGGGCCGGGAGAGTCTGCCCACCCACTGCGAGCTCAACACACTCTGCTTAGATCGAGGGGCCCAAGTCAGCGGTGCCAGGTGGGCATCTCTCAGGCTCTGGGGGCAACTATGTCTGCCTCATGTGTCCCGCGGGGCCTGGGCAACACCGTCCCACCTGCGCTCAGGTGAGGTGCCAGGGGCCTGCCTCACCTTTGTTGTTGCATGCGATCCACTTCAAGCGGTCAGCAAAACTCACTTCCCTCCCAATCAGGTAGGTGAAGACTCGGACCTGGGGATGAGGACGGTGGGCTCAGCCGGAGTCCAGGCCACGAGGGGCCTGACCATCCCGAAGTCTGGAGTCGGGTCTTGGGGTTCTGCGACCTCACCCCCTCCCATCAGAGAGGACCCAGGGCCCAGGTGCAGCGGGGCTCACAGCCCGCATTCCCGAACTCCTGTCTCCACCAGACTCTGCGCTCTCTCCTGGCCCCTCGCACGGGGCCCCTCGGGTCACTGCGATGTACGAGTGTCAGCTTGGACCTCACGGGCAGAGTGCGTGGATGGGGCAGCCCGGCCTCCGGGCAGGAGGAGAGCCCTCCCTCGGCCCCCGCCCCGCCCTCCCCGGGGGAGGAACCTTGCGGTCTGGCCAATTGTATTTCTCGAACACGGGCTCGTAGTCCTCCACGGCCCCGTCGGTGATCAGCATGATGGCCTGGTTGCACAGGCTTCCTTGCCTGGCGTCTTGGAACTGCGCGGGGAATGGGGGGGGCACAGTGCAGTGACCCGCCCACCTGCACCCGGCCTCCCACCACTGCGCTCCCGGCGCCGTCAGGCGCAGTACCTGCTTCAGGATCTGGAAGGCTTCACTGAGGGCTTGGTCCACGACCCCCACACCTTTGACCATCAGCTCATCCACCAGTTGTTTGAAGTGCTAGCATGGGCGAGAAGCGAGAGGAGGGTCAGCTGGTCCGTGGGCCAGGGAACCTGCATCTTCAGTCCTGCTTTCAGGGGCTGTTGGAGCCATTCGCCCAGAAGAGCAGGGTTGCAGGACCCATCCCTCCACGAGCCCCTAAGTTCCCGGCTGGCCCCCACCGCTCATGTTTCTCCAGGGCCCCCAGGACCAGCTGAGAGGGTGCGGGTGGCCGGGTGCGAGGCCTTCTGTGCCCCTGCAAGGAGATGCCCACTGGCACCGAGCTCACCCACCTCCCGGTTGTCTCGATCTGCCTGGACCAGGATCCCTTTAAAACAAGGCTCGATGTAGTGGATGTAGTCATTGTACTGCAGAGGGCAGAGGGCAGAGCACACGGGGTCAGTGTGGAAGGTCAGGGCCCAGGGACAAAGCTCACAGCTCACAGGGGTCAGGGGTGGGGCCACCTGGAACCTGGGTAATGCTCTTGGGGGGCCCTATGATTTTGGTAATTTTTTTGAGCAGAGAGAAGGGAGTAGAGGGCACAGCAGGGCCTTAACTCTAAAAATTCTCCCTCAAATCCTGGCCCTGAGCATTTTCCCAGGTGCTGGCTGAGGGCATCCACCTCCTGGAGCTCAGAGACCAGATGTCCCTGAACCTGCCTCTCCCGTCCTTTTCTGTTTATCCCTGCACTTTGTCACCTGTCTGGGGCGGGTGGGATAGTCCCGACGGAGAGTTGCTGTGAAAGCAGGACTGGGGTCTGCTGCCCCCCACCCACAACGTGTCTGAGTTTGGGGAGGGGGAAGAGAGAGGCCCCTCCAGGGGGCACGGGCATGTGGATGGGGCCGAGCTCGGGATCTGCTCAGACGCACCTTCACCTTCCTCAGAGCCCAGACTCAGCGGACAAACTGACTCAGGAAAGTGGACGTGACACATTCCACATTCCATCATTTCAGAATCTTTGGGGATCCCAGGAAGCCCACCCTAGTGGGGCCCAGCCTCAGAGGAGGGAGAGGCGTCCAAGGCACGAAGCATCAGTGGCCGCAAGGACAGGCCCTGCTGGTGCGGGAGGATGAACGTCTGTCCAGAGTGTTTACCGCGATGATGTTCACGAAGTCATTCTCCCCCAGAGTGTCCAGGATGGTCGAGACCGTGTGCTTGGCGATGGTCAGCCGCAGCCCCTTCATGCTGCCGCTCGTGTCCACCAGGATCACCATGTCCTTGGGGGAGGTGGCCGCCTGGATGTACCTTCAGCAGGAAGGGAGGGACAGCAGACGGTGGGAGAGCCGCCACCAGACCGCCTTGACCCGGTCTCCCGCGACCCCAGTTCTGGCTCCGGCCCCGGGGTGCGCAGAGCACAGGTTGGGGCCCAGTTTTCTCATGTCCCGTGACGACTCGGTGGTTCTGAAGCTGATTCGGGGGCAACCATCGGGACTGTGCCCACTGAGTGGGCGTGTCAGGTGGGGGAAAGGTCAAGTTCTGACCCTTGTCCTCCTTGTTCCGGGCCAGCCCAGGTCCCAGAGGCTGGCTGCAGGGAGCGAGGGAGTCGAACTCCCCCTCCAACTTGGTTACAGATCTGCAGGGAGGGGAGGGCTGGCCGAGGGTGATGTGGGGCCAGCTCAGGGTCTGGAAGGAGCTGGGGCAGGAAGACACGGGAGGAGTCCTGAGTGGAGGCAGCGCTAGGGAGGCGGGGGTGGATGGGTGCAGCCAGCCACACCTCTCCTCTTGCTTCGGGTTAATGCTACACACTTCTGGCCCTTGGGTGGGCGCGGGGCAGGGACTGGAGGACAACCAGGCAAAATGCAAAGGCTGTGAAGAGAGGCCGGCACCAGGGGCCCCGCCGGGAGCGCTTACCAGCCGCGATTCCGACAGTCAAAAGCAATGACTCCGTTCTCGTCTGGCGTCCACTTGATGCCTGGGGAAACAGAGGCTGCTCCAGAGGCCCGGCTGGGGGCGGACACCCAGGATGGCCAGGACCCCCAGGGCAGGGCTGGCTGCGGACGAGGCAGTGCGCGTGGGACCGGCAGATCACAGTCCGCACACGGAGGCAGCGGGCAAGGGGGCAGGCCGGTATACGGAGGGGCACTCATCTCCCAGCTGACCTGCCCAGGTCCCGAGCTGGGCTAATTTCACAGGTGGGACCCCACCCCCTACGTGGCTCCTGGCGCTCCTGGGAGGCTAAACTTCACAGCAAGTGTGGAAGGGGAAGCTTCAGGGGTGTGACTCTGATTTAACATCACTGCCGTCTGGCAGCGCGAGGACAGAGTGGGACAGGGACAGGGCTCCGAGTTCCAGCCGCCAGCCTCCAGTCAGGATCGGCGGTCAGTGCCACGTCCCTCCTGTTGGCTGCGGGGAGAGGTGATCTGGCTATAGGACCGTGGGCTCCTTGAGGTCATGGGCTCCTGGGACCCGCAGGGTCTGACAGCAGCTGGTGCCACGCAGACGAGGGAGCCACCCACCCGCGGGCGGTGCTGGAGCAGGCTCTGTCCCGGCCCTCTGATCCAGAATGCGCCCCCGGTGCCGGTAAGACCCGTGTGATTCACAACAGGGTTTCTAGCTGAAAAGACTCTCAGGCGGGGAACAGTGGGTTCAAAACGAGGAGATTAAAAGCAGGGGGCGAGGCTGTATCATGCTGCATTTGGCAGCGTCACGGAGGCCTGAAGGCTCTTGGCCTCCTGGTCCACGGCCCTAACTTCAGCCTAGATGCAATCTGAGGCGTGGCTGGTCTTGCAAAGGCAGGAGGGGCTGTCAGGGATTGTGCCCCCAGACAAACAAACGGAGCAGAGTCCCAAGGGGAGGCGGGAGCAGCGCCAGCATGGCGGGAGCTCAAGCAGCGGGGCTGTGACGGGGGTCACTGTCCCACCGCACCTGGTGTTGGGGGAGGGGGGATTTGATCCTTAGAACAGCGCCGAGGAGGAGACGCTGACTGTGAGGTTCCTGGCTCTGGACCAGAACCTGCGCGGGGGCCTTGGTGGTCCTGGGCGGGGCGCCCTCAATGCCAGGCAGGGAGCAGTCAGCCCCCTGGAGGGGACACTCTCCTAAGTCAGGCCCCACAAGCACATTAGAAACAGGCCCGGCGTGTTTCCCCGGGGCCCACAGGTGCTGGGAGACAGGACGTGAGCACAGCCGTTGTGGAAAAGGACCGAGGGACGGCCTCGAGCACGTGGGCTCGACAGACCGCCAAAGACAGAGCACCTGAAGCTGGGGCTTCTGATATGGTAACCAAAGAGCCGCAGGAGTGAAAGGCGAGCCCTCTGTTCCGCTGATGTGCGTACCTGGTTCCCGAGGACAAAAGCGGGAATACAAATCTGCCCAGAGCAGAACCCCTGCGCTCCCAGGTCCCTGGCACATGGTCTTAGGTTGTTCTTGCAGGAAGCAGACCCCCCAGATGGAGACTGCTAACCGCCAGCACCTAGACCCCTGACTGGCTGAAACCAGAAGGTTGATGGTCCTAGAAATTTCACCCTGATGCCAACTAACCTGAGGACTGAGCCCAGGCTGATCGGGCCCCCTGCGGTCCCCTGCCTCTCACTGCCTTGAAAACGCCTTCCTTCCCTGAAGCCCTCAGGGAGCGGACACCCTCTCAACTCCTCTCCCTTGTGCACAAGCTCCGCTGTCAGCAGAAGCTCTCTTGCCTCAGAGCCTGTGGGAGCCACGTTCATCTCTCCGGTCTTGCTGTCCAAGAATCTGGAGAGGGCCTGCAGGCATGAACAAGCAATGCTTGTGCCAAATGACAGCCAGCACATCTCACTTGTGGGATAAAGACAGGGGCGCGTCAGACGAGGAGGGAGTGGAAGTCAGGGCCCGGGGTGTGAGCGGGGGCTCTAACGTGCTTTTTTGACTGGGAGGAGGGTAAAAATATCACTTAACTGTAACATCGCCTGTTAAACACGACTGACAGAACAGCAGGGCTAGTGACTAAGGGACAGACACAGGGGAATACGTTCCAAACCGACAGACGAGAAGAGAAGCAAGGGCGGAGGGGGAGACTTATCGGAAAAGGTTAATCACTAAAAAAGACAAAATAAAAAAGAGGAAAAAGGACATAAAGATACAGGGACAAGTAGAAATGTTAACAATAAGGCAGAGGCACATTCAAATGCGTGAAAACAGCGCATGGAAACGCGCCTGGCGTGCCGAGGGTGGGAAGAGACATGGTCAGTTCAGATAAAAGATTAAAAACTACACACTGTGTTCAACGCATACAGCTAGGACAGCGGGGCAGGGCACAGCTCACGCTGTGGAGCGCATGCCTGGCATGCACGAGGTCCTGGGTTCAACCCCCAGCACCTCCTCCAAAAAATAAATAAATACATAAACCTAATTACCCCCCCAAAAAAGAGCTATGGCCGGAGCAAAACCACACAGAAGACCAGAAGTGACAGGACGGGAAAAATACATCAGGCAAACCCCAACCAAGAGCACACTGGTGTCACTACGAACATCAGACCAAACAGTATAAAACGTCACAAGAGCTACCAAGGGCCAAGCAGGCAGAAAATCTGCAGAAACCTGCAGAGAATCTAAACCATACGACTAACAAACTTGACCTGATGACACGAGCAGAATTTTTCTTCCCACAGTTAAAGCACACACATTCTACAGGAGCACACGTGGAATGTTTACAAACTTGCCGACTCACGAGGCTGTTAAACTAAATCCCAGCCAGTGTCATATAATCCATGCCACATGCACCACGTTCTCCGGCTGCAAAGCAACTGAACTGGAAACTCATAATTAAAAGGTGAGTACAAGATCCCTATTGCATTTGCAAATTAAGAAAACACACTTTTAGAAAACTCAGAAGATCAAAGAAATCACAGGGGAATTTAAAAATACTTAGAAGCAAACAATAATGAAAACACTGCGATGACACCAAAAAACACAAGCAGTAACTGCTGTGTATCCTAGGACACAGCCAACAGTGTCCCTCGGAAGGGGGGGACCCACAACACGCAGAGAGCTCGCACCATGCAACGGCCAACGGCCCAATCCACAAACGGGCAGGCTGCGTGTCCGCACACAAGCTGAGGGTCCTGGAAGCCCTGAAGTGGCAGGAACCCCCCCAGGGGAAGACGTGGGGGGCGTGGGAGTCGCCCTCAGGCACTAGAAGGGCTGCTGCGTGGAGGAGGGCGGACTCCTTCACCGAGGCTGGTTGTGGGCTTGGAGCTGCCGTGAGCCCTGGGGGGGCTCTGTGCTCGTACGGAGGGAGGCGTGGCACCTCCAGGACCGGCCTGGCTGCTGTCTCAGAGGGCAGGGCAGCTAAGACGTCCCGGCCAGGGTGCTGGAACATGAAGCCAGCTGGCAGTGAGACATGGCTGAATTATTGTAGAAGTGAAACCAGGCAGAACCCTTGGGAACTTCGGGAGGCGCTTCTGTCTTCTGTTTACTGGAGACCAGGGGCCTTCCCCACACTCTTAGGTTGGCGGCTGACCTGCGACATCTCCTCCCCTGCTGTTGAGCACGTGGGTGAGTTTGCCGCGTTTCTCCAGTAAGGATGCGGCCTTCTCAAGTTCCAGAATTGTTTTAGCCCCCTCCCCCGTCCATCCTCCACGTCTCACAGGACAAGAGCTCCAGGCAGGGCACTTCCCGGCTGGTTACCAGGCATCTGATGGTTTCTTTGTTCGTTCATCAGCTATTTACTGAAAGTGCTAACTAACCAGTTGTGAATGGGGTGGAAGTGGGGGGCAGAGGTGCTTGTGGAAGGGAGGGCCCCCCACTCTCTGGGTCTGCGCGCCAGGGTCCGGCTGCAGTGGCCCCGTGGCCTTATCCCCAGAGAAGGGGCCCAGAGCACCGTGGGGATGCTCCCAGCGTCCTCACCTGGATAGATCCGGAAGAATCCGGTTGCGCTGCCAAAATACTGCCAGGTTAGCGTCGGGTCTCTCTGGAAGTTCTCCACGAAAACGGGGTTCAAGGCTTCAGACATGTAGATCCCGTTCAAGATCTCGGGGTCTAGAGCGAGAGCGCGTAGAAGGAAGCGCGGGGGAAAACAGAATCAGGCTGCGCGGCCGCCGTGAGCCAGTCCTCCGCTGCTGACCACACGCACGCGGACACGCGCACGCACATGTGCACGCGCACATGCACACAGACACGTGCACACACGTGCCCCGGACATGCGCGCGCGCAGGCACGTGTGCACGCACACACACTGCGTGCACGGCCTGCAGGGAGGCCCGCACAGCCTCCCCTCCTCCGCTGGCCCCTCCGCCCCGGCCGAGTTTCCTCCCAAACCAGCTCGTGCGGACCGGACCGGACCGGACCGGCCGTCTCCCACCACCCCTGCCCCTCGCCCCGGTCCGGTCCGGCAGTCCGGCGGCACCTTTGTTGTACACGTTGGTGGGCAGCTGCACGCTGCTGAGCGACGTGTTCACCATCAGGTTGCTGAAGTGCGCGTTGGACTCGAGGACGAACTCGGCGCCCAGCTCCACGTACGCGCCGCTCGCGTCCTTCTCGTTGATGAGAACGGAGTTGTAGTAGTCAAACTGCGGGGGTGGGGGGGACGGGGAGGGGGCGGAGTTGCGGTCAAACTGCGGGAGGGGACGGGGAGGGGGCGGAGTTGTAGTCAAACTGGGGGGGGGACGGGGAGGGGGCGGAGTTGCGGTCAGACTGCGGGGGGGATGGGGAGGGGGCGGAGTTGTAGTCAAACTGGGGGGGGACGGGGAGGGGGCGGAGTTGCGGTCAGACTGCGGGGGGGATGGGGAGGGGGCGGAGTTGTAGTCAAACTGGGGGGGGACGGGGAGGGGGCGGAGTTGCGGTCAGACTGCGGGGGGGATGGGGAGGGGGCGGAGTTGTAGTCAAACTGGGGGGGGACGGGGAGGGGGCGGAGTTGCGGTCAGACTGCGGGGGGGATGGGGAGGGGGCGGAGTTGTAGTCAAACTGGGGGGGGACGGGGAGGGGGCGGAGTTGCGGTCAGACTGCGGGGGGGATGGGGAGGGGCGGAGTTGTAGTCAAACTGGGGGGGGACGGGGAGGGGGCGGAGTTGCGGTCAGACTGCGGGGGGGATGGGGAGGGGGCGGAGTTGTAGTCAAACTGGGGGGGACGGGGAGGGGGCGGAGTTGCGGTCAGACTGCGGGGGGGATGGGGAGGGGGCGGAGTTGTAGTCAAACTGGGGGGGGACGGGGAGGGGGCGGAGTTGCGGTCAGACTGCGGGGGGGATGGGGAGGGGGCGGAGTTGTAGTCAAACTGGGGGGGACGGGGAGGGGGCGGGGTTGCGGTCAAACTGCGGGGGGGATGGGGAGGGGGCGGAGTTGTAGTCAAACTGGGGGGGACGGGGAGGGGGCGGAGTTGTAGTCAAACTGGGGGGGGACGGGGAGGGGGCGGAGTTGCGGTCAAACTGCGGGGGGGGGACGAGGAGGGGGCGGAGTTGCGGTCAAACTGCGGGTGGGGGACGGGGAGGGGGCGGGGTTGCAGTGAAACTGCGCGGGGGGACCGGGAGGGGGCGGAGTTGCGGTCAAACTGCGGGGTTAGGGGGCGGGCAGAGGGGCAGATGCGGGGCGTCAGACAGGCTGAGCGCGGCCGCACCACTGGAGGGCTCCCCCAAGCATCTGATTCGGGGCAAACGCATTTCCTTCCGATAACTGGTGGAATCTCCCGGGGTTTGGTGTAAATTGTCTAGATTACACCAGATTGTCTGCTTCCGTCTCCCCAGAGTCTGGCGTGTGTTGAGGCGGCCAGATTCCGGGAGGGGCGCCTCACCAGCACCACCCCCTCTTGCAGGTGGCCCCCCAGAACATGGGTCCCTGCAGGCAAGGCTTCCCTCCTGCAGAGGCAGCCTGCAGCCTGGCTTCCAGCCGGCCCCCAAATCCCTTCTCAAAGACTCAAGAGTGTTTCACAATCAGACCATTGTAGGTTCATACAGACCTGCGAGGGTTAAAAGAGCACAGGGCCTCCTGCCCCGCTCCCCCCACAACCTGCACTGGGACGGCCCTGGCCCTCGGGCGGCTGGGACAGTGGCTACGATGCCCTCCCAGAGCTGTGGAGGCCGGAGGACTCACCACCAGAGACTCGTTGAATTCGTGGTTCAGGTCGGCCTCCTCTGCAGCCTCCACCAGATTCTGAGGGATGGGAACGTGAAGGGGAGCATGACCGCGGGAACAAGGCCAGGGCCCCCCCACAGCCAGGTCCACTCCTAGGGCTGCCTCCGCGGGAACTGGGAAGAGACCCTCAGACCAGAACCCGCGCCCGCATGTTCACAGCAGCGGGAGTCACAGGAGCTTTTCAAAAGGTAGATGCATTTACTGGGGACAGGAAGCCGGTCTGAAAAGGCTACACGCTGCGGGATTCCAACTACACGACGTCCTGGGAAAGACACAACTTGGGGACAATGGCAGAAAGCTCAGTGGGTGCCTGGGGTCTGTGGGGAGGGAGGGGCGGACAGGTGGAAAACGGGATCTTTCAGGGCAGTGAAACTCCGCTGTACCACCTAGAGCGGCGGACAGGTGTCTCTGTACCTTTGTCCACCCCAGGCTGTGCATCACCGGGAGTGAACCCAGGGTCAGCTGTGCACGCTGGTGGCTAAGATGCGGTTCATCATTTGTACAAAGGTACCGCCTGGCGGGGGGGTCGATGGTGAGGGAGGCTGTGTTCGTGGGATCGGGGGTAATGGGAACTCTCCCTGCTCTCCTCACAGTTTAGCTGTGAGCCTAAAACTGCTTTAAAAAATAAAGTCTGTTAAAATGTGTGTATGTGTTTCTGTAGCGATATTCAAGCTGCGTATAGTCAGTAGTCAGAGGTGGAAGCAGCCCAAATGTCCGACAACGGATAAACAGATAAAATGTGGGCTATCCACACAATGGAATATTATTCAGAAATTAAAAGAAATGAAGCGCTGACAGCTGTGAAAACACAGACGAACCCTGAGAACGTGATGCGAAGTGAGACTCCAGATACAAAAGGTCAAACTGGACGATTCCCTTTACATGAAATCTCCAGAACAGGAGAGTCCGTTGGCAGAAAGAAAGCGGCCTAGTGGTCCCCAGGAGCCGGGGCACGAGGCTCTCAGTGGGTTCGGGTTTCACGGGGTTTCCGTTTGGGGCGATGAAAAGTGCAGAACCAGACAGGGATGGCAGCCGCACAACGCCGTGAATATACTTAATATCACTGACCTGAACACTTTAAAACGCTTTAAAATGGTAACTTTTCTGTGTATTTACCACAAATTAAATAAAAAAAAAGGCCAGCATCACAGAGCGTAAGGGAAGAAAGAAAATTAACGAAACACAGATGGTGGAAAGGCGCCTCACGCTCACGGGCTGGAAGGATATCGTTGAAATGTCCGTCTACCCAGAGTGGCCTCCACGTTCAGTGCAGTCCCTACCCAAGCCCCGAGGTCATTCTTTACAGAAATAGAAAAAACAGTCCTAACATTACATGGAACCACAGAAGACCCTGAATAGTCAAAGCGTCTCGGGCAAGAAGAACAGAGCTGGAGGCATCACACTCTGTCACAACGCTGCAGTCATCAAAACAGTTGGTCCTGGCACAAAAACAGACACTTAGACGAACGGAACAGAATAGGGAGCCCAGAAATGAACCCCTGCATCTACGGCTAACTGCCTTTGAGGGTACTAGGTACACACGATGATGAGAAAATGCCTCTTCAATAAGCGGTGTTCGGGAAACCGGGTCTCCACCTGCCGACGAATGAGAAGAGACCCTCATCTCCCATCACATGAAAATCAGCTTAAAGTGGACTAACGCCTTCAGTGTGGACCCGAATCCGTGAAATCACGAGAAGAAAACACAGGGGCAAGTCTTCTCAACACTGGTCTCTCGTTTGGGGAACAAAACACGCAGGCCCCAACAGCAAAAACAGCAGTGGGTCTGCATCCAACTAAAAGGATCTGCACAGCGAGGGAGCAACAGAGCGACAAGACAGGCCACAGAACGGGAGAGCATGCCTGCGGACTGTGTACTGGGCAAGAGCGTAATATCTAAAAGGTACAGGAAACTCCTACAGCTCAATAGTAGAAACCAAATAATCCAATTTTAAAATGGTCAAGGAACGCGAACAGACATTTCTGTGAAGCCATACAAATGACCAACAGGTAGAGGGACAGGTGCTCAGCTTCGCAGATCATCAGGCACATGCAAGTCAGAACCACAGTGAGGCCCACCTCTCACCTGTCAGAACGGGCAAGAGAAGAGATGACAAGCGCTGGCGAGGGTGTGGAGAACAGGGAGCCCTCGGGCACCGTTGGTGGGAACGTGAATTGGTGCAGCCACTATGGAAAACAGTATGGCGGTTCCTCAAAAATTAAGACCAGAACTGCCATACGACCCAGTAGTGCCACTCCTGAGTGTACATCCAAAGGTCGTTAAACAGGATCTCCAAGAGACACCCGCACCCCGTGTTCCTCGACGCGTTACTCACAACAGCCGAGGTGTGGAAACGGCTTAATTGTTCGCGGACAGTTGACTGAATAAAGAAAATGTGCAAAATGTATGATGGAATATTATTCAGCCTTAAAAAAGGAATTGCTTCTTTGCAACAACCCGGATGAAACTGGAAAACTATGCAGGTGAAACCAGCGTGATGCAGGAAGACAAATGTTGCAGAACGTCACTCACACGTGGAATCCAGTCAGACCACAGCAACTCACAGGAGGATGGAGATGGCGGGGGCGGGGGCGGGGACTGGTCTGGGGAACAGCTTCAGTTACGCAGATGAAGAAATTGTGGAGAACCGACGCACAGCCTGCGACCGAGGTGACAGTGTTGCACGGCGTACTCGACCTTTGCTAAGAGGGTGTGCTCCCCACTCCTCTGGCACAAAAAGAAAGCGAGCCTGGGGGGCGGGGGAAGGAGGGGAAATAGTCACTGTGAGGTGATGGTCGCAGAGACTGGCTGGGTGGGTGCGTACTGCACAGTGCACACGAATGTCGGATGATCAAGTTTTACCCCTTAAATACACGCAACTTTTGATTGTCAGTTATACCTCAGTAAACCTGGGGGTGGGGGGAGAAAGGAGACCAAGCTCCCCTCTCAGCTTTGTTGGGGGAAACACTCCACCCTCCGGGGCTCTGTTTATCCACCTGTGAACTGGGTAGGACAACCCGGGCCTCCCTACCCCACCCCCAACTCTGAGGATATGATGGAGAAGTTCCACTTGGCAAAGATTAGTTTGGCACTGCTTTGCAAGAAATTTCCCCACAGGCCCCCCACAGACGGGCCCGGGGCTATGGGCCGTGGGCCCCAGCAGGGAGCTGGGGTTCATGCTGGGGGAGGGACTGCAGAAGAAAGGCCCACTTGGTTGGTTTTCCGCGTTGAGGCCACAGGAAGGACACGCCCCCCCCAGGGCCCAGAGCCCTGGCCTCTGGAGGTGTCCCAAGACTGCTTGTGCTCTGGCCCCCGGAGGGCCAGCCCTGAAGGGGTGCGTCCCTGTGCCCCAGTGTCTGCGCTCTGCCCAGAGCGGCAGATGGAAGGGGGCAGGCAGCCCCGCTGGGCAGAGCTCTGTGTGGGTCAGCGTCCCCCTGCTGTGGGCAACCCTCAGGTATCTCCTCACTGGCTCCTGATGCTAAGAGCCCCTGCCCTAAGCCTGGAGAACAAAGGCTGCAATTTGTAACTGGTGGAAAAGAAAGCCCCAGCAGCCATGACACTGGGTTCCCCCCAGACGCCGAGTTTTGTTGGGAGACACAGGCAGGCTCACTGGCCCTCGGCGCTGCCCCCGCCTCCCCTGCACCTCCCCCATCCCTGCCCCACCTCCTCTCTTCTGGTTCTCCTGGCCCCCCGAAAGGACAGCGCTGGTCTGGGGTGGCCGGATTCCTGTCTGGGTGGAGACAGGGACCTGCCTCTCCAGCCACACTGTACCTGCGGCTTACACCAGCCAGGCCCCCCAGGTGTCAGGGCGGGCACCTCATGCCAGGGAATCCCGTCCCTCCCAGGCCACGCCAGGGGGATGTGCAGTGACGAAATCCCCTGGGCTGGGCCGCCATCACTGCAGCACCTGGGTGCCTTGAAGGACCAGTCCCTGTGGCAGGAGGGGAGGGGGCGGTGAGGAGGAGGGGGAGGGGTGGAGGAGGGGGGAGGGGAGGAGGAGGGGGAGGGGAGGGAGGAGAGGAGGGGGAGGGGTGGAGGAGGAGGGAGGGAGCTCACCTCGCCTGCTCTCACCCTACGGCCCGTCCGCCACCCTCCGCCCGCCACCCACTCAGCGGTGACTCCAGAGCCCTCTTCCACTCGCTCTGCCCCATCCCTGAGCCTGAGGTCGTGATGCAGAGTCCTTGACACTGCGGGTCACACCCACAGCCCCAGACGCTGCTGCCCAAGGCAGGGCGCGTGCTCCAGCCCCCCCCCCCGCCCCAGCACCTCTTCTTTACAGGGTCTGTGGCTCAGGGACGGCCGGGCAGGGGGGCGTGGTGTGGGGGAGGGTTCAGGGGGCACGCCCAGGCCTCGGGGCGAGGACCCCTGCACACAGCCTGAGCACCTTGACGGCCTCCACCTTCCTGCGGAGCATGGTCTCCATGTCCTCCGAGAACTTCCTCACCAGCTCCAAGCCGTCCACCTCCTTGATCTTCAGACTGGGCTCCACGTCCTTGTATTTCTGTCCAGGGGACATGACGCACCGTCGTCCTGGGACTCGGGCCCTGTGCAGGTGCCTCCCTCCCTCCCCACGCGACCTCCCTGGACAACAGGCGATGCCGCTCGTCAGTTCATCAGATGTCCGCTGGTTCACAGCCTTCAGAGGGCGGGTGCTGAGGCCAGAGATGTCGTGAACTCCACCGAGGTCACACTGCCAACGCCCAGGGCCTGGGGCTCCATGTGCTGCCCCCCACCCCGCCCCCGGGGCTGCTCTCAGGGGCCGTGAAGCTTGAGCTTGTCTCTCCCCGACTCCCGTGGCATCTGTGCCCCTCACATTCTCAGAGGGGCAGGTGTGGACACTTCCCCATCTCGGCCGGGGGGCTGGTGCAGGTGCCCTCTGGGGCCACAGAGGCACTCTCTCACCACGAGCCCTGAGTGCCGTCTGGCCGTGAGTGACCCAGTTCCCAAAACTGTAAGATGCACCATGCGTATGGCTTTTACCCTCTAAAGCCACATAATTGTGGCCCCAGCCCCTTCCTGGATCGGAGGGCGCAAAGAAGAAAGTTGGAGCAGGCGTGGGAGGGGGGCAGGCGGGGCTGGCATGGCCACCACGGCCCCGGGGCCAAGACAGCGGGCACCCAGCCTGGGGAGGGGACCAGCGTGGCTAGAAAAGCCTGAGGCTCTCTTCCAGGCGCAGTTAGAACACGGCGCCAGCAGCCGTGCAGGGAATCAGACGGGGAAAAGGGCTCTGGACCCGGAGGGCAGTGAGGGGACAGCAGAGCCATCCTCAGTGCTGGCCCAGGAGCTGTAATGTCAGGGGGCCAAGAGGTGGCTGTAAGCGAGAGGGAGGACAGGGGATTGTCAGTCTGTGCACAGAGCAGTTCATTAATAAGGGGACAGAGCCCAGCTTCCGGCCCAGGGGCAGGGTGGGGCCTCGGTGGTTCTCCAGCGCCTGGGAGCTCCCGCTCCCAGTATCAGGCCTGTGTGAGGTCCGCCCCCCCGCCCCGCTCCCCTTTATTCTCCCCCCACCCCACACAGTCTCTTGCCCTCTAATTGCATCTTGGTGTTGGCTTCCCAGCACCTGAGCTGAGGCTGCTCTCGGTTGTCCCCGGACCATGCCACCCCCACCAACGTGCTCTGTGCTGGGCCTCAGTTCCCTGCCTGAAATGGGGACTGGACTGGGCAATCCCCGAGAGCCACCATGGCAGGCACACGCCGCCCGACAGAGCCCCTGGCCGACGGCCCCCCCGCCCCGGAAGGCACTGACCTTCTGTAGCAGAAGAGAGCCCGAGTATTTGGTGACAGTGTCATACAGGTCCGCACCGAAGGTGTCCGCCCATAGCTTCACTCTGCCGGACAGACGGTGGGAGAGCACGTGTGCACACATGCACACACACATGCCTGTAGGAAGCAAGTGTCTCCCCGCAGGGTACACCCACTGATGCGCGCGCACACACACACACACACACACACACGTGCACACAACACAGAGACACACACATATACACGGACGCCGTGCACACGTGCACACACACAAGCTCACACACACTGACGTACACCCAGGAAACACACAAGCAGCTACCGTCCCTCCCAGGCAGGGGGGGACCCAGAGGGCGGGCACAGCCGCAGCAGCTTGACGGCCAGTCCCCCCGTGGCCCTGTGCAGGATCACTGTGGGCCGAGGACTCTCTGCTGAAGCCTCTGCAGGAGCGCGAGGCAAGGGGGCAGAGGGGATGGCTCTGAGCCTCGTCTGCGAGGCCAGGGAGGGCAGGTGGGCAGCTGTACAGAGAGACCCATCCCCAGAAGTGCACCAAGACCCCGCCCTCTGGAGGGCGCGCAGGCCCCTGTCTGAGCCTCTCCAGCAAGATCAGCATCTGCTCAACCCTCAGCCAGTGATTACAGAAGCCCTACTGTGTGCCAGGACTGTGAGCAGACTGGAGCCCTGGATTTCGGTGCAGAGGTTTGGAAGAGAATGCTGGGTGGAGTCCCGAAGAGCACAGAGGAGTCAGACTGTAACAGGGAAGAACCAGTCCCACTGCACTGGGTGTTTCTTGTACTTTAACCTTTGTATCTATTTCTTTTGCTACAAGTTAAGAATGTTGCTTATGGCCCAAAATAGACAGGAGGGCCCACTCTCCAGGCTCTGGCCTTTATGAGTGTAACACTTTTCCATTCACATAGAGATCAAGAAGTTGCAGAACAGAGAATGACACTTGTCCTGCTGGAGGTTTATGGGAACGCCATGGCCTGACCTACTTGGACAGCTGCAAGAACACAGGATTCCAACACCAAGAAGTTTGCACCAACCAACCACACCCTCCCCTTTTTTAGTATAAAAGGAGCCTGAATTCTAACTCTGGGAAGATGGTTCTCTGGGTCACTAGTCCACCGTCTCCTCGAACTGCTGGCTTTCCCGATAAAGTTGCTAGTCCTTGCCCCAACACCTCGTCTCCCGATTTACTGGCCTGTCATGCGGTGAGCAGTGTGAGCTTGGGCTCGGTGACAAAATGACTTCTGGGTCTCGAGCTTGGGTGGTTGGGCTGATGGTGGTGTTACTGAATAAAATTAAGAATAATATCAAGACGACCAGAGGAACAGGTTGGGGAGGGTGGAATTTGATGCCTGCAGCTTGGGAGACGTAAGGTGAGGTCCCCGCCGCAGGGCTGCCGGGTGCCATCGGGCAGGTTGCAAACTGCCCAACACTAGAAGGCACGAGTCACGTTGCGTCTTGAGAGACACACACGTGAATCTAAACTCTCCTGTGATGTTCGGGAAGAGCTGTCCGTGGCAATGGCACGTGGGTGTAGCAGGGAGAGGCACCGCTACGTGGGTGGGAGCTGAAATTCTGAGGGGAGGTGGGCCCACAGGGAGGGTGTTCTGCACGAGGTCTGTGAATGGACGGCAAACCCCAGGGACACCAGCCATCCCGGGGCAGACAGAGGGAACGGGGCATCTGGGGAAGACAGGGTTAACATAGGCACCACCCAGACCGGGGAGAGAATTTCAATTCAGAGTAGGGAGAGGCTGGTGCCCAGAACAGGAGTGCCGGGGAGGCACACAGCCAGGGATGTGTGCCAGGTTGGGCCAGGAGCTCTCTGGGGACTCGGCGGGAACAGATCTGGAGGGCAGGAGATGCCGGGCAGGCGGTGGAGGCCGAGCACTGAGAGGGAGGGGAAGGCGTGGGGAGATGCAGGTCTGGGAGGAGGACTGGGAAGGATTCAGCAGGAGGGCTGGTCAGGGGCCCGGAGGGGGCCTGGCTCCAAGGCCGTGGGCACGTGGGCCTCCACCGGGGCCGACGCTCGGGGCCCCTGTGCAGCTGGTCCCCTCTGTGCAGACCTGGCCTCTGGCCATCTTCACGCTCTGGGAGCTCGCCTCCTACTATTAGTTGGCGTGTGCTCGGGTGAAGGTGACTCTCAACACCTCCCTCCACGACAGCGTTCACGCTGGGCAGTCGGTGTGGAGGGGAGGCACTGGCCAGGCCAACTCGAGTTCAGTCCAGCGCTGCCATGTACTGGGGCGGCCACCTGACCTCTCTGGGCTGGTTTCCCACCTCACTGTGTGGCTGTGCGGTCACCAGCGCAGCCCCAGCAGCACCAGGCATGTAAAAAGCAGGGGTGGGACCACTAGATGGAGAGAAGCCACTCAAACCTCGTGCTCAGCACAGCTCCTCACAGACCCCTGGCGTCTGGGGGGCTTGTGGTTCCCCTTCTGTTAAGGCGCAAGTTGACAGAGGCCTGACTCGCCTGCCTGGCTCAGGCGTGCTGAGCAGGGAGCCCCTCTGGCCCAGGGTGCTCTGCCCTGACACAGACTGCAGATTTCCTTAGTGGAACCACCAGAGAGGCACACAGTGATTTAAATTTATACGGAAGTGTGAATGACTGATAGCAGGCTCTTCCGTGGAGCTGGTCTTGGAGGCAGGAAGTAGGGCTGGGGCCTGGAAGGGGAGCAGAGACACCCCCCAGCGCAGCTCCATCTGCTCCTGCGTGCAGGAGCTGTTGGTCGGTTTAGAACCGTTCTACCCTTTCAGAATCTCAGACGGGAACTTCCTACCAAATTCTTGGGGGAGCCGCAGTGGTCCCTTGGAGCCAGCACAGTTCCCACTCCAGCCGCCTACTCACCCTGCAGGTGCTGGGGCCCATGCCCACCCTGTCCCGGGAGTGTGGCCCATGATTGGTTCTGAGACCATCAGGTGTCTGGGAGGGGCGGGTGGGGCTCCGAAAGGGCAGAGATTTGGGGAAGAGAAGAGGCTGGTGAAGAAAAGGTCTCACGGCAAGTAAGGGTGAGCGGGCAGGGAAGCCCCAGGGCAGGCTGAGGGCAGGGGAGGCAGAAGACCAAGGTCACAGGGAGGGGCGGGGGAGGAGAGGGGCTCGTGGGCAGGGCTGCCTTTGAAGCTTACGTTTCCAGAGGAATCTGGGCCTGGCCCCGCGTCGGGGGCAGGGACGCGCTGCACAGGAGGAACAGGAGGACCGCTGTCTTCTGCAGGGAGGCCCAGGCCACTGGCCACTGGCGGGAGGACATCCTGCTGGGGGGCTGAGGGCTGGGGTCCAGGTGGACGCTGGGGGGTCCGGGCATGCTGCCCGAGCTGTGGTCGGGCTGGGGGGAGGAAGGCGCAGCCTCAGTCCAGGAGCTCCGTCCACCCAGACCCTTGGCGCGTCCCCAGGCCTTCTGCCTCCCGGGTCCGGCAAGCCTGGGGTCCTCGGCTTCCAGTGGGTCCCGGCAGCAACGCCTGGTGGGGCGGGGCTTTGCTCTCAGCCCTGCAGAGAGGTCGCCCCACCTGAGCAGCAGGCTTCCAGGAGAGGGGCCATCGGGGAAGTTGTGACAAAATGAGCTGGTTAATCCACTGGCCTCTTCTCTAATCCCCGCCTGACGGCAGGAGGAGGGGCAGGCGACCTCAGCGGGATTACCCTGATTTCAGAAGGCCGGGCTGGCTCGCTCCGCTAGGGTCACAGCACCCCTCCTGCTTTAAAGAGGCAGACCTGCCCTGGAGAGCACCCTTCCAGGCCCAAGTGGAGGACAGCAAAGTGGCCCTGGCCCCGGACGCAGGCCCAGTGCCCTGCTTACCACGAGCGGGCACGCACCCTCCCTTAAACCTCAAGAGTGATCCTGGCGGCCGAGGTCGTCATCCCAGACTGCACGGGGAGGCTAGGGGATAGGTGGGGCGGGAGGGCTCGGCCCTGGCTCCTGTGTCCAGGCTGCTGCCTTTGGCCAGGTCAGAGGTAACGCCCACACCTGTGGCCCCCACGTCCCCACATCTCACCTGCTCTGGTTCTAGGCTGGGAACCCATTTTCTGGGAAGTTGGTGAGGCTCCAGGCCCCCCCCACCCCCGCACAGAACGTGTCCCTAATACGCATGAAAGGAAGGCAGTTCCACCAGCGCTGGTTGAGGCTCTGGGCTCTCTCCATTTCAGCTTCTCCTCTAGCTTCCCCCTAGCCGGGCGACGTCGGGGGTGCTGTGGGCATTTGGGGGTCCAGCTAGGAGGAAGTCGAGTGGGCAGACGCTGAGTTTGGCCTGTGCAGCCCACAGTCCCTTCCCAGCCCGGTGCAGGACACCTCCTGGGAACGCTGACTCCGCAGCGACGCGGGCCCTGCACCAGGACCCCCAGGAGCAGCATGGCTGTCCCGCAGCACCCCCGCTGGCAGTATGCAGGAAGAGAGGGCAAAACAACAAAATAACCCATAAACAATCAATAATCATCCTCAGCAAAATATTGGCAAACAGAATCCAGAAACACATAGAAAAGACCAGACACCATGATTCATCCCAGGATGCAAGGATGGTTCAACATATGCAAATCAACTGACGAGATCCACCAGATCCATGAAAGGCAGGACAAAAATCGCATGATCGCCTCAATAAATGCAGAAAAACAATACATAATCAGAATAGGAAAGAGATGCATTTGAGCCAAGCTGAGGACCAGCCCGGAAGCCCGCCCCCCACGTTGCCCTGCCATTGTATATCTTGTCAGAATAAAGAACATTAAACAAGCCAGGGAGACATTTCTTCAAGTTGGAAGGAAAAAACAAAGAAGAACAGCTCAGCACATACACTGCGAGTCAACGTGGCCCTGGCACCTGGGACGGGGGTTCTCGTCAGAGGCGGACCAGCGCTGCGTCCTGGGAAGGCAGGCATCTAATCTCTGTTTTTAACACAGACACTCTTTACTTCCGTTCGGTGTGCTCTTTTTTTTTTTAATAATTAAAGCAGACGCACAGTGTATGTCTGAGGGGCTGCTTTAGCCAGCGTCGAATCCGGGTTGATTCTTGCATAAGCCAGAATGGCTTCCGTATAACTCAGCAGGTGAACATTTCTTTATCACCAGCCTGGGGAGGAGTCTTCCAAATGTCAGACGAAGCTGCCGGCAGGGGGCGTGGTTCTCGCCTGGCCAGGCCGGACAGCTCTCCTGCTAGGAAGCAGCTGATGCTGAATGTCCATAATTATAAACACGCCACACGCTGTCGTCCCTCCTGACGGGATTGCACAGGACAGAATCTGATCAAAAGTCTCGTGTCTGTGGCTCCAGACCAGTGGTGGTACCACGTGAGGCCACAGTCCACGCCTTCATGTGTCCTGGTGCCCTGGTTCTGACAGAACCTGCTGGTTCCAGCCAAACAGCCCGCCGGGCTGCCACCGACACAGAAGTGCCTGGAGAAACAGGTGTTCAGTGACGGAACGCCTGTGCATGTCCAGCGGGGAGTCCCCGTCGCGGGTTGAGGGTGTGCCCCGCGGCAGAGACCTCTACGGGCCCTTGTGTTCTTCCAGGGGATGCCGGGTTCTGATGAATTCTGCGTCTTTTTTGGGATCAAGAATCACACAAATTTAGAAAAGGACCACAGAGGCGTGCTGGTCAATTAATGAACAGAAAGAACATGTGGTTTTTCTAGGTTTTGTGATTCTGAGGGTATTCATCAACTTCTTGAAATTTGTCGTTGGAGTGACTCTTCAGTTCTAAATAAACGTTTGCTCTTATTCTGACCTCTGGACTCGTCCGCATTCTGCCTGTCACGGAAGACCACTCCCACGCCACGGGAGTCCCTGACCCCCGGCCGGCCCCTCCGCAGTCGAGGGCCCGCTCACCACCGCCGCCGCCGCCACCTCGGATGTGCAGGGCCTGGTTGCAGCCAGAAAGCTCTGTCCACGTCTCACCACTCATTTCACAGACACGGTGGCGGCCTGGGCGCCCCAGCCCCTCAGACCCGCTTGGGAAGCCCTCAAAGTCCTCGCAGAGAAACACACTGGTCTCAGGGCAGCGGGTGAGGGCAAGGCGCTGCCCCAGCCGCGCAGGGACAGACACCTCACCAGCGGCTCGAAAACGCGTCTCACTAGTACGCGTGGCCACTTGCCAACCCTAGCGTGTCAGCCCTGACCCCGGCAGCGCCCTGTGAGCCCCCAGGGGTGGTGGGGGGGTGCGGGGCCGCAGGGGAGGCAGAGGGCTTCAGCGCAGACTCCTTCAGAAGAAGGGTCTCGTAGCAGGAGTGAGTGAAGGGAGGGACCAGAGCGGGAGTGCAGGGGATCATCACGCGGGGAGCCCAGGGCTCAGCCCCCAGCGGTCAGCCAGGGAGGCACCTCGCTCACTCCGGGAGGGAGGCGGCTTACGTGCGGCTCTGTTCTTAAGGACCAGGAGGGACAGTGTTCCAGCTTTCCCTCGGTCAGTCTTTCATTTCAGTCGGGACCTGGGAGAGTGGGTGGGGTGTAGTTTGAGTCCAAAGACCAGCAGGCTGGAGGCCCAGGAGAGCCCCAGTGTTTCAGTTCAAGTCTGAAGGAAGGAAAAGTGATGCCCCAGCTGGAAGGCTGTCTGGCAGCAGTTCCCTCCCACTCAGAGGAGGCATCGGGCTTTGTGCCCCCGAGACCCTCAACTGATGGGACGAGGCCCACCCACGGAGGAGCGCAATCTGCTGTGCTCAGCTCTGGCCATTTAAATCTTAATCTCATCCAGAGACAGAAATGGTGTTTGACCAAACATCTGGGCAGTCAGGCTGACACATGGACTTGACCATCACACCCCTCCAGACTCCAGCAGTAACTGCCTCCCTTCTGCGACTGGGATGCGACTGGGAAGCAGGGTACAGCCCAGCTGCTCCTCAGCGCAGGGCTACTGCTTCCTCTACATCCATACTTTCAAAAGAAACTTTCTGCCACTTACCCTGTTATGAGTGAGTGTCCCACCTACTTCCTGCAGGGCCTCTAACAGCTGGTCTCCCAATTCTGCACCTGCCCCCCCTTCAGTCTAATCTTAACATAGCAACTGAGGGTCCTTTCACAATGCAAGTCAGACCATGTCACTCTGCTCGGAAGCCCCAGTGGCTGGCCGTCTTGCTGAGAGTAAAAGCCAAAGTTTCCAGCCCAGCCCAGGCCCATCACCCCATCACCCCATCACGAGGGGCTCGTCTGCCTCCCTGCCCCCTCCTACCAGCTGCCCTCACTCCCGGGCCCACAGCGCTCCACCTGGGGGCCCGCCCGCCTGCTGTCCACTCCGTGCTCGGCTTTCCCGCCTGCCAGTGTGGCTGGCTCCCCCACTGACATCAGGGCCTGTCGGCTGGAAGGGGTGGCACATGTGAACAGACTTGGGAAAAGTTTAATAAAGGGGCTACTTACAGAAGCATGGGGGGGCCCTGGGGAAACCGCAGGCACTGCAGCCTCTGGGCCAGGGACAGCGGAACCAAGTCCCGGGCCCGAGAGCCTGGACGGGGTGCCTGTCCCACAGGCACAGGGCCCGGGATGCAACCAGCTGGTGGTGGCCCACCCGGAGTCGCTGCAGAAGCCCACGCCCTGCTCCCTGTCCTGCCCCCGCGGCTCCTGCTGCTGCTCCCCTGCCCCCCCCCCCCCGTTAGAGCCACTGAGCTGGAGAGAAGGAACCCCCGCTCCCAGCCCAGCAGCCCACCTCCTCGCACTGCAAAGCTGGGAGACCGCCCACAGCTCTCTGGCTTTCTGCTCCAGCAACTGGAAGGACTGACAGGTGGACGGAATCCCAGCTCCAGGCTGAATTCTACAACAAGGTAGAAGGCAGGCTCCATCCCTGCTGGCTTCTGACTACCTCCCCCTCCTGCCCCAGGGCACAGCGAGGAGCCGAGGAGGGCAGGTCCGCAGGGCAGGTCCTGCAAACGGTTAGGCGACCCCGTCAGGGATGTCCCAACGTGCTCTTCAGCAATTGAATCCTTTCTTCCAAAGAAGCTTTTGCAGAAGTCAAAAGAAAGCTATTCCAGTGGCCACCCCATCCTCACAGTGTTGTGACAACTCTTTCTCTCGCCAGCTCAGTCCAGTCCATCAGCAAAACCTGCCTACTCTGCCTTAGGAGAACCTCCAGAACCGCCCGCCCCACGCTCCCAGCCCATGGCCGCCCCCCACCCCCTTCTCCCCTGGGCAGCAGCTGTGTTCTCCCCATTGCTCAGGCCTTCTGTTTGGTGTCCAGGCTCCACCACCAGGCCCGACTTCTGCCTGAAAGTCCAGGCCCACCAGAGCCAGGGCAGAGGTAACCGGCTAATGAGAGGCTGGCCAGGCAGGTGGCGCCGCCTGGAGAGGCCCCTGGGGGATCTTCTGGGTCTGTAACTACCTCGAAGGCAGCTGCCAGAGGAAGTGTGTGTGTGTGTTTGGGAGGACAGGGCAGTGGGGGATCCCGAGCAGGAAGCGGCGGCCCAGGGGCCCCGGGGTGCTGGGGGCTCGGTGGTAAAGGACTTAACGAGTCTCCTCTCTGCATCTCCCTCCCGCTCACGTTCACGGCCCCGCGAGTGGGCTCTAGTGGCAGTTCGGGGAGGGGTCTCCGGGGGGAGCTGGGGAGGGGCCAGCGTGGGTCCCCTGCCTGTGCCTGCAGGTGGGAGTCCAGGCAGAGGCTCCCCACCGGCCCCAGCTCCTCCACGGACTGGAGGCCTCGGGCTCGGCTGGGTGATATCCTGGCAGGCTGCCCTGAGCCCCTGTCCCACTGTGCTGGCCTAGCACCTGAGGAGTCCCAGATCCTCCCGTGAGGGGCCATCCTGGTGACCATGGCCGGGGACGGACCGAGCAGCCCTGAGAACGGGGGCCGCTGCGCTGGATTTAACAGGGAGGACCCATCTGTTCTCAGCCTGCGATCACCCTTTCAGTAGGATAAACGTTTTCCTTGCAATCTTATTTATATGAGTAATCTGTTTAACAAACTTTACAGACAGTAAGAGCTCGGGCTCTGGTGTCCGGGGCTCTGGGTCTGAATGAGGAGGAAAAGCCGGGCCGGGCCTACTTGCAAATCTCAGCGTAACAGGTGCCGGATCACTGATCTGAGTTCTGCTGGGCCTACTCGTAAACCTAAGTTAGCAAGTGTCAGTTTGCTGATTCCCTGCTCGTGTTTTTTGCTAGCCAGCTGGATTTTCAGAGACACGTATCTGGCCTTGAAATGTTGGTTTGCTGCCTCCCTGCCTCCACTTTTGTGATAATGATGCTGCTAAAGCTGTTACATGCCAATTGGCCGAATACCCCCAGCTTGTAATTAACCCTATAAAACCTCATGCGCACGTCTTGGAGGTGCTCAGAGCTTCGGAGCAGAAGGCCCTCTGAGCCCGCCAGCGTAATACATCTGAGTACTCCAGCCCTCCAAGTGGTGCTTGTTTCTTGGCTGGCCTGTTGTTTCCATAACATGAACTCTAGCACCGTTGCTTCCTTATCCTGCCATCCAGGGCACCCCACTTTTCCTATCTGTGCAATAGGGACAACACCCTGTGTCAGGCAGGAAGGGATTCAGTGCAAGTGACAGGAAGCCCAGCTGACAAGTGAGGACTTGTCAGCACAGAGCCAGGAGCCTGAGCCGGCAGTTGGTAGTCAGGCTGTGTTTCTCGAGGTGCGGGTGCTCCCTCTCTCCATCCCTCCCTCCTTAGCATGCTGCATTCATCCTCGTGCCTGTTGCCTCATTGGCACAAAACAGCTGCTGCCCTTCCAGACATCACATCTGAGTTCAAGGCAGGCTAAAGGAGAAGGGCCTTGCCAGATTCTTCTGTTCTTTTTTTTTAGCAGGAAGGCCCCCCAGAATCTCACTGGCCCCTTCTGCTGGCAGACTTTAGCTCTGACCTACTGGCCAGAAGTGAGCCACACAGTCACCAAGAGCTGCAAGGTAGCTGGAGAGATGAGAGCGGGGCGATCCCACCTGGTCTAACGAGTCACAGCGTGTTGCTCGGGGCTAGGCGTTGTTCCCAAGGAGGAGCAGGAGGCTGGGGACTAGTGAGCAGAGTGTCTGCCTCATGCCCTCGAGTAGTGGACAAGATTCTACACAAGCTCTCAGCACCTTATGCAAAATTTGAATGAGTGGACCTGGCACTCAAAAAAGCCCCTGTTAGTATTTACATTATTATTTACATGTAAGTTCTCTTCCTGTGCAAGGATTGATGGGTAATAACCCTTCCCCCCAGGACATCTTTGGGGAGGAGGCAGGCGCCTCTTCAGAGGCGAAGCCACAGCTGCACCAGGAAGGGCAGGGAGGGGGAGGCCTCCAGCGCGGCCCAGGGCCTGGGAGCCTGGGAGTTGGTGCCTGGCCTTAGCGGTTTGGTGCCCTGGAACGAGCCGCACCTGGCTGGGGTCAGAGGACCTGGCCTCCGTTTGTCCCTGCCCTGACACTAGTCACCTGCAGGACCAGGCCTTTGACCTCTTAATTTTGTCACCTCCACACAATACACATATGATTCTCACACGACAGGGTCACACAGGAAGGTGAAGGGAAAACTCGATGTTGCACTGGATACAAGACATTAGCATCTCTGTGGGAGGAAGCAGGTGCCAACCCCAGAGGCGCAGGGGGCCCCCCCCGCGAGGCCTGTGCCAGCGCGCGTCTGCAGCGCCTGTACGGGAGGCCTGTGCGCTAAACACGTCGAACCCCCTGCCAAGCTGGGCGCAGGTGATGCAGGTGAGAGGATGGGGAGGCGGCGGTCAGAGCCCACATGCGGGGACCTGGCGACCCTCCCCGTGCCAGGCCAGCAGGCGTTTCCAGGGTCCTCTCTCTGTGTGGATAAGTGCAAACCAAGTCGACCCCCTGGGAAGTCCCCACTGTCCTCCAGAGGTGGCCCCTCACTGAGACCACATTGCCAGAGGGTCCAGTGACCCCGCCTCTCTCAGGGCAGGAAGAGGCTGGGACTGTGCAGGGAGGCCAGTCGAGGAGGGAAAGCGGGGTGAACTCTGGTGCCCTGCAGATCGGAGTGGGTCCCCTAGAAACCCGCCGTCCACTTCACCCAGAGCTGCTCTCTGCAGCCCCAGAAGCGGCGGGGCAGTCCACAGCCTGCACACACAGCATCCTCCGGGAGCTCCGGGCGCGAGCGAGCAGCTGGCCCGGCCTGAGATGGGACCTGCCACTGCCTCGTCCGCACAGTGGCAGGAGCTGGGATTTAGACTGGTCAGTGCACCCTGGGGAGGCAGCTCTCAACACCCGGCCCTGTCGGTGAGGACCAGCCACGTTAGTGTCAACAGGAGCCAGGTGGGAGCTGGGCCAGAGCAGTGCCCCCAGGCCCCAGCACCTGAGAGCAGGGGCGACAGTAATCAGGAGACAGAGAACCAGCCCCGTGGGGACCCTGGGTCAGGTGGCAGCTTGCTCAGAGATGTGGCTCAGAGCACCCCTGGACGGCACTCTGGGAAGGCAGAAGGCTCGTCCGGGGCCCCCGTGCAGCTGACATCCAGGGCGATGTCCCTGGCAGGGCCAGGTCTCCTTCTAGGCGTCCTTGAAGCCTTTTTAACCTTATCACCACACTGATGTGGTCAAAATGGACCCACTGACCTCAGGAAGCTCCCTCCGCGTCACCCCGCGGGGGATCCCCCAGCAGGACTGAGCCTTGTCTCTGGTGAGAAGTGGACTGAGGCATGCACGCTGGTGGATGGTGCCCGGCCTCACCGATGGTTGGATGCTCACTCCACTGGCCGCTGTCCTCCTGCCGGACGGCCCAGGTCTCGCCCTGGGTGGGCTAGTGTTGCAACCCACAGCACTGGGCCCCTCGGAAGACTGGGGAAGGGGCTCCTGGCTACCTCGGGGGACAAAGCTGCAGGAGGTCAGGCAGGAAACGAGATTTCCTGCACTCTCAGTTCCTCCCGACAGAATGAGGCCGTGGTGCCTGCCTCCCTGGGGCGGGGGGCGCGGGATGGAGGCGGTGCACCCTTCTCGCTGCCCGCACCCGGCAGCACCCGCCTGCTCATTCACTCAGTCCCATGGCCATCCCGCCTCTCCTCGTCCTGCCACGGTCCTCACCCGCCGTCCGCGGGCCAGTCGCCTGCGAGGGGGAGGGCAGCTGCTGGGAAGCGCCTGCAGCGGCCCCGGCGCACCTGAGCAGGCGCCCCCCTCCCACCGCCTGCGTCAGCAGCTACTCCAGAGCGGAGACACAGAGATGGAGGTGAGTGAGCAAAAGGCAGCTGCTGGTCCCGGTGGAGCCTCACAGCCAGAGGTCCGTCCCTCTCAGCCTAAGCCGGGTCCTGGTTCCCCCGTGAGCAGAGGTGGGAGAGTGGAAGCAGGAGGCAGGAGGCAGGGGGCTGGAGGCCGGTGCCCGAGGGGCCTCTGATGCTCACTGGCCTCGGGCCCCGCTGGTCTCCATCCTGGCTCACAGCCTAGATTTCCCCCACCCCGGGCACCTTCCCTGCGAGCTGTCTCGGAACCTTCCCCTCTCTCCCCAGCTTGCTACCCCTGCCCGCCCCTCCCCTCCCCGTCCTTCCTCTCCCCTGTCCTCAGCCTCTTCGTGTCTTCCCAGGGCCCAGCACACCTTTCTTGAGCACCCACCAGGCACCGGCTCTGGGCAGGCCAGGGGCTCTGAGCTGCCAGGATATGGTGGTTCCCTGCCCCGGGGGAGGGGTGAGCCCACAGGCTGCCCAAGAGGCAGACACACGAGGAGCTTCCGCCCCCAGGGTGGCGTGGGGACTAAGAGCCTGCGCCCCGGCTCTGCCCTGCTGACAGTGCGTGTCCCAGCACCGCGGGCCTCAGGCCCAGGAGCAGGAAGTGGATTCTTCCTGGCCCACATCTTCAGGGAGCTGTCGAAAGAGGGTCCTAAATACGCCAGGGGTGTGGGGGTGGAATGGGTATCAGCTAGTGCTTTGGGCTGAAAGTAACAGAAAACCTCTACTCAGCTGACTTAGATAACGGCCATTCAGTGTCCCACAAAGGAAGTCTAGGTGGCTCCAGGGTGATTAAGGCGGCAGCTGAATGATGTCACCAAAGATCTGAGCTCCGCCATCTTTTTCTCCCTGGAATCGTCAGTATTTTGGGTTGACCTCAAGTTAGCTCCCCTCATGGTCACAGGGTGGCTGCCATTGTTCCAGGCGTTACACCAGGCCTGGTAAGGCCGTGGATCTCCCAGCTGTGAGGGGCACTCACTGCAGAGATCACCCAGCACCGCGGCCAGGCAGCACCCTGTGCTCATGTCTGCAGGACCTTCAGCCACGAGCCGGTCAGACAGATCACCAGTCCCCTCCTGGCTGGGGCTGGGCCCAGCTCCCCAGAGAACATGGTGGGAGAAAGGGTCCCCAGACCTGAGGATGGCAGTGGTGTGATCTTGGGGGACCGTGGGCCCGCCTGCAGCTAGTGAATGTCCCCGTCAAGGTTTTAGGACTGTCTGGGCACAGCAAGTGATGCTCCGGGTGAAGCCCCCATGCGACGAGGCAGCAGAGTGTCGGCGGGGGGAGGGGAGCGCGTGCATGCACCGGCCTGCGCCTCCCCGGCGCCCACGCGGACCCTCCCCAGCCCCCAGGCCTTCACGCAGGTGCTTCTCCCCCAGCGAGACCTTCCTTCGACCCCAACACAAGGCGCAGCCCCGGGCGCCTGTGTCCTCCTTCCCACCTTAGAGTCTCCCTCCGTCATCCACCTGCCCTCCTGCTGGTCATCCACCTGCCCTCCTGCTGGTCATCCACCCGCTCCTCCTCTGCCCACTATCCCAGCGCCTGGCAGACAGTGAGTGCTCAGTCAGTGCTTCCCGAGTAGAAGCAGCCTGGATGCGGGTCAGAACCCCCAGGGAGCTCTGGGAAATGCAGGTTCCCAGGCCGGGCCCCAGACCTGTGGCCCAGGTCTCTGCGGCGGCCTGGGTCTGGGAGCCCCTCCACGGCCATCCTGCACAGAGGCCGAGACGCTCAGTGGAGAGAAGGGAGAGGGCAGCCCGGGGACCAACGCTCTGCACAGCCACCCGCTACGAGGACAAAGCTTCCCTGGACCGAGCGCCTTCGGCCCCGCAGCCCCATCCCACGTGACCAGGAGTGACCGCGCAGGGAGGGCGGGACGAGCGGCCATGTGGACACCGGTCACCTGGCGGAGGGTCACGAGCGATTAGAAGCAGCAGACGCAACGTGCAGATGGCGCAGGGTGAACAGTAAAAGCGGCAGCAATAGGAAAACGGGAGATTGATGACGTGACGCTGCTGACGTAGACTGGAAATGCACGCCGAGGGCTTGGCGGAGGCTCCTTAAAACACAGAAAGCCCTGATCGTAAGAAAACACCAGTAACGGAGACATCGGTAAAGTTAAGGGCATTTATAACTGTGTCAGAGCAGGCCATTAAAAGGTTGAAACGGCCACAGCAGAACGAGCGGCACCTCTACCCAGCGGGCGACTCCCGCAGGGACAGAGCGGATGAGACAGATCCCCGCGGACACACAGGCGGCCCCACTGAAAGCTGGGCCACGAAGAGCTCAGGCACGTCCCCAAGGCCACCGTGAGCGGCCAGGACCTCGCGTGTGGCATCCGGGCTCCACACCCGAAGTTACCCGGGAAATGCAGTTACACCGGACACTGCACATCCCGCCAGAGGGGACCCGTTAGAATTGCTGGTGCTCCTGGGGGGGTGTCAGGGGGCACGGCCCGCAGCCCTTTGGGGGTGCCTGCTTCCCCAAGACCCCTCTGCTCTTGGGTGAAGACCAAGAGCAGATGTGCACCAAGGGCTGTGTACAGACAAGTTCCTGGCAGCCGGACCAGACCCCTCTCAGAGGCCCCTCTGCGGGTCCAGCAGCTCAAAGGCTCTCGAGACCGAAGCCATGGATAAAAGGTGAGCGTGCAGAGGGTGCCAGAGGCCAGGTGGAAGAGGCCACCAAGACCCCACTTATGTGAAATTGGAGAAAGGGGTTTACCAAGACAGGAGTCGGAACCCTGGAAACTCTGGGACTCCAGGGCTGGGAGTTTTGACGGAGAAGGGGCGTGAGACCCTCTGGGGGGCAGGAAATGTTCTGTAGCTTAACGTGGGGTGGGTCGCCCCACACCCCCAGACACGCACGTGTGTGTTTTACAAAATCCACTGACTTGTCCAACCCAGACTCTGCCTGCTCGATGTGTGTGTGTCACACCTCTACGAAAATGAAAATGAATTCACACACACCAAACAACACACGCTTCGTGAGAACATACCAACGAGGTGCATGTGGGCCCAGAAGAAGGGCTGGGGTTGTGGGAGGGGAAGGGAGTGGACTGGGGTTTGCATACACCATGGAGAACAAGCAATTCAGTTCTGTGCGCTCCCGAGACCGAGGGACAGAGACTGAGAGGAACCGTGGAAATAGAGGCACCAGACAGCGGAGGCAGAGTCGGGGCCCCGAGCACAGGCTGGAGACGGGTGTGGACTTGGCGGCAGCCCCGCACCTTCCTCGGGCCACAGCTGGTGGCCAAGCTGGTGACCAGCGCCAAGAAGGGAGTCCACGACGGTGACAAAGAGCACAAGACAGAGGCCCCGGCTCTGGGCCGTGGGGCTAGGGCTCCCCACACCCAGGGAGGCGCGCCTGGCGATCTGCACGTGCACGCGCACGCCCAAGCCAGGGAAGGGGCCACCCGGTTCTCCAGCTGAGAAGCCGCAGCCACCGGTCAGCGGCCCACACCCTGCTGTCTGAGAAGGAACCTTTCTTTGGTGAGTCACTCAGGCCACTGGTGACAACTGCTGGTCTGGGAGGGACCCCCAATTTGTGGAGTTTCAGGAACACAGTGGTTTGGAAGACTGCGCCCCACCGCCAAATTTGTACACTGAAGCCCTCACACCAGGACCTGTGCACGTGACCTGATCTGGGCCTTACTGGAGCAGGGCGGGCCCTAATGCGACACGACAGGTGTCCTTATGGAAGAGAAATGTGGAGACAGCTGCCCACGGCGGGACACTGTGGGAGGGTGAAGGCAGTGATGGGGCGCTGCATCTGCATGCAGACGGCCAGAAAGCACCCCGAGGCAAGCGAGGGGCCTGAAACAGAGCCGTCCTCAAGCTCTCGGGGTAACCAACTCCACGGGGCGTCTTGGTCTGCCTTGTGGCCTCCAGCCTGAGTGGCGGTCAGTGCCTGCTGTCCAAGCCTGTGGCGCTGTGTCACCGGCCCAGGCAGCCAGGACAGCAGTCCTCTGGGTCCTGCCGCCTCCTCCACGCCCTCCTCCCTGAAGGAGGAGGTGAAGGATGGTCTCCCCCCGCAGGGGGGCGACTTGAGCTGAAGCGTGCGCGACACCCAGGAGAGGACTTTGGCGGGGGTGTGGGATGACGGTGGGGCACCCCTGGTGGGGGTCAGACCACAGGGGACGGGGCCCCGGGAGGTGCAGGAGATGCCGTCACGGTGGAGTTAGCAGAGGTCTGTCACGAAGGATGCAGGGGCACTGATGTGTGATGCCAGTGCGTGTGCACGTGTGTGCCCACGTGCGCGTGTCCTGAGCAGACTGACGCTAAGGGGAGAGACAGGAGAGGCAGCAGCAGGGAAGCTGGTCCTCTGATGACCCCAGACCCCTCCCTTCTCCCTCCCCTCCCAGGCTTGCCGTGAACCTTCCTTAATTAATGCCTGTAAAACGCTTTCCGATGCTGGGAGAAGCTGCAGTTTTATAAATAAACAGACTTCTGAAGGTTGGAGCGCTGAGCCCCTTGGGGGAGAGAGCTGTGCTGTGCTGGGGAGGGAGGCCGAGGCCGGGGTCCTGGTCCACCGTGAACAAGGTGCCCCGTCCTGGGCCGGTCAGGACTCCGGTCTGGGCCTGTCTGCGCCGTGAAACAATAAGGTGGATCCTGACCTCATAGGTCCTCCCTCACCCTCCCCTTTGACCATCAGTGCCCTTGGCCAAGGTCACAGGGGGGTCTCAGGCTCAGCTCCGAAGGCGTTTGGGGGAAGCAGGCAGGGGCCACGTGGCTGGCCTGAGCGCGCGACAGTGAGCTGGCTGTGGGGACACTGGGCTCCCCGAGGGGCGGGAAAGGCACACAGCTTGCTCGGCATCCCTGATTGCGCCAACGCAGAGGCCACGTGGGATGGCAAAGCCCCGGGGTCCCTCAGAGAACCCTGTTCAGGGCGTGGAGGCAGAGACAGGGGTGGCCACTTCACACCCAGCACCACAGCCACCTTTGGCAGTGACCGTCCCTGGACTTACACCTTAACCCAAAAGGAAGAGCCCCAGAGGAGAGGAGAGCTGGCTGCCGGGGCTGGAAGAGGCCACGCTCAGTTCAAACCCTTCACCTGACAGACATTGTGGCCGTGCCTGCTCCGGTTCCCACGGCAGGGTCACGACCCAGCGGGCCTGCATCCCCCGTCAGGGCCCGGCTGGCTCTGGGCAGGGACGGCCCCAGCAGCCCCGGGCTCAGGGGTGCCGGGTCTGGAGAAGCAAAGCCCCCAGCGAGGCCTTGCTTCTGTCACCAAGTCTGACCACTGCGCTTGACCACCAGGGACCCTGACGTCCGGAGACGGCAAAGCGCCCGCAGGAGCCCGGGCTCCTGGGCCCTGCTCAGCCTCTGCAGCGAGCCGCCTCCACCGGCCTGGCTCCCGGCACTCACGGCGGGCGGGGGCAGTCCCCGGCCCCCCGCCGCCCCAGCCTATCAAACCCGGGGAATACCCGTGGGTCCCGGAGCAAAGCGGCTGCTGCTTCCCTCAGGAGTGACAGCGGGGCTGGGAAACACGCAGAGACACGGCCCCTCTGCCCAAGGGCGTGGGAGCTTCCAAGAGAGACTTGGCTGAGAGCCACACATGGTCGGGACACGGGGGCCACACGCTCTCGGAAGGTCGGGATCAGACCCTGAGGTCGTCCGTCTGGGCCCAGGGGACCCAGATCCCCTTACTCGTGAGACCGGCCCCGTGCTGCCGCCAGCATCTCCCACATGGGAGTGGGCTTTGGGAAGCACGGCTGTGGGCCCCCCTCTCCCGAGAGAACAGCCTTGTCTCTGAATGGGCTGCCCGACGGGCACAGTCAGGAGGAAGGGAACTCGGGCTCCTCGGCCACGCAGCCTCGCTGGGTGTCGGTGACGCGCCGGGAGGCAACCCCAGAGCGCGGAGAGCGGTATCCGGCACGCGAGGCCCCAGCTGGTGCTCCTGCTGCTGTCAGCGCCATCGGATTACTGCTGACTCTGGCCGCGCTCCTCCCCGAGCCTCACTGTCAGCAGCCCAGCCACGCCGGAAACCACCCCCCCTCCACGTGCGCTTCATGACAGGCCCCCAGATGAGCGACAGCCAAGCCCTGCCGGCTTTGCTTCCTAAGTGTCACCATTCCTGAAGTCTCAGCTCCCGCTGCCTTGGGCCAGGCTGCCCAGCCTCCGCGGCCCGCCTTCCCCCGCCCCCACCCCGGCTGCAGTGGGGAGTAGGGGCTGAGGGTCTGCCGGTGCCTCCCTGTGTCCGTTCTTTGTCCAGTATGCCTCCTGCCACCCCCTGCCTCTTCGACACACACGCACAGACACACACGCTCACACCCCCACCGCCCTTCTGCCTCCCTGCCGTCTTTGTTTTGGAGAGAGGTAATTAGGGTCATTCATTGACTTTACTGGAGGTACTGGGGAGTGAACCGAGGACCTGGTGCATGCTAAGCACACGCTCCACCAATGAGCTACACCTTCCCCCTCCTCTGCCGCTTTTGATCTGCTGTGACCCCCTGCAACCCCCGCTTTGTCTTACCTTTAAAAACTAGCTCGGGCATCCTCCGGCTGGGAGCCTTCTCGAAGCCCCCGTTTGCTCCGGCTGTGCCATACCATCCCTGCCTCTCCCGGGCCGTCTTACAGTTCATCTCCCCTGAGCTGGGCTGTGAGACCTCGGGCAGGGCCAGGTCTCACTTACTGCGCGTCTCCGCACACGTGTGTCACGCAGACTTGGCACGTGGTAAACAGCAGCTCATTTCCGAAGGACAGGACGACATCTGCCCCCAGGACGTGGTGCAGCCTCTGGCGTCTCCCAGTGGAGGGAGGTGGGGGTGGGAGGAGAAGGAAAGCACTGAGGGCGAAGCTTCTCCAGCTCCGGGGCTGAGGTCCCCCAGAGGGGACGGTGGCTCTGGCAGTGATGGACACCGCTCTAGGCCAGGCACGTGGATGGATTTTCAGTGGAGCCACAGCTCCTTGGTCTCTGGGCAGGCTGGGCGGACTAACAGGTACACAGTAGAGGACCAAAGAGGGAGCTCATACACCTGGGAGTGCTGTGGGCAGAACATGGCGGGGCCAGTTCTGCACAGATTCCCGCAGAGCCCCAGAGGCAACCAGGATCAGCGGGGAGACCCCACCCCAGCCGCTGGCGGAAGGGTCCAGCAAGAAACGCCGCCTGGAAGCCGGGGCTCCGCCCAGAGACACATCTACGTTCCCACGGCAGACTCACAGGACAGGGCTTCTCAGCGGCGCTGGCTGGGTGGAGGAAGGACACAGGAGGCCAGGTGAGGCCCTGGCACTGGTCTCCACCCTGGCCCCCCAGCCCCTCCACGGACAGCGCTGCTCTCACTGCGCTGAGACGCCTGACGGCTGGCCGGCTGCAGGAAGTGAGAAACCCCCCTGGAGAAGCTAGAGCTTCCTCTCACTGGGCTGCGTCCTTCAGACTCCCGGGACACGGCTGGATGGGACGTCGAGAACACCCAGGCTTCCAGACCCGGGTCTGACCGCCGCCCCCAGCGCCCTGCGCCAGGAAGCCCCGCCACCGCTCTGGGGCCTGGTTCTGCGCCCGCCCATCTCGGAGACGCTCCCCCACGCCTTCCCAAGTAGACTCTGGCCCATAGCTGTCAGGTCTCCCACCCTCCCTGCCCACCCGGGACACTGTCTACTTCTCCCTGCTGTGCCTGGCAGGGCTGTGCCGGCTGCTCGGAGCCCCAGTGCCTCCCAGCACCGCCAGCCCTGGGAGAACATGGCTGGCAGCGCTCAGCTCTCAAGCTCCCCCGGCATTTTAGGACCACAGCTGGCACAGTTTTATCTGCTCCCTCTTCTCTGGGCTCCACGCTGCTGCAGAGCGTTACTCGTGGCTCAGTTTGCTGAAGCCCTGCGTAGGCACTTGAGGGTGAGTTAAACATACCGTGTGCTTGTAACCGCCCCTCCCCCCAAAACCGGAGGAGGGAGGGGGATGCCGACGGTTTGAAACCTGAAAATTAAGCAAAATGCCGGGGAGACCACCAGTCTGCAGCCAGGCAGCTGCCCACGAAGCAGAGCGGCTCCGACCCGCCACTGCACACAGCAAACCTAACTTCAAAGGTGGCTCCGTGCTCCACGCCTGGGAAGTAGGCCGATCCCTCTGCAAAGAGAGAAGGCACGCGTCCGGGCAGAGCAGGCTCGGCGGAGAGGCAGGCGGCCTCCTTCTGGGTGGGAGTGAGCAGCCCTGTCACCTGCAGCCGGGGCTCCCGGCCCGCCGGACAAACAACAGTCTTTGCAGGTCAGCTCCGGGCCCCGCTCCCGCCCTGTGTCCATGTGATGTCCAGCCAGATCACGTGCAGCCTGGTGTTCAGAGACCTGGACCTGATGTGGCACCTCCTGTCCCCGGTGCCACACGCCAGGGACACGGGCCTTTGTGGGGTCAGCTGTTGGCTTCCTCCCTGACGCTCAGCAGCTGGAACTGCCTTAAGCGGGGGGGGGGGTGTCCTCGGTGAGGAGCTTCTCCTTCCAGAGGAAGAAGTCAGAGTCCTGCCTGTCCCGGGCCAGGGTCCCGTGGGCGGTGACCAGCCTGGAGTCTCTGCCTGGGGCCTGCCTTGGGAAAGGGCTGGAAGCAGGCTGGTGGGAGGGTGTCCGTGGGGCACCCGGAGGTTCTTGAAGATGCTGACGAGGGTTTCTCTCCCTCCGCAGTCATCTCCAAGCTGGCCTCTGCATGGGGAGACACCCAGGACCGTACGTTCCAACAGCAGCTCCTTCTCTGGCTTTGCAACAAGACAGGGTGGTAGCAGCGACACCAGCTGGGCTACATCTCCGTCTGAAGGGCCCAGGGCGCCTCCTCCGGGAGGAAGGGGTGAGCGGCACTGACGAAGGGGGGCGGGGAGAAGGGGCCATGCTCTACTTAGAGGAGCCGGTCCCCTGTGACGCCCCGTTTAACCCCCATGAGGACTCCATGAGGCGCGGGTCACTCTCCTTCTACAAGTGAGGAGACAGCACCGCAGACAAGCTCCCTTGTCCCGGACAGAGGGCAAGTCCCTCTGACCACGGCCATGTGTCCTGCCCCGCACCAGGCGGGATGGACGGGCGTCACCTCTCCAGGGCTGAAGGTGGTGCCGGGGTAGTGGGTCTGTGGGGACCGTCTCAGGCCTCCTTTCCACCTGGAAGTTCAGGCTGCTGCCCAGAATTTGGGTCAGAGGAGGAAAGAGGAAAGTCAGCTTCTATGTGACATCTCACTCTGGTGCTGCATTTCCCAGACCCTCCAGGAAGGCCTCTGCACAGGGCAACGTGCTCCTGCTGTCCCGCGGAGGAGCCGGCACCCCGTCTCCAGGGGCACTTTGAAGGGCGCCGCGGTCTTTGGTCTGAATGAATTGGGCCTGTCACTTTCAAGGTGATTCATTCCAATAAAGGACGGAGGATTCGTTTTCAAAACAGATCACCGTGGTGTTGCCCTAAAAAGGCCCAGTGAAGCCTGCGGTGTGGGTCTGACCACACCGGGCAGGGGGGCGACCCTCCGGCCCCAGCGCACATCTGTCTGTTCACAGCAGGTGCTGCGACTGAGATTTCTTTCTATTTATACAAAACAAGTTAAAAAATAACATTTCAGAAACGGGCCACTTGCTACCACAAATGTATTAGAAAAATTTTGAATGGAATTCATTTCTCCCCACTTGGGAAGCAACTCTGCACATGTAATTAAGGTCAAGAATACACATATATTCTCAAAATACCTCAATTTTAAAGGGTGGCCAGCAGTGGAGGACGCTGATGTTGCCCAGGGGTGAGCAGTCACCGACCAGGGAGGGCAGGTCCACGTGCATCTGCCGCGCCCCACTCGTGCCAATGCCCAAACGCTGCGTTTGCGGTCACGAGCGTCGCGTGTCTGGAGAGTGTGCCGCTGGGTCTATCATGGGCGGGACCTTGTAGGAGACGTTGGAGGAAGAGAGGAAGCCATCCCTTCGGAATCGGGAGGTCACAGCAGGCTCCCGGGCCATGTTGTGGCCGGCGGGTGCCAGGCCCCTTCCCGCCCCGCTCTGCTCCTCAGGACAGAAGTGCCCGCGTCAGCTCGGAGCTTCCAGTGCACATCCGGGCTCAGAAGCTGTCAGGAAACCTTCTTCCCCGCCTCGTCCCTGCCCTCCCGGAGAGGACGAAGCTGTCTCCCATGCGGCTTCAGAGGCCTCATTATGGGCCTAGCACGAGCGGGGCGTAGAACTGAAGAGTGTGTCACCAGCGCTCGGCAGGGATGGGTGCCCACGTCGACCCCCTGGAGGACAGCTCAGCGAGGGCTCCTCTGCGCGCTCCCAAGATGACGCCCGTCTCCGTGCGCGCGGTCAGTCAGCTCCACGGCCTGCGTGTCCCGATCCTTGTGCCTGACTTGCACGGCTTCTCCCCGGAGGCCAAGAACTGGCTTTAAAATCCTCTGTGGCCTTGCTCTCGGCATACTCTGCTGAAAATGACCAAAAGCTCATTTGGAAGCAGAGGCTGGTTGGGTCCAGAAGACACAGAGGAGCTAGTCTGGCTGTGATGGACGGAGCGTCACAGGAAACATGGGCCGTCTGTGGGCTCCCAGGACATCTACCTCCAGAAACTGGCGGGAAACACCTTTGGAGATAATTTCCCTTCTTCAAAGGCCCAGGGAAAACGCGCTGACTGATTTTCACAAATGAAAGGTCTACTCTGTTGGGAAACGGCTTCACTTGTTACTTGCGAGGTGGGTGAGGCCGGGGAGGCCGGCGGGGCGTGTCAGTGGTCACGAGGCGACACTGCCACCTGGCGGCTGGCACATTCCGAGTTCCAGGAATAACCGGAGCTGTTGGTAAAAAAAGCAGACAAGTTCCCAGAGCAGCCCTTCCCACAGGGAGCAAAGTGTCTGGACACAGCCTGGCACACGTGAGGGACGGCAGCCTGAGCCTGGCGTTCGCCGTGTGACACGAGCAAAGGGCTCTTCCCACCCACTCAATTCTTAGCCCCAGGTGCACCGAAGGATGAAACTGTTTACAAAAATCCTTGATGAAAAAAGTCTGAAACGTTTTACTTCATATAACATATACTTTTTAAAAAGGCAGAAACATTTTGGGGAACAGCATTTGATGTGAAAGAAACTTGAGCTGGAGGACCTTGAGGACGAGTTTAAAAATGCCCCGCTGTCACAGCGTCTTCTTCAAGGCCATCTGCGTCGTGCTGAAGAGATAAGCTTCGTAGATGATATTTAAGAAGCTGTCATCATTCTGGAAAACAAAATCAAAAGAGCCCCCGGGAAGGAGCGCTGGTGGGCAGCACAGAGGCTCCCTGCCTGGGAGCTGGACGGGCATCTCAGCCCGAGGTGCTCACCTCCAGCCGTCTGGGCTACAGCCGGGGCTGTGGAGGGGCACATGAGAACACAAGGGGGCCGCAGGCCGGCCGCACGCTCGGCTGCCGGTTCTCGGCGGCCAGCGGGCGAGGCAGCAGGTGCTGGCTGCCCGTGGCCCTGGCCTTGGCAAACGGGCAGCTGCTGGGCTGGCGGTCTCTGGCCTCTCCTGCCTGACTAGGGGCTGAGGGAATCACGGGTCCAGTCAGAGGTTTTGCTTCTGATGCTAGAGGCATCTCTCTCCCACCCAAACCCTTGAACGCTCGGGCAGTTCGCCCAGGTCTCACGGGGCGTCCCCCACCCGGGGCTGGCGTCGTCCTCACGCAGGGAAAGGGAGCCGGGCTGCCCTGGTCTCCCTCCGCGGTCTCCGCGCACGGGACAGCGTCCTAAGAGCAGGCAGACACGAGAGCAGAGCGCCCCCCGCCCGGGAAGAGGGCATCTAAGGTGCGGCATCTGGTGGGGGGGCACACGGGCCCAGGGAGGGGGACACACGACCTCTAACCGCCAGGTCCAGGGGCTGCTCCCGGCTGTCAGAGTCGTGACTCTGCACAGAGATCTCTGAACAACACAAGTGGAATGAGCCCGAAACATCCAGGACTTTTAATTTACATTTCAGGCTTTTTTGTTTACTGCTCAGAGACGCTTACAGATGTCCCACCTAAGTCCTCATGAACTTATCACGAATGGCTTCAAAAAAGGTGGAAAAGACCTTCGTATTTATTTGTGAAACAGCACGGGGCGGCCACCTGTGGTCGGCCCTCTGCGGCCTGTGCTCTGCTCCCACACGCAGGTGCAGACTGCTGGCCCTGTTCCCTTCCTTCTCTCTGAGACACGTTCCCTTTGCAAAGACGGAGACTCCTGTCCTGCTGAGGAGAAAGTGTGCTGGCCGCGCTCTCAGTCACCTGACACTCAAGCGACAAAACCACAAAAACCTTATTAAAGACTCTCTACCAACCAGACACCAAAAGCGCAAACCAAGGAGACGCAGAAGCCCCCACTCGTCAAGGCCCCGCGCGGGCCCAGGGTGAGCCCTGCTCGCCCGCTCCGTTGTCCCCGGCCCCGCCCGCACGACGTCCTGCCCCCACGCGGCCCCTGCTGTGCCGTGCGTTGGCTGAGGGACCTCAGGCCAGTCACTGCGCCTCAGTCTCCTGGTCTCTAAGACAGAAAACCGCAGCGGACTGCTGTGTAAGGGCTCACACCACTGGCAAAGCGCTGAAGACAGCGCCTGGCTCGGGGCCCCGCACAAGCCTCACCCTCGCTCTCAGCTCATGGCGCGGTGGGGCGTGTGGCTGACACCCGCCTGGGCCCACAGCACCCAGCACCCTCCCGTGGTGGCCTGGTCACACACTGCAGCCTCCTCTTCTGACAGGTAGCAGCTCGGAGGACTCAGTCAGTCCTCCAAGTGAGAAAACCCTCCCGGAGCTGAGACACTCAGAGCCAGTTTCTGAATTTCCTCTGGAACCGTGCACAGACACCGTGGGGTGCAGGGAGGGCGGCCCAGCAGACACCAGCGAGGGGCGCCTCGCGGGGCGGCCGGGGGTGGGGGGCTCCTACCTGGACGAGGTGCAGCAGGGCTTCCTGAAGCTGCAGCTTGGTCAGGGGGCTGCCGGTGACCCCGGGTGGCTCCGAGGGCTGCAGGGGCAGGAGGAGGCCGGTGGGGGTGGCAGCTGGGTCTTGGCTTCTCAGGGGCAAGAGCCCGCTGGCCCTGTCCTGCGGCGGGGCCCAGGCGTGCTGGGTGAACACCATCGGGGACATGAGCAGAGAAGGGGCTGCTGCGGCTGGGACGCGCTGGGGTGAGAGGACCTGCGGGGGAGCCCGGAGATGGCTGGTTACTAAGCACAGAGACACGGGTGCGGGGGACGTGAAAGGAGCAGCAGAGCGGATGCAGGCGGTCCCGACGCGAACTGCTCGCAGCTGCAGGCGCGGGGCCGCTACCCGGAGGACCGACTCTGTTGCCCTCGGTCTCACGTACACACAGACTCTGCTCTGCACCTATGGTCTTTGTTTTCAAAAAAGGCAAGATTTCTGAGGAACGGCTGAAAGCCACTTGCCAAAACACAGCAGAAGGACCAATGAGGATAGATGTGATAAATAGAGAGAAATTTCTAATTTTAAACCCAATGCATTTTCAACGAATTTGTACCAATCCAAACGGAAAAAAAATCAGACCCGTCCCTAGATGTCCCCACAGGCAGTGGAAAACGGGAACGCGCCGGCGTTCTCCCTGCTCTGAGCTACTGGCGACCAGAGCGCCGCCTTCCTCGGGGGACAGGACACTTCTGAAGATGACAGCATCCCCTCTCGGGCAATCAGCGTGCATGCCATGGGGTCAGAGGGCACACCTCCCCTCTCCTGACTTCAGTCAGCTGCACCACTGGGACCCCCGCTTCCAGGGTCAGTGAAATGCTCCTCCGTTGACCCCAAGCACCCAGGCTGCGGCTTCTGCGGGGGACGGGCCCCAGCTCTTCATGGCCACGTTCCCACGTGCAGCGCAGGCTCGGCAGGTGGGAGTGCTCAGAAGTGGGTACTGGATAACGAACACAGGATAACCGACTGTGGGCGGAAATAACCAGACGAGGTCAGACGTCTGGCACCTCAGAATGATTTGAAAGCACCCTAAGTTTCCAAAGTCAAAGATATGGGTTTCTGTCCACGTCCCTGTCAAGCCTTCAAACCTTGTAAGATGAAGACTGAATTCCAGGAACGAAGCATCTCTGAGCAGAGGGAGGCTCTGGGATTGCCAGGCAAAGACCCCCTGGACGTCCAGGGAGAAGGTGCACACCCGGATCAGCTGGAGTGCACAGCATGGTTGGCTCTCAGCGCTCCAGGCCGCCCCTGCCCTGCCACGCGCCCCCCGCAGAGCCTACCTGAAGCAGAGGAGCCTGCGTCTGCGTGCCAGGGGGCCGGTCCCTCCAGGGCTCCAGTGGGGTGGGCGCACTGGCGCTGGGGGAGGCCACGGGGAACTTGGCGGCCAAGGCGGGGCGGCTGGGCGTGAGCGGAGGCTCCTGTGGCACTGTCTGAAGCCTCCGCAGCAGCTCCTGCGGGGCGGCCTGGCCGGGGCCCGCAGACTGACCGCCAGGCTGCTCCCTCCCGGGCGCCCGGGGCCCCGGCGTCTGCAGCGGGAGGGGATGTGCCAGCGGCGGTGGGACTGCAGGTGCAGGGATGCGGGAGCTGCCTCGCAGCTTCTCTAGCAGGTTCTGTGTCTTGGGAGCGCTGTGCACACCGGAGGAGGACCCAGGGCCGTGGGGAGAGCCGGGCCGGGCGGGCGCCCCAACGGCCCCTCTGTGGTCACAGGGCCGGCGCTCTGGCAGCTCCGACAGCGGGTGGAGGTCGGTGCCCCGGACCAGGAGCTTCTGGATGGCCGGGCAGAGCTGCTCCTCCAGCGAGGGTGAGGGTCTCCTGGCCTCCTCGTGGGACAGGGAGCAGACGGCCCCCGGCCTCACCGGGATCTTCTCCTGTGGCGGCGGGGGGTGCCGTGGAGGCCCCGCCGGCTCGTGACACGGAGCTCTGTCCTGCTTCCCAAAGAGAGCCGACAGGGACAGGTGCTGGGGCTCAGCGTCTGGGGTCTGGAAAAAATAAAGACACACACACAGTCTGGTTCTGCGGGGCAGGGGTGGGGGCAGCGAAGCGGAGCTCACTAGCCGATGATTTCTTCTGTTCACAAAGGGTCAGAGAGGATGAAAACACTTAATGATAAACTTTACAAATTTGAAAGCTTTTTTTTTTGAGAACTTTTTAATGCCACACATTTTCACAGCATTCTTCCCCCTACCACTCACAAGGCAGCTGCTGACTTTAGTAACTGTCAACTGATAGCACAGGCATGCGGCCCTTGATGGGCCCGGGGGTCACAGACTAGGGACCACCATGGCACAAAACCACAGACACTAAAGGGCGAAGAATCTCTTCAACAGGGCATCCATCTAACCCTACGAAGTATAAGACAATGCTGAGAATACGGAGAAATAGGAGGATGTCAGAATTCCTCGTAGCTTTTCACAGGATTATAGAAGTTTAGGGCTGGAAAGAAACCTATGCCATTGAGTCTAATCCCATCGTTTCAACTACGGAAGAGAAGCTTTAACGACCGCCGCCAGAGAGCGACTCCAGCCCGGTCACCGCCCCGCCCCCTTCCCGCCCCCTTCCCGCCCTCTTCCCGCCCCGCCACCCGTGCCTCTTTCTGCTGCTGTCTATTGTTGGGCTAAGAAAACATGAGCTTCATTCTCAAGTCAACACATACTGGCTTCTCTATGAAAACAGAAAATTTCCATGGAATACAAACTTAAAATCAAAGCTAAAAGACGATTAGAAAAGGCTTATTCTTTAAAAAAATTCAATGTAAGACTTGCATCAGTCTGACCTCCTCTGGTTATTTCTGCCCACGTTATCTAGTACCCGCCTCTGAGCACCCCCCCCACCTCCCACCTTCATGTCTTTTGGCTCCATGTTCATTCTCAAAATTGGTTTAAACCAAGTGCTTAGGAAAAACCTTTAATGAGGAACAACCGTAAGAAACAGAAAGAGCCACCGTGCCCCTGCACTCAGCACTGGGACGGGCAGGTCAGCGAGTCTGCTAAGGCTGCACTGCTCTGAAAAACACACACACATACGGAAGCGCGGTCGTGTCTGCATCCCAGATGCAAACCCAGCGACAAGCCACAGGCTCTGCAGGGTGCTGTGATGCCAGTCCTCGGACCAGGGCTCCCACGCGCACACCGGCAGCCCCAGCCCTGGGGCGGGGGCTGAGGCTCTCCCAGGGCCTGGGAGACCAGCCATCGGCCTCGGGAGGCTACGTCAGCTCTGACGTGATACTTACTAGGTTATTGCCGTTTTAAGATACCTTTTTATGCTCTAAGGAGTTCAAATCCACAAGAGATTAGTACAGAATATGGGAAATGCCAAAAGCGAGAAAAAAAAAACAAACCCCAACCCCTTTCTAGGAAGAGCAAATGATTAGTAATGAAAAAAATGTCTTCTCTGGGCTGACCCCCGAGCGGCTGAACAGCCCCGGGCCCTCCCCGTGCCCCGGGCGCTGGCGGCGGAGAGGGGGCTTGGCACCTGGCTGGGCCGAGGGAGGCGCTGCGGCCGGCCGCCGGGCTTCAGCGGGACGGGCTTGATGAGGCTGGGGCTGTGGCGGACGGCAGGTGAGCTGGTGATCGGCTTGGGCTCGGAGCATGTCTTACACTGAAACGGAGAGAAGAACCTCACTTTGGTGTAAAAGCAGCTTTAATCCTCTTAAAAGAACATACCTCCTTGCTCTTTATTTTACCTAGTTGGTACTTTAAAAAAAATAGGTTTTCGTGTGCAAAGGGAAATCCATCTCCTCTGATATGAGCTATACTTGAGTATACATCAAATTCAAATTTAATTTTTCTTAGTTGCACAATTCAGTGCCCTAAAACATCACCCCCAGTGTCAGTCAGCCTGCAGGACCTCAGGCCCAAAGGCTGCAAGGTTCTGCTTGAGAAGCGGCAGTTTAAACTCAGAGAGTGGAACAGTTCTCAGGGACGGACAGTGCCGGAGACGCCCCTGGGGCCTGGCTTACCACCGGGGAGCTGCGTCATCCAGGTGACTAGGCCTTTTTGGTCTGTCACTGCATCCGTTCATCCACCACTGAAGACTCACCTCCACGGAGAAACTGCTCAGGACTGAACATCCATAAGCTCAGAAATCTGTAGCTCATTTTTCAGTTGTTTAACTGTCTATGCCTCTCCAGACCCAAATCTTTTTTTTTTTTTTTAGGTCTCTGCATTCATTTCTTTTCTTTTTTTAAAAATGACTTAAAAACTGAAGTATAGTCCATTACAGTGTGTCAGTCTCCGGTGTGCAGCACAATTTCCCAGTCATGCATGTACATGTGTTCATTTTCACATTCTTTTGCATTAAAGATTATCACAAGATACTGAATACAGTTCCTTGTGCTCTACAGAAGAAATCTGTTTTTTAAATCTATTTTTACATATGGTACTTAATGTCTGTGAATCTTTTTTTAACTTTTTTTTATTGAGTTACAGTTAATATTTGCAAATCTTGAACTCCCAAATTTATCCCTTCCACCCCCTTTCCCCCCGGTAACCATAAGATTGTTTACTACATCTGTGAGTCTGTTTCTGTTTTGTAGATGAGTTCATTAGTGTCTTTTTTCTTTTAGATTTCATACATAATATCACATGGTATTTTTCTTTCTCCTTCTGGCTTACTCATCTCCAGGTCCATCCATGTTGCTGCAAATGGCATTATTTTATTACTTTTTATGGCTGAGTAGTATTCCACTGTATGCGTGTATGTAGACACCACAACTTCTTTATCCAGTCATCTGTCCATGGACATTTGGGTTGTTCCCATGTCTTGGCTATTGTAAATAGTGCTGCTATGAACATTGGGGTGCATGTATCTCTTCAAATTAGAGTTCCCTCCGGATATATGCCCAGGAGTGGGATTACTGGATCATATGGTAAGTCTATTTTTAGTTTTTTAAGGAATCTCCATACTGTTTTCCACAGTGGCTGCACCAAACTGCATTCCCACCAACAGTGCAGGAGGGGTCCCTTTTCTCCACAGCCTCTCCAGCATTTATCCTTCCTGGACTTTGGAATGATGGCCATTCTGATGGGTGTGAGGTGATACCGCACTGTAGTTTTGATCTGCATTTCTCGGAAAATCAGTGATACTGAGCATTTTTTCATGTGCCTATTGGCCATTTGTATGTCTTCACTGCAGAAGTGCTTGTTTAGGTCTTCTGCCCATTTTTGGATTGAGGTTTTTTTTTGCCAAACGACTTTCAAATACTTGGAAAGACACGCAGAGTTGGAAAGCGCACGTGGACTCTTCACAGAGAAGCTGAGCACGACCAGCTCTGCCCCGCGCCCCTGCTGCGTCACGTGAACACACGTGACGGGGGGGAGGTCGGGGGGGCAGCGCCCTGAAAGCAGACGTCTCTGGGTGGCAGGGCCACAGGTAGTTTTACCTTCTTTCTTATACTCTTGAATTTTCTCGCTGAACATCAAAAGACAGTAATTTGTCTAATTTCACAAATAAGTCACAGCTGTATCCAGAAAACAGCTCTTCATTCTTGCCTTAAACCACAAACACACAACAGTCTTCAGTACAAAGCAGCCCCTCTGGAGGTGCAGCTCTAAACTGGCGGCGCCGCTGCTCCGCCGCCCGGGCCTCGGTCCCCGCGGCTCGTCTACGCCCCAGGGCGCGTCCACCGGAGGCGGGGCAGGTGCCAGCCACCCAGAGGCCCTGCTCCTCCACAGCAGATTCACAGACGGCTATTTCTTTGGGGGGCAAACGTAAAATACTGGCCAGAACGAGGTTTCCCAATTACTTTATTAGCTTCACGTAAGAAGTCGTACCGGGAACGCTATCAACACCGCATCCCTCCGGCCCAGAAGGCGTCCTCCTCCTGCATTTCGGGGTCTTCGTGAGTTTAAGCAGCTCAGCGCAGGAGAGGGCCTCAGAGGTCAGTGAGTTTAATCCTCATCCAGAGACGCGACGTCTTTCTGTAAGAACAGCCCCAGTGTGCATCGCTCTGGCTCCTGACACTTCCGGTCATGGAAACCCGCTCCTCAGCAAGAGCTCCGAGGAGAAATCACGTTCCCTGGGCCTGGGAGCCGCCCCCACATCCTGACGCGCCTGCGTCGGGGGAGCTGATGGCACATGCGTGCGGCAGCTAGAAGGCAGCGGGGCTTCGCGGCACAGACGCCCGCTGGGTGGATCAGAAGTGACATGTTGAGCAAAGAAAAGGGACGTGAGCCTCCAAAGACTGAGCGCGTGTTGATAGGTGAAGGGGAACAGGGGCCAGCGGGGGAGGTGGAGGGCACCTTCAGCAGGCAGGACTGCTACTTTGCCTGGGAGGAGCTGCAAACACTTGTAGGGGCAGTGGCAGCAGAGGGCACGAGGCTGGCAGGACCATCTGAGGCCACGTTGTGGGGTGCCTGGAGGCCAGGGTTCAGGGACCCGGCAGTGAGAGACCGAGGACACGGGCCGGGGGAGGTGACGACGCAGGTGCGGCCAGGCCCCCTGGGTGGCTGCGGGACGCCACCTGGCCGGTGAAGGCAGAAGGGGGTTTCTTCGGTGTTCAGCTCACAGCCGCAGCCACTCACGTTACGCACAGAACACGTGCTGATTTTACAGAATAGCAGGGTGCACACACTGACTCCACTTCCTGCACTGTTGCCTCCAGTCTGCGGGATGGTGATGAACAGAACGAACAGGTTCACGGTGAGGTGGGAGAAGCCGACGCCGCGTGACAGCGGAGGAGGAACGGCGCGTTCTAGAGCAACAGACCGGTAAGTCGGGGAGGGAATAATCAGTCTGAGTGAAGAGACCTGGGCAAAGCGGGCTTCAAAGGACGTGCAGACTCTGCAGGGCAAACAAAACGAGGCAAACGCTGCGTGTGGTGGGGGCGGCACAAAGTGAGGCCCCCAGCAGGTCCCCGGGGCCGCGTGCACGTCCGTGAGCTGGGTTCTGAGCAGAGGCCCGGGCGGGGGCCCCGGGGAGGATGCTGGGTCAGGGTCGGGCGGTGAGCAGGAGGGAGGGATGCGAGGCTGCAGCCAGCGCTGGGGGACCTGCACCTGGGGGTGGGCTGGTCTGAACACTTCCGGGGGCTCCGACGTGCAGGAGTGGCCCGAGACGACTGAGGCGTGGGGCAGCTGGAGGGAGGCCCCGTGCCAGCCGCTGCGCCCAGACCTACGCCCCGTGTCCGAGAAGTGGCTGGCTAGGAGGTGCAGCGCCCCCCCAGCCAGAAGGTTTTTAAGAAGGTAAAACACCACCAATTACATGGTTTCTGTGCATGTGTGTCTGTGTGGAGAGGAGGGAGGGAGAAGACAGGAAGCAGTAACTGCTCAGTGTCTGCGTGACTTGGCTGCTGGCCGTGCTACGCCGTCTTCACAGCACCCAGGTCCTCGTGGGCAAAAATGTCGCTTTCCTGTGTCTGGCGTCGCACGGCAGGAAGCCCAGTGAGGTCACCGGGGTATTGTTCCAAGGTTCTGAAGGGCTACACACGACAGAAACTGGGCCAGAGCTTGACGGTTCTGGGCGACAGTGCCTGCTGGCTGCGGGCAGGAGGCACACAGCCCTTGGTGGGCTAGGCACGCACTGGGGCTCTGAGGGTGACCGGGGGGCACACGGAGGCCCTCAGCCTCCAGCGCTGGCTGGCTCCCCGCAGAGGCCAGGAGCTGCCCTGACGTTGCTGCACGCTTCCCGCTGCCGTTTCATTTCTCTCCTCCCGCCCCACTGCCCCCTCCTGTCACCCTGTCTGTCAAAGGGCAGTCAGCGCTTAGGACTCAGGTCCAGGCTCAGCCCTGGCGCAGGAGTGTTTCAAGGTGCTGCGTCCTTGGCGTCACGCTGCTGCAGGGTGCACAGTGGTCCAGGGTAGTGGCCCCATTCTTCCCTGGTCAGGTCTCCACCCACCTTCTCACCACTAACATTACTGAGGGCCCTTGCCTGCATCAGCGGCTGCACCGGGGGCCAGGGCTGCCATCCCGTCTACATTTAAAGCTGGCTTCTCTGGTAGAGAAGACCGTCCCTCATCCTGAATCCCCAGATAGTCTGGTTCCTCTGGCCAGGCAGCACGAATGCTTAATTCCTTCCCACTGACCACCAGTTTTCCGAGGAAGGGGCCAGACCTCCTTCCTACTCCTAGTGTCTTAGGACCTCCAAGGACAGCCAATAATTACTCACCATACAATCACTTCTTGGTGATTTGATCGCAAAGAATTTTCTATGGATTTGTTGTCACTGTAAATGGGGTTGTCTAGTACGTTTGCTGACGGGAGACTATTTGTGTACAAGGGCTTCTGATTTCTTGGGCTGCCTTTTAATCCACTTAAAAGCAAACAGGCTTGAGCCACTAAAAGCAAGCGGAGGTTCTGTCTTCCACACCTCTCTGTGTGGCGGGAGGCAGAGCGGAGGCGTCTCCGTGGGCGGACCCCCCGGAGGGACTTCCGCGCGGCTCACCGGCAGGACAGCGCTCACCTTCGTGTACTCGTCTTTGGCTCTGGCGAGCATCCGTACGATGTCCACTTCCTTTTCCTCTCTGGAACTGAGGGTCATTGGCGGGGTTCCTGCTCCAGCTCCGTGGTGGGCTTTCAACTGTTCGTACTGAGTCAGGCTAGAAAAACAGAAGGGAAAGCCACACAAGAAAAGCCAGTTCAACACCACTCACCTTTCAAACCATCCAATTCTCACCCAGGCGTTTCTGTCTCGTTACAGTCACAACAGAGATCAGACCGCTTAGGGACTGAAGAGGAAAAACGGGAGTTGAGGTCCTGAGTGCGCTGAGCCCACGCACAAGGCCAGAGCGGGTTGGGCTGGCGGGGCCGTCTGCCCGCCCTGCCCCGTTTGGCACAGAAGGTTAACGACGTCCTGAGCACAAGTGCGCACATCGTCTTGGCAGCTGTCACGCAGTCAGGACGGAGCTGGCTCGTGGGGACGGAGGCCCTGTGGCCCCACAGAGCCGACTCTGCGCTTTTCCAGAAAAAGCCTGCCCACCCCGCACTTAGAACATCTGAGAGGGCTCACAAACTGCTGCGGAACCCAGTGAAGGGTCCTGGAACACAGAGCCACCTGCGCGGCCAGTCGGGACCCTGCCCCTCGTCCCAAGTGCCTGGGAGTCACAGCCAGGTGGGTCCTGGCAGCTTAGAAACACAGCCGCGACACCCCCTCAGGGGAGGGGCTGACGGCACAGCGGCGGGCGTGTCTGCTGTCCTCCTGAAGGCCCGGGAGGGGGCGGAGGCTGCCGCAGGGACGCTGAGAGAACACTCCTCCTCTGAGCGCCGACTGCAGCCCCGGCCCGTCACCCCGGCCACCAAGCTGATGGTGAAAGGTCTGCAAACCTACCGGGGGCGTCCTTCTGACCGAGACGGGCTCGGAATCCACGCAAACCAGGTTCCAAGCCGGCCACCAGCCGCTCTCCCGCCCCCGCTGGGAGGCGCCCACCGCAGGAGGCTGCCGCCTGACTCAGCCCCGCCGCAGGGTGCAGTCAGTCTCCACAAAACCCTGCTGCTGCTGCCATCGCAGTTCACAGCAACACGCGTGTCCCGCGGACGGGCTGTCGTGGAGGCGAGCACCAGTCTGAATCTCTTGATCACCACCCGCAGCTGGAGCTAGTTACCCGAAGTCAGCTGCACAAGCAGGTCCTCAGGAACCAACCTTACTTGTGGGAAGCGCTCCCGCAGGCCCCACTGGTCACTCTGCCGTCACCCCACTGACCTGGGGTCTAAAGTGGAGCACTGGCCCTTCTGCAGGCGGGCCTGCTCTGCCAAACCCGTGTGGGCAGCAGGCGGACGACGGCTGCAGCAGGCACAGGGCAGCATTCCGTCCCGAGGCTCCACGCCGCCGCAGGAAGCAGCGGCCTCCCAGGGCTCCAGAGCTGGCCATCCCGGAGACGGTGCTCACGCGGGCCGCGCTCTGGCCACGCTGGGGCCAAGAGGGGCGGGCGGCGCTGTCCAGAGCACAGATGGGCAAATCGCAAGGCATCACAGGAGTGATGGAAAAAGAGGCACATGACAGAGCCTGTCTACTGAGCACCAAGCCAGCGCTGGCGCGGATATTTCCGAAGAAACGGAAAAGAAGGCTGTCCTGAGCCCCGCGGGGCCTGTGATGGGAGGACACCGTGAGCTCCGGCAGGGAGCACGGTCCGCGGAGCCCCAGGGCAGGGAGGGCGCGGGAGACCCCAGAGAGTCCGGAGCAGCCATCGAATGTCCTATCCGCTGACAGACTGTAACACGGCTGATTCACAAGTGAGGGTAACGCTGCCCTCTGGGAAGTGCCCACGGCCGACTCCTCACCCCCGCAGGAAAAGTGAGGTGAGCCATTCACAGGACAAATCTTACCTCGCAGAACGTAAGAAGGTGTCATTTGTGTTTATTTTTCATTTACTAAGGGACAGCGGACGTGTTCCCGGCCACTGTGAAGAGGCGGGACGTGCTCTGCAGGGTCGCAGGGTGGCACGTGCGCTCCGACACACGGGGCATGGGGCCCGCCCAGTCCCGAGCCGCTGCACTTACTTTTTCATTAGTTCTGCGATCCTTTGGCACTCCTCCGTGTCATAGAACCAAATCCCGCAGATGGACGCTGCAAAGAACACACCGAACAAGTCATGAGCGTCTTCAAAATCACAAAATGGAAAGAAATTCCCTCTCTGTCTTGAAGGAAATACTTTCTGAATAAATGAAGCCAGTCTTTAGAGTTAAAGCTTGAAAACCCAACTCCGGAGTTTTCTAGGCCCACAGAGAAAGAAATCTGTGGAGGCATCATGTGCGCACGCACGAGAGTACGCTGTCCCGGGAAACACAGCACCCGAGCACAACAGGCACCTGGCGGGCGCTTCCCGCGCGAGCGCACGCAGGCTGAGCGTGCATCGGGCTCTAACCCGCGGTCGGAGACGTCGCTGCCCCCACCCCCTGCACACTCACACGCACTTCCAACTGCGTTTTCCAGGATCCGGAAGCCTGACACACCAATCAGGCCGAGAACCCTCTCCCCCTTCTCCCAGGAAGGCGCCGACTGAAAGGCTGGCCTTCCCAGCCCCGAGTCGGAGCGGGCTGCGGGAAAGATGCAGCTCGGTAATAAATCTCACTTCAGAACGTCTCACAGAGTATTTGCAACTGTTGACAGATTAACTGTGACTATGGCTTAATGACTTAGTGACGAGAGAACGATGTGGCCAAATACAGCTGCCACTATTCATTTAGCAATTTTCAAACAAACTGTGTGCGTCAGCGCGTGCCCGTCCGCGTCACTTCTACCGCAAAGGCCGAACAGTCCCAGCACGCGCGCACAGGTACCGGGGAGAGGAGCTGGCGGCATCAATCACGTAAACGACACAGAAACCACACACACACCTTTAAAATCTATGGACGGGGCCATGAAAGCCAGCAAGACGGATTTTTAAAAGGCAGAAAAAACTTAAAGTTTCGAAGTATTTAATTATATGAAATTACTCGGTCATTAAAACAGCTGCGATACTCTGACAGCCTTTCCCCCTGCTCACCGGACCAGCGGCTCCACGTGGCGTTTCTGCTTCTTGTCAGTGAAGACTCAGAGCAAAAGGAGCAGGAGATGTCGTTTCAGTGCTGTTTCAAGCAGGCGTCTTTGGAAGGGTCCTACACGTCTGGATCACCAACTGCCAAAAGGTGGCCACGGGTGTAACTCTGTGTCATCAGTGCACCAAGAATCTTTATCTTACCCACGTGCGGGGGCCAGTGGGACAACAGCCCAGCTTTCTCCCGGGGGCACTACTGCGTCCTCCTGGAAGTCACTGAGTCACTCATGAGAAAACAGCGTCTTTTGAGTCACTCTTTGAGTCACTGACACTCATGAGAAAACAGCGTCTGAGCTCTGAAGCCTGTGTGCTGAGAGCCTCACTGTCAACAAGAAATTCTCTCTTTCCAAGATCGCTAAGCGAGCATCTCAGAACTGGGTCAGGGCTGTCCCAGGTCCCTCGATGCTGGTTCCCGCACTGGCTGCCCCCCAGGCACCCGCCCTGCGTCCTCCCGAGTGAGAGTAGACCGATGGCTGACACTGAGCCACTAAGAGACCTGAATATGTTGTGTGTTTTGGAGGCTTTAATCCTCGTTACAAAACCAAAATCTGGCTACGCTGAAAACTTCCTTTCCTTGGAGACTGAATTTTCCAAAACTATCCCAGGAGAAAAGTGGCAGCCGGGAAGAAACCACGTAACGAAGCAGCTCGCAGGGAAAGCAGCCGCCTGAGCCTCGTCAGCGCAACGCGGAAGGAGAAGTACCTTGGGTGCCGTTCTGGGGCACCCGGCGCATTTGTGGCATTTGACACAAGGAGCTAGGTTCTTGCAAGGACAGGGTGCCAGGGTCGCCGCGGACATGAGGAGGAAGCCCGCCGCACAGACCCCTCGGATGCCGGCGTGGGTGGACGGAAGGCTGGGTGTGGGGTGGGCGTCCGAGGCGCTGAGGGAGTTCCTCAGGGCCTGCCCACTGACCCCTAGAGCAGCATAACCTCCAGACTAAAATGGCTCATTTTGAAACAGCTCTATTCACCCCAGTTAGTGCAGTTTGTCAAATTTAAATAGCCAGGGGGGTGAAACACATTTACCAACAGTCCCGGCTACTGAAAGGCAGCACCAAGATAAACCACAGAACTGGCCTAACTTTTTCCTCCTTAAAATAGTTTTACAACGTGAGCCACATTCCACAGGGAAGGGGCAGAGAGCTGTGCGTTCCGATGGCAGGTCCTGCTCTCGGGCCCCGCTTCCAGCCCTGACAGACCCATCACTTGTGCACAAGCAGCGGGTGGTGACCTACGAAGACCAGAGCCCGTCTGGGAGGTGACGAGCTGACGGGCTGACAGAAAGCATCACATCTCACTCCCAGCGCCCTGGGAAGCCGCGGGGTGAGGCCAGCCTGTGCCGGCAGCAGGCGCTGCAGGAGGAAGGGAAAAGACCAGGTTGAAAAGAGCCGAAGAAGAAGTGTGGCTCTGGGCTTCTGAAGCTTGAAGCCATCACTGTACCCGACACTTGTGCCTGGGATCCGGGGTGCAGACTCGTGGGGAGCTCGACGTCACTGCGGGGACGGTGTCGGGGTCTGAAAAGGCTCCCGGGATAGCAGCCAGGAGCCCGGGGACCCAGCCATGCTGCGAGCCTTCATCCCACCCGCCACACCCGCCTACCGGCCGCTGCCCAGCCGCTCGGCCGCCCCCGAGGTGGCCTCCCCGGGGACCCTGGTGCACGAGGCTCAGCTCAGCTGCTCCTACATCCATCCTGGAGGTAAGAAACCCGAACGCGGAGTGGCAAACAGGGAGAGCAGGTTGAGATTTACGCTAGAGCAGTCTAGTGACGCGAGAACGTGGCTCCCCACGCCAAGAACACAGCTTCTTGGCCATCTTCTCCATGTCCTGAAATTGCACTTCCCTGGTCATGCCACGCTTTGGAAATTCTCGATCGAAAAAGCAGCCTTTGAGGCCGCAGGGGAGGTCACACCACCTGCTGCACACCTGCCGCTCTCCTGTTGATTCTGTGGGGAGACTAGGGCAGGGGCGACCAGGGCAGTGGAATCGCCGTGTTAGATTTCGTGTCTGAATACTGTCGGTCCAACAGTCAAGCGAGAGCAAGCTGAGGGAGCCGCATAATGCATTTTCTTCTTTGTAAACCTCTCCAGCGGAAAACTCTAAAGCTGATCAAAGTTTAAGAGGCCAGTTGAGAGGCCACAGAGGGACTATCAAATGTCTTTAAACACACATACATGGAAAGCCCTTGATCCTTACGAGCACGGTGCTTGAGTCCATTCTGGAAGTTCCTCGGGGATGTACGTCGTCTAGTTTATGTCCCAACCCAATGTTTCTATAAATCTGTTGTTTTATGACATTTATCATTTGTTCCACATTTGACCCGATACCTTTCAACTCCAAATCATGAAGGTGGCTTGTGATGTCTTAACAAGGGTTCGTGCTAACACCCGAGCAGCATCAGAGCACAAGGCGTATGTGCACACGGGTGGTCAGTGGTGACACTCGACTGCTACCCGTGAGGCTGAAGTGGGGGGGGTCAGGTGTCTGACTTGGTAACGCCCCCTCCCCTGCCCTCCGCGCTCTCTCACTCTCTTTAAAAATAATCTCACCCATTTCTCCTGAAGAAATTGGAAATACGTATTTTTCAGTCAGTAGGCAGCAAAGAAGGCATTTAAGTTCTCTCTGTGCGCGAGGAAAGCCGTGGAAACCCAGCAGAGGGAACTACACAAACCTCTTCTGGGCACTTAGGGATAAACCCCAAATTTAAAAACCCCTCAAACCCCATTTCCTTCAAGAGTCTTTCTCAGATGAGTGCGATAACAATCCCAGGGGAAGGACCAAGAACATCAAATCGTACATTTGGTGTAAACACTCGTTTTTTGAGGCTGTGCTCGAACACAGAATTCCTTGGCTGACTGTACCCCTCACCCAGTGCAGGCCTTCACGGCTTGGCTCACTGGCGGTGCCCAGCGGCCGGCATCTGGTAGGGAGCCTGCACTCGGCTACTACCCTTCCGAAAGATCACAAGAGAGTGAAAAAACCGGACGGCGAGAGCCATGAAATGGTGGAGCTGGAGGTCGGCCCAGCCATGCAGGTCAACGGCCTCGTCCGCCCGTAAAGGTGCCTCACCCGGTTCAACCCCTCCCCGCCACACACGTGAAACACGTCGAGTGCCAGAACAGTTTTCCTGTTTGATTTGCAGGCTTGGTTGTAAGAGATGGGAATCTGTGTTGTTTAAACTAAGGTTCACGGGAACTCTCAGAAGGACACAAGGAAGGATGGATGGAGGTGGGGGCGAGGGAAGGAGGAAGCGGAGAGGAGAGTGTGGAAGCGGGTTCCAGCCTGGCCTGGCCTGGCCTGGCAGGGCGAAGGCAGGGCGAGGGCAGGCTCTGGCCCCACAGCCAAAGGGAAGCAGGCTGTGCTTGGCCGCTCCAGGCCGAGTCGGTACTTCCACCCCATTTGGAAAGCTTTGCACTAGAAACGCGTTCCCTCCGTGTGTTCTGTAATGTCTTCAAAGTAATGTTCCCTCATGCACCTTCTGCCTTCGCTTTACTGGCCAGATACGGACGCAATCTTGTAAAACAAAACCCTCACTGGCCCTGACAGTCCACAGAGCACTGTTATCTCTGGCCCTGGCCTGGCTCTCCTCACATGACAGCTTGGCGGCACCTCACCAATCAGGGGTCCCGTGGTCTCCAAGCACTGCAAGGTTCACAGTAGGTGAGAGGTCGGTTCTCCTCTATGGGTGACTAATCCTCATGCGCATTTTGGGGGAAACAGTAGAAAATCAAATACTACGAAGTAAAAACAACCTCCCTCCTTCTAAATAAACTAACTTCATTCCAAAGGTGATGCCACAAACAACAGCAGAACAGCCTCTCGGCGGAAGCATCACACTAACGTGGATTTAATTAACGCGTGTGTCCAGCTATAAATGAGAATTCACGATCTTCAGAGAAAAAGAGGGATTTCTCTTTTACAAAGTTTCCATTTGTAACAAATGCACGTTGTCATCAGAGCTTCCAAGCCTTCAGAGTCTTCAGCCCCCGAAGTGGGGTCCCGGGGTCTGGCACTGCCCACGGGTTCACAGAAGGTCACGTGGCATCTTCTCCATTATTTACTAACTTCCTAGTCTTGCTCATTTTAGGGGGATGTTCTTTAGGAGATTCAACAGTAAATAAACATTAAAAAAATTAGGAAGAAGAAAAGTCATAGGTAGTAATAATACATCTAAATAGGAAAAACGTGCTCTGTTTTGTTGGCCACTTAACTTCATATTTTCATTTGGTCCATAACCTTGCGGGTTAATCCCCGAATCTCCCTGGCCACAAATAAAAGCGTGGACTCCTGAGGTGTCTTCCCTCTCCGAGTCCTCCAGGTGAAGCAGTCTCACCTGTTCCTCCGCTGCCAAGGTTTCTGTACATCCCTGGACTGGAAAACACAGCATGTGCCGTGATTAAGTTCACACGACCGCTCCCACAAGGGCCCTAAGCCCTGGAGGCGGCCTGAGAGCGCAAGGCCCAGCACGCGGCACAGCTGACAGTCCCTCGCTGCGCTGAACTGAATCTACGGCATCGGGGTCTGTCCCACCTTCCACCAGCGTCACCGCTGCTCTGACCTGGTGAAACAGCGCAGTCCACAGGCACGCTGTCCTGCCCACCACCTGCGCCCGCCCTCCCCGGGGCTCACGGCCCGGGCTCTCCCCGCGTCCTCCCGCGCCCTCCTGGCCTCACTCACAGTTACTCCGCCTCAGACGTCTGGGGGTCTTGGGCACACGCTCTGTTGAAGGGACCCTGTCACCAGCTCCCCGGGGCCGGGTGTCCCACTGGTCCAGGACTGCGTGGGTGTAGACCACGCGCTCATTTCACGTGTATTTACTTTGACGAAGTTCTGCCACAGGCCAGCCTGACGGACGACCTGTCAGGCACCAGGAACTCAGAGCTCAGAGAATGCAATCAATCTGCAAAACCACACACACCTCTTCAGAGCGTAACTACCAGTACTTTGATTCCATCACGCCTGCTGACAGCGCTCTGAGGGTCACACTCACAAGCCCCTCGACTATCTTGAAACAGAAGATTGAGACGCAATGTCAATTTTTCCAGCAACACACTGAAAATGTGTCATGTGAAATGAATCTCAATATAGCAAAGTATGTCTTGTCTCATGTAACTGCAGTTCTGTGAGAAATACATGTTTAAAACAACATTTCTACAGGTCAAAAACTTGTTCCAATGAAAAACAGACCTTCTCATATTTCAATCAGATCACTTAATCAAGTGTTTACTAATATTAGGAAGAGCTTCGTTGAAACACCCTCACTATAAAAACACACGATCACTGAAAAAAGCCTCACACAGCAGTGGCTGAGCAAGCAGAGCCCAGCGCTACTTCCTGACCGAAGGAAAGCGAGTCGGAGTTTCCGCACTTTCTCCGTTCCCACCTGCATCCACAGCGGTGGGCACAGCAGGCACCACTCTCCCCAAACCCCTTCTGCTGTAAGTGGTCGACTCACGGTTTGGTCCTGTTACTAAATAGGAGCCCCAGGGGTGTCTGTAGGAAAACGCTAACACCAGTTCTTGCTCAAACCTGTTTTCTTCCCCCAAATCCACGAGAACATGACAACACGGTAACTTTTCCTTCTGTGTGCTAAGTAATAACCCAATAGTTCCAAATGGGTTACATGAAACTACCTTCTGAGTGATTTGGGGATGAAAACCAGTGATAGAAAAGCAGACTGTAAGAGAACAGACACGAACCCTATGCAGACCTACTGAGGCTTCCACGCACACAGCCCTAGAGAAAGCTGGAAGGCGCTCTGCTCTATGCGCCTCAGAAAATGTTCTGGAATCCAGTGCTCCTCTGCCAGACGTAGACTTCTGTGTCAGACTGGGCTCCCAAAACAAAAGGTGCCACACAGCAGCCTCCATGCCACACCCACAGTCGCAGGGGCCCAGCAGCCGTGCTGGGCAGGGGGTTTTGACTCTAGGGGGCTCCAGGAGTTGGACACACCATCCCTGAGACTGAATGCGAATGCAGTGTACAGACGCAGGCGGTTCTGGAGGCGGGGAGCACAGGCCCCCAGGACAAGGCCGGGCACACAGACCATCGGGGAGGGGGAGGGGGCGTGCGCGCAGGCAGGACGTCATCCATCAGATGCTCAAAGGGGATTGTGACCCTGAAGGTTAAGAGCGACTATTTGAGGCTATCAGCATACCAGTAAATGTCTCAAACTGGAAAAACAAACACTCAATTATCTGTGGGCAGATAACGCAGCTTTCATTTTCTTAGTAATAAATTTACACAGGGTTCACTTTTAACCTTTCAAATTGCTTTTGTAATAACTGCCTGAACTGATTCCAAGGTTAAGGAAACAGATGATAAACTTGCAAGGTCCTGGACTCTGCTGGGCTGGCGGGCCCCTGGCCGCTCCTGGTGCAGGGTTCCAGGAGGGGCCCCCCAGCACAGGCAGACCTGAGCGCCCTCGGCCGCGCAGCTCCGCCTCGGCTCCTGCGGGCACGGGCTCCATCTCGTCATGGTGTCGGGAGGAGGGAGGAATTTTGGAAGCTGGGCAGCTCGGTGGCTCTCTCCCAGTCACACCAAGCAGAACATCCCCAAAGCTGGACAGAAACATCAGGCATGTGCGCACGGAACAGCTCGGGATTAGCATGAGACTCTTGGGAATTACGTTCAGCACACTGCACCCACCCAGTCCTCGTCCACATCCGTTCATTTCCTCTGTTTACTGGGATCCGCAGGATACAAGCAAAACACAGCACGAGGCCTCTGCCCACAGGGCCTGCAGGTTACTGCTCTCGCCACTGCCTCCCCGCAGTCCAGGTGATCGATAACCAGCCAGTTCACGGCGGTGTGGCGGGCGAGCAGCGTCTCACAGGATGCATTCTTAGTGAGCAGTGCTGCTTCCAAGCTGTGGCCTGTCCTTGTTTGCAAATGTGACTTCCTCACTGCTGTCATTTACTGCGGGTGTAGACAGGTACTCTTCAATGGGAGTTTGGGAAGAAATTAAAGCGCACACCTCATAGTATGTGCTAGAAGAGCCATCGAGAAAAGACCTCATTACATTTTAAAATCACACCGTCCACCACGTACCTTGTTCTAGGGCCAGGACTGCAGAACAGGCGCTGAGACTTCTCTCTGCTAGAAAACTGACTTTAAAGAAACTGACTCTCAGGAAAAAAGGTGGAAAGTCTACACCTTTTATTCAGGAAAAGATTAAGTTGTACAGGTTTTCATATCTGCAGCAAAAGGACACCCTTCCTCTCTGAACCACGTGGAGAGAGCAGACGTCCCAAGCCAGACGAGACGGGCAGGGCCCTTCTAGTGATCTGGAAGCGAGATAAGCAAAGCAAACGTTTCCATCCCCTCAAATCACTCAGAACGTTCAGCTGAGGTCACGCCACACGGCAGGCTTCGGAATGTCAGTTTACAGCCCTGAAGACGCATTTTAATGACAGTCGTATTTCCGGTCTGAGGAAGCCAAGATACAAACCGGGGAAGAGTTAGCATTAACATCTAATCAACTCAGGAGAGCAGAGCAGGGTTGGACGAAAAGTAGTTAACAGATGCCAGGATAAAACGGGGCAGGGGGGTAACAGGACTGTACTTAAGTACTGATTTCTTTGAAGTCTCCTCTTATGAGGCTCAGTTGTCTCCACTGAGAAGTAATCTATACACTGTTGCTTAAATAACAGATAAAGTATGTTGTATTTACCAGAACATAAAGTGTTCTGTTCAGCGAGTTTTGACAATATACCCTCATGTCACCAACCAACCAGAACAAGGCAGAAAACGCTTCCTTCACCCTCTCCAGTTGACAACGGCGCCGCCTCCACCACCAGCCCAGGCGACGCGGCCACTGTCTGCCCTCCCCCGCGACGTCGTTTTGCCCGTTCGCAGGCTTCACGCTAACGGGATCAGTCAGTGCACCCCGCTTCTGTGCGTGGCTGCTTTTTCTTGCCATGATGTTCCTGAGGTCCGTCCATGTTGCTGGACATACCAGTAGCTCGTTCCTTCTTGTTGCTAAGGAGTGTTTATTCCACTGTATGGATCTGCCAAATTTGTTTATCCACTTACTTACTGTGGACATTTGGAATGTTACCACCCTTTTAAAATGTTTAGATCAGCTCTATTTATACTAGCTCCAAGCTGGAAACAACACAAAATGCCAGCAACAGGTGGGTGAATAACCACCACGAAATTTGCTCATTAATAAAAAGGAATGAACTATCGACTCAAACTGCAACATGAGTGACTCTCCAGGCTGTCACGCTAAGTGAAAGACCAGACACGAGCACTTACCAGGCGGTTTCACTGTTTTAAACCGAGACAGAGCTCACTTACAGTGTTATATACGTTTCTTGAGCACACGTAAGAATCACGGTTCAGGACTTTTAAAGCTTACAGTCCGTGTACAGTTGTTATGAAGCACCGGCACCTCCCCGAGCTGTGCGGTGATCCCTGCAGTTGCTCTGTTTTACACGGAGCAGCCCGTGCCTCTTCATCTCCCGCCCGGTACCGCCCCTCCTGCTTCCCTGCCCCCAGTAACCACTGGTTTGCTCTCCGTGAGTTTGTTTCTGTTTTGTATACTCACTGGTTTATTTTTCAGACTCCACGTGTAAACGATAACATACAGTATTTGTCTCTCTCTGACTTAGTTTGCTAAGCGTAGTAGCCTCCAGGTCCACCCACGTTGGTGCAAATGGCAAACTTCCGCTCCTTTCTGTGGCTGAGCAGCGTTGCGTTGCGCACCTGCACCGCATCTTCCTCACCCAGCCACCTGCCGACGAACACCGAGGCTGCCTCCGCGTCCTGGCTACTGTACACAGCGCTGCCATGAACTCTGGGGGGCACGTATCTTTTCAAATTAGTGCATTCGTTTCCTTTGGATATATACCCAGGAGTGGGACTGCTGGATCACATGGTAGTTCTGTTCTCAGTTTTCTGAGGAACCGCCACACTGTTCCACAGTGGCTGCAGCGATTCACATCCTGCCAGTACTGTAGGGGCTCCCTCCCCTCTGCATCCCCACCAGCATTTCCTGTTTGCAGACGTCGGATGCTGGCTGTTCTGACTGGTGTGCGGGACACCTCACAGCAGTTCGGACTTGCATTTCTCTGATGATTAAGGATGCTGGGCACCTTTTCACTTGCCTGTCGGTCATCTGCATGACTTTGGGAAAACGTCTGTTCAGGTCTTCTCATTTTTTATCTAGTTGCTTGTTTTCTTGATGTTGAACTGTGTGAGCTGTTTATGTGTTTTGGCTGTTAACCCCTTATTGGCCACATCATTTGCCAATATTTTCTTCCATTCAGTAGGTTGCCTTTTTATTGTGCTGATGTGCAAAAGCTTTTAAGTCAAACTAGGTCCCATTTGCTTATTTTTTTGTTTTTGTTTCCGTTTCCTTTGCCTTAGGAAACAGATCCAAAAAAATGTTGCTACAGTTTATGTCAAAGGGTGTTCCCTGGCTTATGTTTTCCTCTAGGAGTTTTGTAGTATTTGGTCTTACACGTAAGTCTTTAATTCTGAGTTTATTTTACATACGGTGTTAGAGAGTGTTCTAATTCCATTCTTTCATGAGACGCTGTCCCGTTTCCCAGCACCGCTTACTGAGGAGGCTGTCTTCTCTCCATTGTACGTCCTCGCCGCCTTTGCTGCAGATTAACTGACTGTCAGTATGCGGGGCTACTTCTGGGCTTTCTGTCCTGTTTCACTGATGCCTGCGTCTGTTTCTGTGCCAGGACCACGCTGTTCTGCTGACTGGCTTGGTGGTGTGGTCTGAAGTCAGGCAGTGTGATTCCCCCGGCTCCATTCTTCCTTCTCAAGATTGTTTCAGCTGTGTGGGGTCTTCTGTGTTTCCACACAAATTTTAAAATTTTTTGTTCTAGTTCTGTGAAAAATGCCATTGGTAATTTGATAGGGATTGCATTGCCTTGGGTCGCATGGTCATTTTAACAATATTAGTTCTTCCCACCCAAGAACACAGTGTATCTTTCTCTCTGCGTCATCTTCAACGTCTCTCATCATCGTCTTGCAGTTTTGGGGTACAGCTCTTCTTCCTCCTTAGGCAGGTTCATTCCCAGGTATTTTCTTTCTGATGTGATGATAAATAGGATTCATTCCATATTTCTCTTTCTGATATTTCATACCAACGTGCATAGGAAAGCAATAGGTTTCTGTATATTAATTTTGTACCCTGCAAATTTACCGAATCCATTGATGAGCTCAAGCAGTTTTCTCGGTGGCATCTTTAGGACGTTCTGTATGTAGCATCATGTCATCTGCAAACAGAGACAGTTTGACTTCTTCCTTTCCAATCTGGATCCCTCTTACTGCCTTTTCTTGTCAGACTGCTGTGGCTACTAGTGCTTTCAAACTATGTGGGATAAAAATGGAAAGAGTGGACACCCGTGTCTTGCTCCTAATCTTAGGGAAAACGCTTTCAGCCTTCCACTGCTGCGCGCGATGTCAGCCGTGGGCGTGCCACACACAGCCTGCACCATGTCGAGGTGTGTCTCCTCTACACCCACTATCTGGGGAGCTTTTATCATAAACGGATGTTGAATTTTGTCAAAAGCTTTTCCTGCATCTACTGAGATGAACACACAGTTTTTATTCTCCAGTTTGTTAGTGTGGCATATCACACTGACTTGTAGATACTGATTTTTGCTACTGTGAATAAAACTACTATGAAGATTTGTGTAAAAGTCTTTGTGTGAACATATGTTCTCACTTCTCTTAAGCAGATACCCACCAGTGGAACCTGCTGGGTCATATGATAATTCTATGTTTATATGTGTAAGAAATTGCCAAGCAATTCTCTGAAGCAGCTGTACCACATTTCTCTCCCATCAGTAATGTATGAGTTTCAGTTGCTCCACATCCTTGTTAACACTTGGTAATGTCAGTCTTTTTAATTTCAGCCATTGTAGTAAATGATGTGGTATTTTCACGCTTGTTTCAATTCACATACCCACCTGACGTCCAACAGACATAAAAAGTGCCCAACACAGTTACAGCAAAGTGTAAATTAAAACCACAACGAGATCTTTCTTCAGAACTCCTAGAACAGCTCAAATTAAAAGGAGCAACATTATGTCACGTGTTGACAAGGACGTGGAACAGTGGATTCTCATACGTCACTGGAGGGAGGATGAATGGGCACAACTTCCAGAGGAATCCACAAAGCTAAACAAACCCCTGCAACACATGGGGGGCTGGTATAAACCCTAAACAAGTGAGTCCTACGCCCCTCTAAGGACACGAGCCAGAATGTTCATGGCAACTTGACTCCTGATGGTTCAAGCCCAGAGGTGACTCAGATCCCATCAGTGGAGAGTGGACGAGCAGACTACAACGCGCTGATGCTGCGGCACACCGCGCAGCAACGCAGGGGGGAGGCGACTGCGGGACATGACTCGCAAGTGCTCAGGGATCAGTGCTGAGCATCTCTTTGTTGGCTGTTCACGTGTCTTCTTTTGTAAAGTGTCTTAAATATTTTGCCAATTTTTAAGCTGGACCGTTTGTCTACCCATGACTGAGTTGGAGCATTATTTATGTATTCTGGATATAAGTGCTACATCAGGTGCCTATGTGTGTGTGCACGCGCGTGTACAGGGAACATTTTTCCCAGGCTGTGGCTTGCCTTTTAATTTTCCTAAAGGTAACACATGTTTACGTGTATAACAGAGGAAGAGAAGTTTTTAATTTAGCAGAAGTTTACTTTTGATGGGGTAAAATTGATCACTTTTTCTTTTATGGCAAATGCTCACAAGATTCTATTTAAGTCTACTGTTGGTGATAACACCTGCTTTTAATCATTTTTAATAATAGTTAATTTAATAGTTACAGTTTAGTTGCTTCTACAAAAATGAAAAAAAAAAGGATTTCTTGTTTAAGTCTCAGATAAAGTAACTATAGCAGAAGCCTTACTGTTTAAGTCGCACAGCCCTGTTTAGCAGGGCCACTGCACGACAGGGACATGACTTCTTTCTGTGTATCAAAAGTAAAGCACCAGCTTTGGAGTAGTGAACGAGCTGCTTAAACATCAAGCATAATGGCTTGGTAACATGTTGAAAGCAATACTCTAGAAAACGTTCTGCAGAACTTACAGCTTGATAAAGAACATTCACACGGATGAAAATCAGTGTCTTCCCACGGTCTGTATCTCTTCCTAGAACTACTGAATTTCTCAAGATGAGGATGTGCGCTACTCTCACAACCTGCAGGTACTTCTAGAACTTTTAGGTAAATGCAACTAGTATCTACATAAAATCAGCCTGGAGGAGCCGAGTAACTCCTATGTAAGCGGCTAACACTATCTGGTATTTTGACCTCTACGCAGGAGCCACCTACACTGAAGGTCTGCTCATTGTCTGTTGGCTAATGCTCCGAAGATAACTGAAGGCATGGCCGTGCCCGTCTGGGTTAAGCGTTGTTGGCCGCCTTGAATAAAGCTAAGCTTACTGGCTGCCTAATAAAAAACAATGCACTGCAAATATTAATTGCACACACTTAATGCAAGGCATTAAGTGCTGAAGGGAAGGAGAGGGATACCTTACCTCGAAGGAGCGAGCGCTCAGACAGAGAAACTAGGAAAGTCTCACACGTAAGGGAACACAGAGGCACTAGGAAGCGCCTGCTGTGCGGTTCCAGGCCAGCACCTAGCACGCTATCCTGAACGTATGTGTTTATGAACCTGCCTTTGTGCCAGGAGAGCAAGCGCTAAGAGGAAAGGGCTGGGTCCTGCTCATCACTGAGCTCCCCGAGCCCAGCAGTCAGTGTCAACAGGCAAGCGCTCCGCAAACGCTCAGCAAAGCCAACACGGGGGGGCGAGCTGCAGCGAGAAACCGCGACTGGAGAGAGGGCGGCAAAAACACTGGGGGGACGTCGAGTCTTGGTTGCTTTTGAAACACGAGCAAAATTTACCAGGTAGAGGTTGGTGAGGGGAAGGAAAAGAATTCAAGGGGAAGAAAAGAAGAAACAAGCATGGAGATAAAAGGTAGAGTGTCCTGGGAAAGCACACACTCGTGTCGGGTCAGAAGGCGGGAGGGCAGGTGCACCAGGCAACGGCAGACCCGCCGCCCAGCTCAGCTGTGGCCCGGCCACAGCGAGCTGCACATGGGGAGGTGCGTGGCAGGCATTTAAGGTTCGGAGAAGGACGACGACAATCAGACTTGTGCTCCAGGAAGCTAAACCTAGCGGCGGGTTTGCATGGAGGGAACGAGCCAGATGCAAATGATAAGGGTCGATTTGTTAACATTTTTTTATTGTGATAAAATGTAAGTAACGTGACAGCTGCCATTTTAACTATTTTTAAGCGTACATTTCAGTGACATGGAGAATATTCAGAACGTCGCACAACCATCACCGCCATCCGTCCCCAGAACCTTTTCATCTTCCCAGACTGAAACCCCGTCTGCCTTAAACGCTCCCCGTTCCGTCCTCCCTCAGCCCCTGGTAATCACTGTTTTCCTTTCCGTCTGTGAATCTGACTGTCCTAGCTTTGGCAGCTTGGCTAAGTGCACCACACCACGCCTGTCCTTTCCGGAGTGGGTTACTTCACCGAGCATAGTGTCTTGCAAGTTCATCTGTGCTGCAGCCTGTGTCAGAGTCTCCTTCCTCTCTAGGGCTGAGTAGTATTCCAGGGTATGCACACGCCATGCTTTCTTTGTCCAGTCATCCGCTGGTGGACATGTGGGTTGTCCCCACCTGTCGGCTCTTGTGAACAATGCTGCTACAAACGTCATTTTGCTAGCACTTTGCTGAGGACTTTTTAAATCCACACTCAGGAGGGATATCGGTATTTAACTTCCGTTTTTGTACCATCTTTGCCTCGTCTTGGCATCAGAATGAGTTGGGAAGTATTTGTCCCTCCTCTGTTTTCTGCGTGAGAGTATGTAAAACTGGGATTATTTCTTCCCTGAGCGTCTGGCAGAATTCACTAGGGAGACTCCCTGGGTCTGGAGCTAGCTTTGTTAGAAAGCGTCTAACTACAAACGCAGGTTCTTTAACAGACATGGGACTACTTGGGTGACTCACTCTTGGGCACCGCTCAGTGATTCGTGTTCTTCAGGGAACTGGTCCATCCCCTCCAAGCTGTCACCGTGCGGGCGCGGAGGAGCTCAGTGGTCCCCGTCCTCTCAGTGTCTGCACAGGCCTGGCCCTCGTTCCCAGCACTGCTGCCTTGTGCCCTCTCCCCTCCTCCCTCGATCAGTCTGGCCAGGGGTTTATCAGCTTTCCTGCCTCTTTCCAAAGAGCCGGTTTTGTGCTTCACTGATCTTTCTCTGTTGTTTTTGTTTTCACTTCGTTGACTTCTGACCTTATTCCTTCCCTTCTGCCTGTTTCGGGTTTAATTTGCTCTTCTCTTTCTAGTGTCTTAAGATGGAACCTGAACTCGAGACCTTTCTTCTTTCCTAATATAAGGATTTGATGCTATAAATTCCCCTCTAAGCCCAGTTTCAGCTGCATCTGACCTGTATTTCCACCTCTATTCGGCTCAAGCGTTCTCTAATTTCCCCCCCTCTTTGACACGTGGGTTATTTAGAAATCGGTCGCTTAATGTCACAATACTCGGGAATGTTCCCGACATCTTTCTGTTACTGATCTCTAGATCAACTACTCTGCGGTCAGAGAGCATACGTGGTATGATTTCAAGTTCTTTAAAACCCTGAGGTTTGTTTTATGACGCGGGATAAAGTTTGCGCTGGGACTGTTCCGTAAGCCCTTCAGAAGAGCATGTATTCCGCTGCTGTTGCGTGGAATGTTGGATAAACGTCAATTATGCCAAGTTACCCGACGGTGTTGTTCAAGTCTTCCGTATCCTTGCTGTTTTCTATTTATTCCACCAATTACAGGAAAGTGGAGTGCCGAAGTCTCCAGGTGCAATCGCAGATTTTTAATTTCCTTTTCGGTTCTACCACTTTTTGCGTCACACATGTTGCAGTTCTGCTGCTGGGTGCAAATACACTGGTGACCGTTACGCATTCTGAGCGAACCGATCCTTTTACGACTATGGGACACACCTCTTCACCCCCGGTAACTTCCTTGTTCTGTCGTCCACCTTGTCTGACAGTAACGCTGCCACTCTGGTTTCCCTCTAATTAGCATCTGCATGGCACGCCTCCCAGGTTTTTGCTTTGTTGGAACCTCCTTTCTTGCCTTCTTTCGGATGATCTGGAATTTTTTTGTTATTCAATTTTAACTTATCGACTGGTTCTGTCCCTGTAGTTTTTGAAGTGGTTGCCCTGGGAATCACAGTACTACAGGTTTTCCTTTATCACTTCCGGCAAAATGTAAAGGTTTACAGCTCTCCCCCGCCCTTAACGCTAGTTGTCACACACGTCACACCTGCAAACACTGGACCCCCTCCTGACAACGCTGTGACTTCTGCCTTCGAGCGCTGTCTGTATTTTAAAGCATCTGAGGGTAGAAAATGAGTAAGTCTGCTCTATTTACCCGAGTGTGTACTATTTCTGTTGCTCCTCCTTCGTCCTGCAGCTCGACCTTGTCTCTGGTGTCACTTCCTTTCAGTCTGAAGAACTTTAAGCGTTTATTTTAGAGCAGCTATGCCAACGAAAAAATACCTTAAATTTTCCTTTATTGTCTTTATTTTACCTTCATTCCTGAGAAGCATTTTCACTGGAGAGAGAACTCTAGGTTGACAGTTCTTTCAGTTCAGCACTGCCTTCCAGACGCCACGGCTTCTTAAGAGAAATCTGCAGTTGTTCAGAACAGCAGCCTCCCGTGTGTGAGGTATTCCTTTCCTCTGATCGCTTTCAAGGTTATTTAAGTTTTGTTTTGTTTTAAATCTGTTGTTCCGATGTTTATGGGCATGGTTTTCTTTGGGTTCACCCTGTTTGGGGTTTACTGAGTTTCTTGAATCCACTTGTGTCTCGCCAAATTTTGAAAGTTTTCAGCCATTAGTTTTTCATTTTTTCCACACCAGTCTTTTTCTCCTTTTATGGGACTCCAATGACACAAATCCAGACCTTCTGATGCCGCCCCACAGGTTTCTGAGTCCCTGATTTTGTTTTTTTAAGTCTTTTCCTGTACATTCTCAGGTTGGATAATGTCTGCCGATGTCACTTCACGCTTCCCGGGTCCGCCTTCCTCTGGCGTCTCCACTGTGCTACTGAGGCCATTCCCTGAACACCGCATTATTCAGTTACAGTTTTTCCTCCTTTTAAAAGCTGAAGCATAGTTGACTTACAGTGTTTCAGACATACAGCAAAGTGATTCAGCTACAGATCCTTCTTTTCAGATTCTTTTCCATTAAGGGTTAACACAAGATACTGAATACAGTTCCCCGTGCTGTACCGTAGGTCCTTGTTCTCCATTGGTTTTTTCATATCACTTCTCTGCTGAGGATTTCCACGCTCCCACTTACGGCTGAGTACTCAGCTCCCCCTCACAGAGCACAGCAACAGTCACTGTCCGAAAGCCACCACCAACCCCAGCCCGCAGGGCCTCTCGGGGCGGCCATCTGCTGGCAGACCTTTCCTGAGAGCCGGTGAGAGTCTCCTGGTTCTCTGTGCGGTCAGTCACTTGTACCCTGGACACTCTGATGACGCTGTGAGGGCTGCAGCAAGCTGCGCTCTCGCGTTAACTTTCCTGCAGAAGCAGCGCTGTGTTTCACCCGGACACCGCTGTGGTGTTCGTGCGCTGGTTTTAGCCGACTCAGAAACCCAGCCACCAACGGAATACTGTTTTTATGAGTGTGTTCTCATACGCAATTATATTTCTAAATTTATACTTTTATCAAAGTAAAACTTATCATTTTAAATATCAAGTATGGCCAGGTTTTACAACAAACAGCAGGACCACCCCCCAGACGGGACAGTCCTCATCACTGCTCCCCACAGCAGCCTCCGTCCACGAGCTACTTCTGCCCTCCACTCACTTCCCACCCAGCTTTCCTTCTGGCACATACTTCTCTTTCTCTATATATCACGTATACACTGCTTCTTGACTTTCAAAAAAAATCCACCAAGGAGGGCTGAGCTCTCACGCTCACATTCAGACACACAGGTCACCCCATCCTTCCAGGGCAGGTCATTTCACGTTCAGTGTCCATCACTGAATTAGGATTGGCAGAGCCACATCGAGTACTATGATCCTATTTCCCTTCTTGAACAACATTAATTCCCAGGAATTAAGAATTGCCTCCTTCTCTCCCCCTCTCAGTTTTTAATGTTCTTATATCATCACCAAACTCACTTAAAAAGGGCCTGTAATGTCCCAGTGGAGTCAAGCAATCCGCTACCATCAGCTGTAAATCTTTCCTTGGATGTGCTTCCCGAAGCCCCGCACCTTTCGACTTCAATTCCGACAGATTCCTCTTTAGCTGAGTTGCACAGGGGTCACGCTGGGACTGCTCTTCACCACTGCTCTCCAAGGTCCCTCACCTCCAACCTGTGCTGGGACCCCCTTTTCCTGGAAGGCCTGTGTACCAGCCTTAACAGCCCAAGTCATGCTCAGTAGCACACGAGCCCCACACCTCAGTGGCCTACACGGACAAAGGTTTGTTTCTCACACACATTACCTGTCTGTCAGGGGTCACCTCTGTGCCACGTCATCTTCATTCCAGGACCCAGGCTGGAGGAGCAGCCTCCGCCTACACACCGTTAGTCATCACAGCAGAAGGAAGAGAGACATGGCCAATCGCAAGCTTGCTCTTCCAGCGTCTGCTCAGAAGTGACACCCATCACTCCCACCCACATCCACTGGCCAGAGCAATCCACACACCCACACCCGAGTCCAGAGGGTGACTGTGTGCCACCCCCGGCGGGGTCAGTGCGGGGGAGGAGCCGAGTCACATGGTCCAGTCCGACGTCAGCAGGGCAGAGACGCCGTCCTCCGCGGGGAGGCAAGGGCAGTAACCGTGAGACCAAAGCTGTCACAGCGTGTCTTCTTCCTTCTGGTTCAGTCCTTCATCTTTTTATGAACTCTGTCCTCCACCCTTGTGGGTTTATATCTTTTTTTATCTCTTTACTATCATTTAAGTATGTTCCATCTGTCACGTTGAGCCAAAAGTCTACCAACCAATTGCTTTAAAAGGGAAATTCTAGGACAGCGTCTACTTCAAAGACGAGTAATTATCATTCTCATCCAGTGTACCATTTTCCATTGTTTATAGCAGTTTTTCTAGGTCCTACAAATGTCAATAGAGGATTTAAACTGTATTTCTTTATGAATACAAAACCGCCCAGTAAGGTAAATTCACTTTAAAATTGAGTTTTCTAAGACAGCTTTGATCCTAACTATCTTGATTTTTGCCTTTTCTGATTTGCTCTAAGCTCCAAGCTTGTGTTTGCAACGAAATCAAGCAGCTCAAAGGAATTTCATTTTAGTCCTGTGACCACAGACAATAATACAATCAACACAGGGGCCCAGCTCCGAAACGATGGCTGCTGCCTGTAACTTATCCTCAGTGCTATGGTACACCTGGGGACACACTGCTAAGACGCATCTCACATACCAAAACCTTACTTAGTTTTGAAACGGCAAACACAGCAAGCAGTCACTAGAGGGTAAAACTATACAAGAAACGGTCAGATCCAGCTTTTTGTTGCATTAGTTTTTATTCGATACTCCTCTTTCTAATAACAGAGATACAGTAGAGTCTCAGCTTGAAAAAAGAAACGTGCAGTTCAGATGCTGTTTCCATCTCAAAACAGTCATGGACACTCATAAACTGTGTAATCCCTTTAACCTCAGGTGTCTCAGTTCTAGAACAAGAACAACAGGGTTTCCAGGAAAAAGGTTTAAGAATTAAATAACTCACGTAAAGCCTTGACGGTGCCCGGCAGACAGTAAACGCTCACGGAACAAAAAAAAATTCTGTCCTCATTTAACAGCTACCTCATCTACTTCTAAAGCTCAAACAGGTCAAATTCTATGACAACCAGGTTTAAAACCTAAACCCTACAAGCCCTTTAATGTAAAGATTATAAAACCACACGTTTTGTGTTTGGGCAAAACTCAAAGTTACTTATTTATTAAACACCTTTTTTCATTAAATGAAGGAAGTCTGAGGCTCTCACCTCTTTATTTTGCTCTTATAAACCCATCCAGGTCTAGAAAGAGATAGTTATCCCTGTAGGTACTAATGCTAACACAGTGAATACAAAACACTCACCACAAGCCTATGTCCACTCTGCCTCCTGAAATGTCCAAATCTGGCCTAGGACATACTGGCCAAAGTGAAACGTCAGGCCCACACAGAGACCTTGACTCTACAGATCTCAGGGTGCAGGGTCTTAAAAGCCAGTCCTGAATGAAGCTGGGGTCACTGTCCAAAGGGTGACGAATGAATTTACGCAGCCTCAGAGAATATGTAAACCGCGTGCAATTATTACATAAAGAATCAGGATTATTTAGAAATATCTGAGAGGTATCTGATGCTCTGAAAACACCTGGGGTAAAACCTTCTAGGAACCTGTGATGTCAGAGACTGAAAAGGCTTTTGTAAATACACTCAACTAAGACCAAACGACTGCAAAGTCAAGCCACGCCAGTTGTCAAAGCGGAAAGAAAGCAAAATAAACTCAGGAAGCTTCAGATCTATTCTCTTCCACTCTTTGCTGTTCAACTGATTTCATTTCTTGCTCATGGAAGTCCGTCAGAAGCACGCCTCAACCTGCACCTGCACTGAAAGGGGGCAGGGCACAGCTGGTGGAGGGAAAACAGGGGGGCCTGCAGTCAGGGCAGCGGGTCTCCACCAGGGCTGCCGCCTCCCTGAGACCCGGCCTCCTCACGTGCAGACCAGCAGGGAGACCGCCCTCCGAGGCTGTGACGGTGAAATGCAGTGAAGTAAAGGGAAGGGCCCGTAACAGCGTCGTCCGACAGAAACAGACGGGAACCGCAAACGGGAGCCACATGTGCAGTTTCAAATCAAAAGTAGAAAAATGCAGGTGAAATTAATTTTAATAATACATTTTATTTAAATCAATATATTCAAAATATTACATTTCACCTGGTAAATTAATAGAAAACTATAGAAATTTTTCACACTTTTTTTGTACCAAGTCTGTGACAGTCGGTGGGTCTCTGACACTCACAACCCAACCCAGCCCAGCCCAGCCGCGCCGCGTGCTCCACGGCCGCACCCGCCGTGCTGCCACCCAGGCCCGCAGTCTGGGCCCCCGCGGGGCAAGCACCGCCTGCAGAGCCGGGCAGACAGAGCCCGAGGGCCTCGGGAAAGTTAGTGTTAAATCAGCCACACTGAAGAGTGTGTGTCTCCACACCACCTGGTGTGACACTTAACAGGTAGCACTGCAGGAAGAATTTTAAACATCCGTACTGGCCAGACTGAGCATCCAAAGTAAGAGCGACCAGAAATTATTGTAACCACTAATATTCATCTATTTAATGCTTATTTTTGTGGCTATTTTGTTTTTCTTAGGATTTGCATTATGTATTAATCTGACATAGAATCTAGTAATCTTAAAAACAGAACAAATACCCTGACGTAACAACAAGCACACAAAAAATCCAAACCACCACGACCTACAAGTGACCAAACTGCACCTTCCAGCTGAGAAACAGGAACAGAATCAGAATCTCTGTTACTACGCCTTTCACTTCATAGCAAAGTCATGCTATAGTTTCAACAGCTTTCATTTTTTTCTCGTAAAAAAGGTAACTGTATTCTCTAAATAGGTGACACCTATCACGACAACCTGGTCACGTGTGAGTAGAGTGGCAGGCGCGCATGAAAATGAGGCCCCACAGCTACTTCGCAACAGTCCAAGGGCCTGAACCCTTGAACATCACCTGCATCACGCTCACTGCTGAGGCAGCACTGAACGGCACGCAGCAGGCAGGCTCTGTGCCCTGAGCTCCGGCGGGGAGGGGCACGGAAACGCTCTCGGCGTGGGTCTTTCTGGGAGTCGGCCTGGCACAGGGCTCAGCACCCGCGCCCTCACCCACCGTCTGTGGGCCGCCCGCCAGTCTCGACAAGGACCATGCTGCTGCCTGATAGGACTTAAACTCAGTGACCAAGACTCTCTGGATTTGATTTTCCTTTTACTACGTATCCACAAGACGGTAGCTGTGAAGACAGGCCGCTCCCTCCAGCCTCTCAGCGCACGCTCAGTCAGAAGGGACACACGGGCCGAAGCGCTGACCCAGGACCTGTGGTACCGCCAGGCCGGAGGCTCGCCCCCCCCCAGCCCCCCAGCCCCGCTCAGGTGCCAGCACACGGTGGTTGAGTCCCACCAGCACAGGCACACCGTCTCCACGCAGACCCCCAGGGAAGAAGCTAGCCCTCCCGAGGTATGCTTTTCCCAGCTAACCAGTGCCCCCCATGCCACCAGTCACAGACATAGACAGCGACAGTCACACACGGTCCCCAGCCGCGCTCAGACAGACTCACATCTGGCGTTTCTGTAGAGGAGGAAGGGGTCCTGGAGCAGGAAATCCAGGTCTTTCGTGATGGGCTCCGTCCTGTTCTCCATGCTCAGCCTGTTCATGATGGTGAAGCCGTGCTTGGGAGAAGCTGACCTAGCGCCCGCCAGGGCGGGGACAGAGACAAGCTGTCAGGGCAGAGCGTCTCAGGGCAGCTGCACGCAGCCACCCCGTCCCCACGGCCACCTGTCTCCCAGGCTACGCCAGGGAGTGGGATGCGGGCGTGCGGCCACCACCGATGCTCTGGTAAAACCAAGCCCCACTTCTTTGGCTGTGTGCGCACCGCCTGCCCCCTACCTAGGCCATAAGCGCCTTTAAGGCAGGGATGGTAACTATCTTGTACAAAATTACTGACAGACACTTTTAAAGACTCCTGACAGTTAATACAGCGTTCATCACAACTACGTAAAGAACTTTTCCATAGAGAACGTTAGTGTTGGTCTGAAATTGAAAGCTGCCCAATTTCTTAGAGAAACGATTTCACTCTGGTCAGTGAACTTGGAGGAGATGTAAGTAAAAGTTTACACAACTTAGAGCAAAGAGCAGATATTTAGTTTTCTTCCATATAAAGCAAACAGCTTCACAGATAAACTACTATAAAAGCTTCCATCCATAAAAATGGGACATTTAGTGACTTTTCATTTTTCATTTCATTCAAGAACCTTTCAGTGCCTCCTCCGGCAGGCAGAGCCCAGGCTGCACAGAAGCGAGCAAGCCTAGGTGCGCCTGTCTACCGCCGGGAGCCAGCCAGCTGCCAGCCGTGGGCCTCTGCTGGCACAGGAGCGCACGGGCTCACAGGCGGGACAAGCCGGCAGGACCGTGACTCGGGCTGGGGCTCAGGGTGGCCACCCCACAGAAACGCAGGGCTCCGCAGGAAGGAAAGGGGGTTATGCCTCACTCGTATTTCACCTCTAACCATTTGATGCGATAAAGAAGTAAAATGCAGCTACATTACCACCCGCAGGCTTCTTCTGAGGCCTGCGATTTAAACCCTGACGGCAGGCGATCCTTGCCGACTTTGCTTTACTAAGAAGGCAGGCGGCGGCCATGTAACCAATACCAGAATAACCATGCCAATCATGTCAACTGAAATTCTGGGGGAGAAGAAGGCTGCTTTCTTACGGACGGTCCTCTGGAAATCACCAGTGGCTTAATCGCATTACAGAAAGACAGACACGGGAGGAGACACAGGAAACTCGTAATTTTAAAATGGGATTAGGTGTTTTCACACCGAATCAGTCTGATTCTTCCAGGGCTTCATTATCACAACAGGACCGATGGTGGGGTCTCCCTGATGGTGGGGCTGCTCTCCATCTCACAGTGCACAGAGCCGGCTGGGGGACACATGTGCCAGCTCTTCTAAAGCAGCACCGACAAGTCAGAATGCACCCCGGCAGCCCCATTATCTGCACCCAAACCCCCTCCCGACTCCCACAGGCTTCTGCCACCCCCCACCCAGCTAAAGTCTCACACACCAGGCCCGGTACTGGATGGTGGTGGTGGGGGCGGGGGGCCTCTTATTCCTACACAGGTAGTTTGGGGAAGCGATTAAGGGACTAGGGAAGGACTTGCTTCTCGGTTTAAAGGTCTGTGTACCCGACAGCTCCAGCAGGGACTCAAGAGTATACTCAGAAGCACTTGAACATGCAAACCTACGTTTGTTTCAGTACAAAAGAGAAGGTACCTGCATACCCTGCTTGTCTTCCCCACTCAGCCCCACTAACCCCTGCAGTAAGTCAGCAATGTGCAGTAATAACACACCTTCTCCCTCACCTCTCAGAAGAGCGACGCTTGTGGGAAGCAAATGAGAAGGCACACCCTGTGCCTGGCTTCCCTCCCACTCCCCAGAACCCCAAGAGCAGTGCACACTCCACTGAGGATGCTCTTGGAGTGCATGTCCCGTGCCTCTGGATGTTCTGGAACAGACTGTAAACTACTCATCCGCTGGCTCCAGGGCACTCCCGCCATCTTGTGAGGAAGCCAAGCTCCTCGGGCAGCTCCTGCCCCCGGGCCTCATTCACCCACTGCTTCCCCTCCGCCCACCTGAGGCCCCACTGTCCCTGCCCCGGGCCCGCAGCGGGTCTCTCTGAGCTGCTCTAGCTCTGCCTGTATCTCTGGGGCCGATTCCTCTCTGCATCCTTGCTGGCCCTAAAACCCAACCTTTACCCCCATCAGCGTCCTCTCCTTCAAAGAACACTTCTCTCCTGGTTCCAAAGACCAAATAAATGCAGATGACTCCACACCTCTCTGTCCCTGCCCAGTCCCAGGGGCCTGCGTGCCTTCATCTCAATGCCCCACAGTCACTCCAAAATCATTATTTCAAACTAAAACTAAACTGATCCTCAAAGCAGATCCTCAACCTCCTGTCTTTCTGCTCCGCCGGTGACTCTGTCATTCTCAGTTCTCCAGTCCAAAATCTCAGCGCCGCTGCGAATGTCACCATTTCCTCCACCTGCAGTCTTTCCATCAACCCTTCCACCTCCGCCTCTGTCATTCTGCTCCACGTTCTCAGCATCTCTTACCTGCTCCATCTTCCCAGTGTCCTGGTGACGCCAGCACCCTGCCTCTCCCCATACGTCCTGCCACCACGCCACGAACCCCCGACTAGGAGACCTCCCAGACTCCCCAGTGCTGAGAAGACAGAGTGCAGAATCCTCAGTCTGCTAGTCCAAGTCACAACACCTCTCCTCCCTCACTGTCAACCTCTAACTCCTTTCAACCAGTATAAACCCTGCACCAGAGTCCACACTGTGGCTTATCTCAGAAGGTGGACAGGGCTGTGTGTGTGCGGGCACCCTTCCTGTCTCCTCAGTGAAGCCACTGGCCTCGGGAAGGCGAGTACCAGGCCTCTGTATCTCGTCTCGGTAACCCATGGACAGCAGTGGGCTTTAGCTGCGACACCTCAGATGTATAAAAGGTTTGGCTGTTAAGACAATACACACACTACAGATCTCTGTGCACGTGTGATACTAACAATTTCTGATAAAAATTACCCCAAAACATGAATTTATTAACCCTATCCTGAAACATCTTCCATTAACTATAAATGGAGGCCTCAGACATCTTTCAGTTCATACTTCTTTAACGAGGCAAGGGGTGGGCGTGACCAATAAAACTCCCTTCCAAATACTGATTAAATAACCCAGTATTCTTAATAATGTGCTTCAAGATCCTTGCCAATGCACTGTATGCAAACACTCTGTAACATTCATTTGAATTAAAGAATACTTAATACTGATTTTAAAAGAACACAAAGATTTAAGTTCACTTATACTGAAGGTTAAACTGTATTCTGAAATTAGTATTCATCACACTATACAGATGACACTATCCAGCACTCCCTTCCTTATGTCTGCTGATAACTTCAAACTAAGATCCCATTACTTCACTCCTCCGAAATAAAACTGCGCTTGAAGATGGGTGACACAACAGAGCTAAGACAGTATTTCGAAGACTGTCCATTTCTTTATAAAACTAAAACACTCTTACCTTGTGTAAACAAATAAGGTTCCTTCTACATCAGTCTTTTCCTAGAAAAATAAAAACAAAACAAAGAGCAAAATATGTCTATTCTCTTCGATAGGAAGCATTTGCAGGAGAGAACATAAACTTCTCAGAGGACAGGAATTCCGTCCGGCTTCAGTGGGCCCAGTCTCTGCAACAGGAGGGCAACCCTCAGGGGAAGGAAGGAGGAACGCAGCTTTCCCGCCAGGTGTGGCCCTGCTGAGCAGGCAGCAGGGACCCTCTCCTGTCACCGTTTACAAAGGAAACCATCACTATCTCCCTTTACCAAACACAGGGACAGCAGCACACCTCTGGCTGAACAATAAGAAAGTGAATATGCCCCAGGGATTTCACTGGAAAGAATCACAGCGAATGTGCTGTCTTTCCCTCCACCCCTGACCTGCAGAAACCACTGGTGTCTGCCCCTCACCCGCCTCTTCATCTCTGGTTTCACTTTCTCCTGTCCATCCTGTCACCCGGAGGGCAGAGGCTCTGCCGGTAACTCTTTGACGACACACAGGGTGCAACGATACCGTCGTTTTCTGACAAATGAATCACCTCCTGCGTGCAGAATATTTAGAGTCAAGTCTGATCTTTGAAATAAAGTTACTAAGCTCAGACTCAAGAAATCTGCCTGAGAGAAACTGGGAAAGGTGTAAGGCTAAAACGATAAACTATCGCTTCACTGGGAAAGGCTCTACCAAGGCTGGAGCCCAGGCCCTGATGAAAATGTTCAGATACTAAAAAAAAATCTAAGTACCCATTTGTCTGATTAACTAGTAATCAAATTACTGTAACTCAGGGTTTAAAATGTATTTTTGCTCTTCACATGGTTTAATTTCAGCATTTTATTTAACCTCTTAATATTTTGTTATTTACACATCCATTACCAAAGTTATTCAAAATTTAAGTACTCTGTAATTTTGGTGAAAAATACTCTTTTGCAGAAGCAAAAGTGTGAAATTAAAATGATAATTCTGAAAAGGCACATGAAACATTGGAAGCCTGCTCCTTCCTTTCTAGGCCCGAGTAATCCATTGTCCTTAAACTGGATTTACTAGTAAGTAAAGTGATCACTTCTACGAAGACAAAGCACTTCCCTGTCTTCCAGCATTTGACCCTGCACTGATCACCCCAGAGATCCAAACCAGGGCGTTCAGAGATCAGCACACAGAAAGGGAGTCGCTTCTGGCCTGTTTCCCTTCTTCCTTAATGAAGCAGGAATAGAAATTACCTTCTCCTTCAGGGAAAAAAAAAAAGACTTTAATGCCCAATTTTAGTTTTGAAAAATCTAGAATCAGAATTGTGAAAGGAAGGCATCATGCGTCTCCTGAAATTATCCTCTAACTCAAAATAAGCAATTCTTAGTTTACTATTCCACATCTCAGCTTCTCTACTGAAGAGTTAACCAGCTTACACCAATCAGATCTTTTGATGAAAAATGTACTTTTCATCAAAGGCTCTATGACACCTAGATAAAAAGGGCTTTGGAAATGTAAATTTGTGATTTATTAGGGCTGAAACAGCTCAAACTCATTCATTTTCTCTGTCCCTCCATAGTTACCAAAGGGTAAGCAGGTTTTTTTCCATCTGGGCAAAGCCCAGGTTTGGGGGTCTAGGGAATAGTTAAAGCTAAATTTTATTAGATCCTCCTTAGGCCCTCCAACTAAAGAAGACTTTCATATTAAAGCAGTAGTTCACAGTTCTGGGGGATTTCAGCTTAAATCTTAAAAGTACAATTCAGTGACTTAATATTATACTCTATTATAAAATCTAACAAGTGCTAAAAAACTAAGTAGTTCAAAATTTAAAACAGTGGAATGGAAAATAGTGCTAGTTTGCAAATTACTGAGACTTGGCACACTATTTGACACTTTTGAAACAACATAATCTGTATCTGAGTATCCTGTTAAAATAGTGAAAAAGTAAATCTCCATTTACCCTCTAAGTCTGTCTCTCCAGGATCACGGATGTAGCACCTGAGTCACCTAAGAAGCATTCAACAAAATCAAACGCTTGGGCCTCGTATCCAGAGACTCTCACTTGGTGGGCCGTGCTTTTTAAAACTCCAGATGATCTTGACGCACAGAGCTCACACCACTAGCTAGAAACAGCGGGACACTAGTCACTCCAGGGCAGTTCCTCAAGCTCAGCAGTTCTGACATTCGGGCCAGGCGAACCTTGGTGGCGGGGGCCTGTCCCAGGCATCACAGGACACTTAGCAGCAACCCTGGCCTCCACCTCCGGCCGCCCGTAACATGCTCCCTCTCAGAGTGACAACCAAAAATGCTCCCCAGACCCTGCCAATGTCGCCCCCGGGCAAAATCAACTCCAGCTGAGAACTCCTGCACTGGGGGCTGCGAGGCGAGAGTAACGCCAGGGTGAGACCCTGCAGCTGACACACAGGCACTGTGGGGGGGAGTGGGCTTCCCCTCAGTGGGATGTAGGTCTCGTTCCAAAATTCCTACTCCAGTCCTGACATCGTCTTTCTTAATCCTTCCTTTAAACAGTTCATTCTCTGTCCACCCCTGATTGCTCCCTGATGAGGCCTTCATCTATTTCAGTGCAATGAGAACTCCCCTCCTTCGGGTCCCATCGGCTGCGTTTCTCCTCTGCCCTCAAGAATGTCCTGGATACTTCTACTAGGTCTGTGTTCAACAGCTCCTGACTGGTGGCACATGGAGATGGGGTGACAACTTGTTTTCCCCGAGCAACTGCTCTGCAGCCAAACTAGGGCTCTCTCTCTCTTTTCTTCGGGCTACCACAGCCTTGAAGATTAGCACTTTGAAAGAATGACCTTTTACTGAGTGAATTATGCGCTGTCTGAAGGCAGCAAGTCCAGGAAGCAGGAAGGCTTAACTCCTGTAAACAAGGACCTGCGACACTGGTGCCTTCTGCTGCGGCTGGAGCGGGAGGGCTTGGCCGGGCGTCTGATAACCTGCAGCTACTCTAACGCGCGCGTCTCGTGGATCCCATCCAGAGTCTAGAGGGAACAACTGTTTGTTGCTCGAGAGCAACGCGCTCCTGGGCGTGGCAACTTCTCAGCCTCCCCCAGACTCTCGGGGGTCAAGTGAGCTCAGAGAACCACGCACCGCGGGCCCTCGACTCTACTACAGGGTTTCCTCCATGAGTCGGGACTCTAAGCCTTTGGCGTATTTCTGCTGAGCAGCGTAACGGCCACGCGCAGAGGAGCTCGGCACCGTTTTAAGTTCCACCACGGCGTCGCTCCACGTCCCGCAGTCAAAAACCCGGGCGACAAGCTCCCCCGGAAACCAGGGAGACGCGGCCCCCTCGCCCCGTCTTGCTTCGTCGGCCTCCAGGCCCTGCCCCGTTTGGGTAAAACCTCCCGGGAACTTCCTCAGTTGCCGCCTGGGGCCGAAACCGCCCTCCTCCCTCCCGCCGCGGGGGCCGCTGCCCGGCGTCGTCACTGTCGGGAGGGCCCCGGGGGGGCGCCACTGCCTGCAGGGCGCCCGCGGCCGCGTGAGGGCCGGGGGGCGGCGGGCTGAGCGGCGCGCGAGCGCGTCCGGCCGGAAGCCTCCCGGCGGCGGCGCCGGCGGTGCGCGAGCCCGAGCGCCTGGCGCCGCCCCCCGGGGCCGAGCTCTCCGCGGAAGCGCGGCCCGAAGCGGGCGGGCCGGCGCCGCGGGGACTCAGGGGACGCGGGGGAGGGTCCCCGCGCCCCGGCCCGGCCCCGCCCGCACGCTCGCCCGCACGCACCCACTCGTTGGCCCGGTGGCCGAAGGTGTACAGGGCCACCTGGCTGGCCACGTCCACGATGCGGCTGATGTAGGGGTCGTGGCGCCGGAGGGCCGCCAGGCTGATGTCGCGCCCCTTCCCCGCCTGGCCGCCCGCCGCCGCCGCCGCCGCCATCTTCCCGTCGGCCCGCGGGGCGCGGCAGCCCTCCGGGCAGAGCGCAGAGCGCGCAGGCGTCGCTGGTCGACGGCCGCGCCGCGCCCCCGCGATCGTTGCTACGGCAACCGCACGCCGGCGCCCGCGCGGTCCTGCGGCGCCCGGGGCCGCGCGGAGCGCGAGCGTCCCGCGGCCCCGAGCCTCGCTGGACGCCGGGCGCGCGTAACTGATAACGGTAATCACGAACACGCTTCAAGCGTGCGCACCGGCCAGGGAGGGGACTGCGATTTCCGGAGCGCGGACACCCGGTGGTTCTCGAAGTGCTGTCCTCCACGCCCTGGGGCTCCGATTCCGTTTCAGGGGGTCTTCCGGGTCAGAACCGTTTTCATGGCAGCCCTAAGACGCACCTGATTCGTGCACCGTGCTGACTTTTGCACGGAAGCTGCAAAAACCAGGTGGGAGGAAGTGCAGGTGTCTTAGCATGCATCCAGGCGAGCACCACGCTGTACAGGCCAGTGTCACTGGACAGTGTCCGTGAAGGCAGACAAATGACTAATCTTATTACATTTCAACCCTAGGTACACTTTTAAAATTCCGTGTGAAAAACAGGAGGAATGCATAAAGCACGTGTGCTGAATTCTGAGGTGCCCTATTTGCCTCCAGGAAGACACTTGGGTGCTTGAGATGCAAGCTGAATTAATGTTTCTATTTCTATTTCCACAGAACCCTATTTTTACTTGAAAGAAAGATGGACAAACTGGTTATTCAGACAGGCATTTGACAGACATTTTTTAGAAAACAAGTAACATGCACCTGTCACTTCCAGGAAAACAAGGGGTAATTATTGTTGCCAGTGATTGTTCTTGAGCTTTAAATTGAGAATAAGAAGTTTACAAAATGTGTATCCACTGCCGTTAGCTTGACAGCTTCTTAAAGTCTTTCCTCAGGAGACTCTGGGCATTTGGAAAGCCTGCGATGAGGGATTTGCTGGTTAGACCCTGGGAGAAAGGTGAATGTTTATCACTCTGGTATACGCATAACTGGATGTACATTTTTGTTAAAAATATTTCAATAGAGATTTAACATTTCCTTTATAAAGGAATTTATCTTTGAGTCTTGGAGTCTAGGGGCAAAGTCTACCTTTTGATAATTTCAGAGAGCGTAATACACCCTCGTGGTCTCCCTAGTTCTTGGCCGGATGCCTTGTCCTGAATAGAGATTTGTAAATGCTGATTCTGCTGAGCTCAACCACGAGTTAGTTGAATTTACACATTAAATGTCAGCTTTTTTTTTTTTTTAAAGCTCACAATTTAGAGACTACTGAGATCCAGGTTGGTGTAAAAGGGCACACAGTATCGAGTCCTGATCTTTCGGAGTTAACCTTCTAAGGAAGGTAGAAAAAAATGGAAAGATTTGTTTAATTTTCCCTGTTACAAAGAAAAACAAGAAAGAAAGGGGGAAACCCCTTGAAGATTAGCCATCACACTCAGAAAAAGAAGATACATAATAGCTTCAACATTGCAATGTTGTTCCTGTCCTGGCCCTAGAGCTTTGTTCTTTTAAAATTCTCCCCCCACCCCCATTCTTAAAGAGCTAACCTTCTAGGTTGAAGACAGACTTCTGCCTGATTTCCACTTGAAGACTGTGTTTGTAAAATCAGGCCACCATCATCACTTATCCAAATATACTAAGTTGCAGTCTCTGTATTAGTAAAAGTCCATTTAAAATAGGCAAATGTCTTTAAAATCCACTAAACTCCAACTGCCACTGGCTTTCCCAGTGCGGTCATGCTTACACTGGGTTTCCAGAAGCTGCATCATGACACCTTGAACAAATATTGGGGACTTCGCGGTTTCATGATTATTTTATAGTTCTCATTATAAAATAAAATATATGCGAACACTTGGTAGCATAAAGTTGTATACCACTTCGAATTTAAAAGTTATAGTATGATTAAAAAATATCTGGGTCTAGGATTTTTATACTGTTGAATGACTAAGATAAAATTCACCACTTAAGGTAATTGTAAGAACACAGGATGTTCACATTGTTTGGAAATAGGGGTATAACTGAAAAATGTTTGGTTTTGTGGCCATGTATGGATGTTGATATGCAAATATAAACTGACTTTTTTTAGGGCATAAAAGTCTAGAAACATAGTTGCACAGTCTGTTTTATTAGCAGTCTTTTCTTTTTTTAAAATATGTATTTTTTCGTTGAAGTAGAGTCAGTTTACAATGTTGAGTCAATTTCTGGTGCACAGCACAGTGCTTCAGTCATACATGAACATGCACATACTCATTTTCATATTCTTTTTCACCATAAGCTACTACAAGATGTTCAACATAGTCACCTGTGCTGTGCAGTACAAACTTGTTGTTTATCTATTTTATATCTAGTAGTTATATTAGTACTCATTTCTTTACTGTGTAAGTTCCTTCCAAATTTTGCATTTGTCCAGTAGTAGGATGTATTGAAATGAAGGGGAAAGAGGAGCTTCCAGGATGCCCCTAAGAGTTTGTGCCTCCAAAGTGACGTAGGCAGCCTCTGATGCCTTGTTTGTGCTGCCTGTATAAACTGTCCTTCATCCTCAGAGTTTTATGCCGAGGGGTGACACAGGTGAGGCGCTGGTGCCCTCTGCCTCCCAGGGGAGGGGACGGCTCGCCGCTATGCGTTATCAGTTTTCGGCGTGCTTCATTTCTTTTTTAAGCTGCAGAGCCCAGCAGAAAGGGCAGCTCCCTGGAAAGGAAAACTAGTTTAACTTATTTTTATCTGTGTGACCTCACCTGCGACTTGGGGATAATAATATCACCTCTTGTAGGGTACATGAGCTCACGTGAGAAGAGAATGTACCCGGGAAGGCTCTGCGACGTGTAAAGTGTTCTGCAAGTGAGAAGGCTGTTACTGTTATAATTACCAGCATCATCCTTATCATTTCCAACAGAAGCCCACTGACTAATTACCTCGTCCGTGTTCAAATCATCACAACAGATTTCTGCTTAAGTGACAAGGAGCAGGTTAGATCTCAAGGCAGTTCATTCTTTATACATATATTTTGTAATTTATTGAAGTATCGTTAACTTACTATGTTGTGTTAGGTTCAGGTGCACAGAGAGTGATTCAGTTACATACATACATATACACGTACACATCCTTTTTTGGCTTCTTTTCCATTACAGGTTATTACAAGACATTGAATATAGTTCCCTGTGCTGTACAGCAGGTCCTTGTTGTTTATCTATTTTATATATACTAGTGTGTATATGTTAACCCCAAACTCCTAATTTATCCCCCCACCCCTCAGCTTTCCACTTTGGTAGCCATACTTTGTTTTCTATGTCTATGAGTCTATTTCGGGTTTGTAAATATGTTCACTTGTATTGTTTTTTTAAGATTCCACATATAAGTGATATTATATGATATTTGTCTTTCTCTGTCTGATGTACTTGACTCAGTATGACAATCTCCAGGTCCAACAATGTGGCTGCAAATGACATTATTTCATTCTTTTTATGGCTGAGTAGTATTGCATTTTATATATATATAAAATGTATATATATATATATATATATATATATACACACACACACACACCGCCCACCTCTTCTTTATCCAGTCATCTGTCCGTGGATGTTTAGGTTGCTTCCATGTCTTGGCTGCTGTAACTTGTGCTGCTGTGAGCACTGCATTCCCAATATTGTTACTTGATAGAGGATGTGGGCTAAGACATGTTTATCAGGAGGTCCACAAACAGAGGAAGGAATAACGTAGGAGATACAGCCCAGTGTTACATGGGTTGGCAAAGGGGTTAAGATTTGAAGCAATCATCAGAGAAACTCTGAGCGGAATGGGAAGGGGCAGATGTGGGGAGGGAAAGGGCCTGATGGGCAGGGCTTTGCAGAGCAGGATGTGGCCTGGAGGAAGGGCAGGACTTCCTCAGTCTGGGCCCCGCAGCTCTGGGCTACGCCTCTGCTCACCTGGCCGGGTGAGGGCCTGGGGAGGCCAGAGCTCTTCTCAGTGGCGACAATCCTTGGACACTCTCTCCTCATCGCTCTTTGTCTCTCTCTGCCCATAAAATCCCATAAAATCTCTTCCTTTTATGCTCAACAATCACATCTTTTCAGTTCTGCCCAGAGCATGCTCCGACACGAGGAAGAGCCTTTGATTCCAAACGAAGTGATGACAGGCAGGAGACACAGAGACCGGACTGCGATGTGTATGAGCCCAGCCCCTGGTGACAGCGAGGGCCTGGGATTGGGGTGGTGGGGGAGGGAGGGTCAGCGGCAGAAGACAAGCCTCCGATTCCTGACTGCCCCGCGGGAGGGACGAGGACACTGCAGGGCCCGCCTGCCGTGTGTCTGGGAACACACGCACCTCCGTGTCCTGGGACGGAGGGTGCTATTAATTAATGTGGCCGATTCACCTTGCGGAGGCTTGTCCTGGGGCCGGGAGGGCTGCAGGCATTGTCAGTGCATTGCCTGCTGGAATCTGGGGCTGCCTCTCACATTAAGTAGGCGTGTGGGGTCCTGAGGGAGCCAGCTGGAAGGATGCCTCCCAGCTCCAGGTTTGTGGAGCCGTGTTCGGCCACCTCCAGCCACGTCAGGTGCTGCGATCTTTACGAACATGCAGAGCAGCCCAGAAACAGTCCTGAACAGTCTGAATGTGTACTGAAATTAGGTCAAGGCAGCAGCCGGTTGAGGACTTTTAGATGCTATCTCAAAGCTGAGGGCTGAATTCTTTCAGCAGGAAAGAGAAAGGGTTTCCTCCTTTCCCTGGCTGTGTCTCTCTTCTCAGAGGAAGGCGAGCGCTGTCGGGAGGGAGGGCTGTTTATCCCTGCTGTCCTTCAGACGGCCTCCTGCAGGGCGATCAGATTTTTAATCCCGGTGAAACTGTCCATGATGACTTCCACGGGGCTCAGTGAGAAGCAGTCTGGAAAAGTGTCAGGTTCCCGGGTGGAAGGCAGTTGAAGAATTTTCTAATTATTTATTATTGTTGCACCCTACTGGGTCGATCTTCACTTTGTGATTGATTTTTCTTTTTCTAAACTGATGTCTGAAGCCCCAGAGGAACATATTGTGTAAAGTCCAAGGTGAGCGGCTTTGGAAGAACACTCGGCTTGGTCAGGAGCTGGGACCCTGGAAAGGGGCTGGAGGCCTGAGGGGGCACAGGACCTGCTGCCGTGGTGCTGAGACTTGAGGGTGTTCCCAGACTCGTCCCGCAGGCCAGTCAGAGCTGGTCTCTGCTGGGCCAGGGCCCAGGGCCCTCTGCCAGCTTTGTCCATGAAGTTTCATGGGGGCACAGCCACACCGTGGCGTTGTTGATGGCTGCCTTCACCCTGCGGCAGCAGACGTCAGGGGCTGCGGCAGAACCAGACAGCTTCGAAGCCTGGAATGGTTGCTCTCCGGTCCTTGACAGACCAAGCTGGCTGATCCCCGGCCTGTACTGTCTAACAAATCAGCACATAACTTGCATCAAGAGCCTCCCGCGTGCTCAGTAGGCACCCGTGTGTGTGCGCCGTAAGCTACACGTTAGATTGGAAAGGGCTACAAAGGATGAAGCCACATTACTGCCATCTGGTCAAGGAGGCAGAGCGGTATCTGTGGAAAACAGTGACGATAAAAGGTAACATTTGGTCAAGGGTTAAATCGCGGTGTGCAGACGAGGGAGCGTCAGTGGGCACTCCAGCAGCTGGAGAGACATTCTTAACGAGATAAACTTCCAGGACAGGGGAGAGCTGCGATGCTCCCTCAGGATTTACGTGGCTGGATCTGACCTGTGTCTCCACTCGCGTTGTTGTCACCGTCGTTTGTCACCGGGATTCCTGGCCTAGTGCTTAGGGGAACCCTTCGTGGCCAGAAATCTTTCTGAGCACCTTAGCTGACTGCTTTTTCTGGGATTTGGGGTTCCTTCAATCTCCCTAAACTACAGAGAATTTACTCTAGTCCCAGTGGTTTAACGTCTTTCTTTTTTGGAGACAAATGCCGTGTCATGAGCAAGAGCGTGAGCTTTGGAGTCAGAGGCCCGGGTCTGTAGCCTCCTCCTCGCGATGGCGCCTCGGGGGCCCTGTGACACTTCGGCCCTCACTGTCCTCATCTACAGAGTAGGAGCGATGGTCGGGTCGGCCTCTTGGGGGGTCGTGAGAACCGAGCACGGGTTGTGTGAAGGGCTGAGACTACGGTGATCCGCCCGTGACGCAGCCCTTGGCAACAGCAGGGTTTGCATCCTGGTTGGGGGCGCCGTACTCACTTCTAGAGCAAACGTGGTGCTTTATCGTTCATGAAAACACCCCGGGCACAGGACAAAGCGTGGTAACGCAAGGTGCAGAATTAGCTCACTGATGGTTGCGATTCTTAATTTTCCACGGTATTACCACTGCCAGGCCCCTGACTCATTTCTGTGCTGCCTTGGAATCTCGGGCCCGGGACTCAGGTCCACACTGCAGGAACCACGGCGATCCCAGGGTCTGTACCCGGTCCCCCCGGAGGGCAGGTGGGCGGCGGGAGGGCAGCCTGCTTACGGAAGGGCCATGCTGCATTCCCGTGACTGTGGGCGAATCGAGCTGAAGGCAGACCAGCCTTCCTCACCCGTCACGCGGAGGTGGCGGCACTCAGGTTTGCGGCCCTCGTGAGTGTTGCTGAGCGAGCTCTCTGAAGCACTGAGCTTCGAGGTGGCGGTAGAACAGGAGGTTTCAGCCGGGGTCTGGGCGTCCAGAGGCGGTCGGCTTCCTCTGTGGACAAAGCCTGACGGCAGCCCGTTCCCCTGGAGCTAGTTCGAAGGCTAAAGGGCAGGGTGCTGTCCGCACTGCCTGTGGGTGACAAGTGGCCTCTTGGAGCTCCACCTTTGCTGCTGCTGTGAAGACCCGGGGGGCGTGACCGTGACCCTGCCCGCCCGCCGGAGGTGCCTCGGGGTGGGTGGCTGCCTCTGGCTCCGCTGGAATTCATACTTTTTTAAAGACCCACAAACACGGAAGTCGGCGTCTGGCTTTCTTGTTAAGAATTACAGGGGCCTGTAAGAAAACAGCGGCAAACACCTCATTTAGCCCAGACAAGCCGCGTTTAGCCTAAGCTGGGGGAGCTCTTGCAGAACACGGAGCGGCTCATGTCCCCTGTCCCCGAGGAGGAACGGGCGGCAAGTACGCTGCATTCGTCAGTCAGGGAGCCTGTAATCGCTCGTTCACTCGATGAACATTCGCTACGCTCTGTAGCCGGACAGGCGCCGAACACCGCAGAGAACAAGACAGGCCTGCGTGCCCTCTGGGCGTGCAGCCTCCCTGGAAACGGCCCTCCGCCGGGAGTGGAGAGCCCAGGGCGGTGGTCCTCCGCCTGGCCACGGCAGAGCGCTGGGGGCCCTTAAACAGGAGCCTCCCCCAGGTGAGGGGCTGGGCCGGGGGCTCTCAGGGTGATTCTGACTGCAGCCTGGCGGCGACCTTTGTACCAAGAACGAGCCTCCTGGGTTCAAACCTGGCTCCCCTTGGCCAATCTGCTTACCCCGCATAGACCTCAGTCTCCTTCCCTGTGAAATGAGGTTATTAACGACAGTGACTTTGTAGGATTCTTACTGAGAACCAAACAGCAACGAAAAAATGCAGGTAAAGCACCTGAGACGTGTCGAGTACTTAATGAAAATGAATGACTGAGACGGAGATTTGTGAACAGCGGAGCGGGACGGGCCTCCGGGGTCCCGACTTCCGGGCGATGCTCTGCCCAGCGTGGTCATTTGTCGAGGCCCACGGTGACCCCGTCGGTGTGAAGGGTGCCTTGTGCTTTGAGATGACACCTGCGGCCTTGGTCCTCACTCCTGAGCTTGAAGACCTCCCAAACGTCATCCTACCTCAGGGTCTCCTGCGTGGTATCGTTCATTCATTCATCTGCTCATTCATTTCTTCTTTCATTTGACAAACATCCGTTGGGTGTGTCGACTGAAAAAAATGCACCATCTGAAAGTTGAAAATGATGTTTTGTTTGGCGGACTTTCTGCGGACTTCAAGCCTGGGGGGCGGCCCCTCAGACGGCTCTGGGGGAGGAGCCGGGATATACTGGGGTTTTTGCAACAAAGACCAGGTGGTTGGAACACCTAAAGATTACCATGAATTAAAGAAAGCCGGGCATCTCAAGTTAAGGAAATTGGTGCTTTTCTATACACGGGAAGCTGCAAGAGTCTGGGCTCATTGAAATCACCCTTCGATGTGCACCTGAGCTCTCCAGGGCCAGCGTCCTTTTCTTCCTTGTCCTGAGTCCCCTCTAGGGCACTGCTGGGGGTGGCAGCAGAGGCTGGGCTGCCTGCTTGTCTGCGTCCTGAGTTCCCTCCCCTCACTGCCGTGGCCAGGGGGCGGGGGCAGGGGTGGGGGCGGGAGTGGCTGATGACTCGGTGGCTGCAGGGTCCTTTGTTTAGTGATAAGGCCAGTGGTAATTTTCATTCACAGATGTCCATGAGCTGCCAAATACTGTCTAAATATCACCCATAAGACAGAAACTTTAAACACAGACCCTGTCTTCCAGGAGCATAAAGCTTACGGAGGAGATGCACTGAAACAAGCTATTGTCCCGTGGGTTTATTATGACAATAGGTTTGTGAAAGGAAAATGGCTCTAAGAACCGTTCCTAGTTCTCCAGGCAATCTGGATGACCGAAAAAATTATCACAGTTTTGGTGTTAACTAAGGGGCCAGACGCTGGCTTCACCCCGGGACTCTGGTCGACTTGATACGGGACGTGACCTGGGCGCGAGGATTTTTCAGGCTCCCCGGTGACTTCAAAGTGTGGGAGCCGCTGACTTAGATACTGCCTGCTTGTCGAGGATGGAACTCGGGAAAGACAGACTGGAGCCCGGTGCTGGGGAGGCTGCCCGGACCCGGCTTGGACTTTGGGATTTCGAGTCTGTTCTCCAGGCAAGGGGCTGAGCTGGAGGGTTTTTAAAGGAGAAGCGACATCTGAGTTTCAGAAGATTGTCAGAAAGACGATTCTGGCTGCAGTGTGGAAACTGGGTAGGGCTGGAGACTGAGTAATTGTGAGGGGAGGAGGCGATATGAAGGCCTGGCCGGGGCTGGGACTCTGGCGCTTGTGTTTTCAGAAACGTGGGGCACGCTGTGGGTAGGAGGGGAAGAGGGGTCGGAGCAGCCGAGATGCTCGCTTCTCGGAGACGTAATTACTGCCTTCTTTGCAAACATCTACAGAAGTTGGTTGATACTTACTGGGCTGGCCTTTAAATGAGGGCAGCGCCTTCAAGGCTCTCAAGCATTTGTGGCTTTCAGGATGACACAAGATGAATTAGCGCCCTTAGAAAAATAAAAGGCCACAGTTAGATTTTGTAATTACTCGGTCAATTTTGGCAAGGCAGCGTGTGAGGCTCCAAGCAGACTTTCAGAGGGCGGGGAGGGCTGGGGCGGTGTGGCTGGCTCCCTGGGTCTGGTGACCTGGATAACTGCCAGGTGTCCACTTAGCACTGAGATGCGAAGATGGGTGCTGTTTTTGTCTTTTTTTCCCTTCTCTGATGCTCCTTGTAATCAAAACATAATTTTACTGCCGTTGGGTGTGTGGGGCTGACACGGCTCTGGTGGCAGACGATGGAGTCCATCTGCCTGCGGGCCATCCAAGTCGTTGTCCCTCGAGTCCTCCTGCTGACTGTCACTCTCAGCCAGGGGCGGACGGCGGAGGCGTGCACGCTGGTGGAGGCTCAGCACCACAGGTGAGACAAGCCATCGGTCACCGTTCAAGCTGCCATGACATTCACGGCTCCACCAAAGTGAGGTTCGGAACGCTTTCACGGCCCTTTACAATATGAACACCATTCTTTGCTCAAGCGCCTACCACTGGCCGGAATCCGCAGACCCCTAGTCTCAACAAGTAACAGAACACCGCGCTGAGGGCCGGTGAGCCGCATGCGCTGACGTCCTGCTGTCAGTACCCTCCTGTGACTTGATTTCGGACCGCAGCCCTGGCACTGCTGGCTGGGGCTGGGAGGGGCGGCAGAGGGACCCCGAGGCGTGGGGGCTGCTTCCATCACACAGATGACGGACGTGAATAACTTCCAGAAGAAAGAGCACGGCCAGACGCAGTAGGATAGTCAGGAAGTGGTCAACTTTTGAGTACTTCTTCCCTTTGTGCTTAACGTCCTCTGTGTCATTGTAAGCGGACATAAAATTCAGCTTTACTGCTGGCTCTGTTTGACAATCGGTTGCACAATTTCTGAAAGTGTAACAGGCTCCTCTGAGAGCTGGCTCCAGCGGCCCTGCACACCTCTTCTAGGAAAAGGGGAGTGGAGGTGCTGGGGGCAGTTGGGGTCAAAGCAAGGGCCGGGAACGATGGCCTTCGAGGCTGCGGGCAAACACCTGCCCCCGCACTCGGGCCGGAGCCCCGCCAGGCGTTGCACAGAGAGCGGTGATGCTGCAGAGTGAATGGGGCCCTTTATCTTAACGAGTGTGACTCAGCTGACTTGGGAAGAAAATTCAGTTCAGTTTGACCAACACCTGGCAGGGGCTGGTTTGAAACACACGGCGCTCAAACCCACCCGTGAGCAGAGCCGCCAGGTAAAACGCCGGGGGAGCCGGCCCTCCCCGCCACGCTGGGGCTCTGCCTAACCTGGCTCTCTGAGGAGCATGCAAGCAGCCGCCCCAAGTTCCTAATTTTAAAAAACACGAACCCTCCCTTAACCATCGCCTAAGGGGGGAGTGAGATCCACCCCCTTCTCCTGAGAGGCGGGGTCCCTGACTTCCGCGGATGCTCCTGAAGGGAAAACAGCCAAGGCCAGGCTGTGACTCGCTGGGTCACTGCTGTGGCTCCAGACTGTGTCTGTCTGCAGTGTCCCTGGGCCGGTGCGGAATGGAGGGGTCGGGGGGTGAGGGAGGGGCAGGGGAGAAGCAGAGGGGAGCTGCTGGGGACGGAGGCAGGACGGGGTGGCCTCTGCGTGAGGGGACACCACTCACCGCTGCTTGACTGCTCTCAGATGACTTCGTTTTCAGTGCGACGAGGGGCTGCTCTGGTGGGAGCCGTGGAGGGAGTGGAATTAGGCCCTGTGGCTGCAGGAGAGACAGCGAAACCCCTCGGATCCACAACACCCGAGGGTGGAAGGGCCCCTGGGGGCCATCTGCCTACAACACAAGTCGGCGCTTCACCTGCACGAGGCGCAGCCTCCTTGGGTGCCCGGGAAGGTGGAGGACCCGTGAGGCCGTCTCAACAGACGGTGTCTTGGGAAGTTTTTCCTCCTGCGAGACCTGTGTTTGCCCACTGGGATCTGACCTCTCAGGGCCATACCCAAGTCTCTCGCAGGACAGCGCCTCGAGTGAGCGCAGAAAGAGCCACACGCTGCACTCAGAGAAGGATGTCCCCATATCACCGGATCACCAGCCACCGCTCCGCGCATCCGTGATCTTCGGGCTTCCTGCCAGGCAGCAATAATAATAGCCGATCGGGGGCTCACTACCTACCAGGAGCTCCGCGTGCACCACTTCCTGTGTCATGCTTTCTGGCTCACGGCTGGGGACCTGGGGCCGGGAGCTCGACCCCTTGCTCAGGGTCACCCAGGCTCCGGCCAGAGGCATTGGGGATTTGCATGCAGGTATTGTGGACCCAGAGCCAGAGGACCTAACAAACAGGATGCTCTGCGTGGTGAAGAGGAGGACGCAACAGAGGGTGGGGCCCGCGTGGGGCTGGCTTCGAGGACAGCCCCCGCCTGGAAGGGCTCTGAGCCCGGTTTAATGCTCTGCTGCCCCCGTCTTGAAATTCTCAACACATTTTGAGCAGGGAGCCCGTGTGTCCGTCTCACACTGAGCCCCGAACTTCAGTAACCCGTTCCGGGTCTGGCGTTGAAAACAAACAACCCAGCTGGCAAATGACCCGTCTGTTTTGTTGGCGCAGGGCGTGCAGTGCGCTGTGCGTCTGACGGTTCGTGTGTTTGGGGGTGACCTGGAGAAGCTGCTCCCTGTCGGTGGCTCTGGATCTCACCCCCTGGGAAGCCCAGCGGGTGTCGGGGCTGAGTGGGGCGCCCTTCCTTCCCGGCATCCGCGCTGTGACCCGCGGAGCGCGCGCCGAGGCCTGGCAGGGAGGCTCGTGCATTTCTGATTTTTGTTACTCTGCTCCTTTGACACTGTGCTTGCTGTCAGATGAAATTTATGGGCACATGATAGCAGTTGACAGGGACAACGAGCCTCCGGGAGTCCCCGGAGGGACTTCTTCCACCTGCTGAGCGAGAGCTTCCTCCGGAGCTGCCTCGCTCTCCTCGTCCCAGCCCGCGGCAGATGCAGGAGGAGGTGGGCAGATGCGGCCAGATGCGGGCGGGTGGGGGCTGAGGGCGGGCCCCAGAGCTGCAGCGGGGCTCCGGCCTGTCCCCGGAGGGGCCAGCTGGGAGCGGGCATGCATGCTCCCCTGATGCCCGCGTTCGGTCCCTCAGGAAAGCCAGCTGAATGCAGATGCTCCCTTCTGAGTGGACGTGGCCCAGCCCAGGGCGCCAGCGATGAAAAAGGCCAAACCACGTGAAGTGACCCGGCTCCCCAGCCCCTCCCGTGACCTCGGCGGCCTGACCTGGCGTTTCCCTGCTCGCTGGTCTCCATTTACACCGAATCGTCTCTCGGAGGGGTGGTGAGGCGTCTCGGAAGGAGGACAGGACTGAGAGGCGGGAAGCTGGCTTTCCAGGGGTTTCCTCTCCCCTGGAGCGGGATCTCCAAGTACTCACTGCGTGTCCAGCCCAGGGACGGCACAAGGTGTCACGCCGAGGAACAGGCTGGTCTGGAGCTCGAGTCTCCTTCTCTCGGCCTGAGGTGCACAGGCTTCGATCAACGAAGAGGTGTTTTCTGAGGTCTTCACTCCACGGTGACGCTGCTGCCCGAGTGCACGGAGCCTGCCCAGGCAAGCGGGGGCGCGTTGGGAGGAAGTTCCGGAAGGGCTGCTTTCCTGACTTCCCACTTCGGGTGTGGCCAGAGGTAAACACGCAGTAAGCACTGTCCTGTGTGTAAAAGTTCGTATCAGACAGACAGACGGAGTCACAGACAGAAAACAAACTTGTGGTTACCGGGGGAGATGAAGGGGTGGGGGGTAAACCAGGAGCTGGGGATTTGCAGGCACTGCCACATGTAAAATGCATAAACAACACACGCGTACTCCTGCTGCACAGCACAGGGAGCTGGATGCGGTACCTCGCAGTGACCTAGAATGGATGGAAGAGAATACGCATGCCGGGCTGAGTCCCGCTGCTGTGCGACAGAGACTGACACGCTATAAACCCGCCACACCGCAAACAAAAAATGCGTACATACATAAATGAAAATAAAAGTGTATTGTCAGGCGTTCCACAGCCTGGCTCTCTGGGACTCGCCCTTGGACGCACTGTAGCCTGTGGGTTCTGTAAACGGCGGCTGAGGCCGACCCCGTGTCTGGTAAAGCGGTTACCGTGTGGTGGGAGGGGCAGGGTCCCAGGCCGTTGCCTTATGTCCCCGAGCTGGGGGATGCCCTGCTCAGCCTTAGCGGATTTTCCAAATGGAGAGTGGGAATCCGACACGCCTCCCACAGCCCCGCGGGGCCACAGTCCATCCCGAAACCACTTCTGGTTCATGTCGCCTTTGAAGCATTTCTTCACTGAAGTGAGATTCCCTTGACATGAAATCAGCCGGTTTCAGCGTCCGGTTCTGCGGCACTAAGGACACTCACCGCACTGTGTGCCTGTCACTTCTCTGCAGACCCAAGGCACTCTGGCCCCTCCTGGAGGAGACCCTGTGCCCGCAGCAGCCCCTCTCCACCCCCATCAGCCACCACCCTGACCTCTTCTGGACTTTTCACACAGCAGACCCTTCGGTGGGAGAACTTCTGTGTCTGGCTTGTTCGCTGAGCACTGTGTCCACCCACACTGCAGCTCAGACCAGCTCTTTGGTTCTTTTCATGATCTTTATGTTGCCTTTCGGTTAAAGAATCCATCCCTTGCTTCCCTGGCTCCCTGCCCCCCCTGAACTGGGGCCAACTGACCGTCACAGAGCTTTCTGTCTCCTTCCCCTCCACACGTGGGTCAGGGATAACTGGCACTGCTGTGGCCCTTTCCTTGCGACACACCTGCCCCCAGCTTCTCGGGACAGGAGACCAAGGGTAGGGGGAGCCCAGCCCAACGGGCCCCTGCTGGTGCCCGGGCCTCAGTGAACGCGGGGCGCTGGGCTGACAGCCACAGCAGGCGAAGGGAGGGGACAGTTCAGCCCCTGGGTGGCCCCGGGTTTTGCACAGGCCCACCTGGTAGTGGAGAGTCTCACCTGCGCCAGCGCCGCCTCTGCCCCTCGGCGTCACCCGCCCTTGCTGGCAGGTCCTGGCCACACCCTCACCTGGCAGGTTACGGGGCCGCTGAGTCAAATCAGGGCACGACGCTGGGGTGACCCGGTTGTTAACGGGAGAGCTCCTGGTCTGCGAGAACGAACGTCTGAGACGTGGAGGGCAGATTAGGAAAAGTGCCATCCTCACACGCATCAGGCCCAGTGAGTCCTGCTCTAAGCTTGGATCTGGTGCTGGGGAGTCTCTGGCATCCTTCCTTGGAATCAATTACAGTCAATTTCTCCACATTTCACATCAGTTAAAGGAACATTGTCAAGATAAAATCTTGCCCAACATAGATTAAAAAAAATTTCCTTACTCTCACAAACCAAGAGCTCCACAGATTATTTTGCCAAAAACGTATTTTTAGAGCCAAATTTACGGGTTCCGTCTTTATTTGGGCTGTGGCGAGGACAGCGGCGTCTTCCCTCCCTGACGCCGCGTGGTTGGTTGTAAGCTCTGGCTCCCCCTGGCTCCCGGGCGTGCCCGGGGGTCTGCGTCTTGGCCACACGCAGGGGCCCGCGTCCTGGTTCCCACGGTGCGGGTCAGGCTGTGCGGTGAGGTTATCTGTGCTCATCTTCCCAGGGCGCGGGCCTGGGCGGCGGCGGCAGTGCTGCCTGGACGGGGCGAGGGCCGGGCCGGGCAGGCAGCCGGCGGTCTAACGGGAGCAGGCGTCCGGCACATTCCGCAAGGCCGAAGCTGTGGGCAGGCAGTGCTGGATGTCCAGGCACCATGAGCCTGAACGAGCATAGCCACGGCAGGAAGGGCGAGACGAGGCGCTTTGTATGAGCCGTGAGGTCAGTAGCAGCTGGACCAGCAGCAGAGGACAGCAGGGTGGGGACACTGCCCGGGACTCCAGGTCCCGAGGCGGAGGCAAGCTCTGTGCTGGCCTCTTTGACCTTCCCTGTGGGCCCCTGTGTTAGGCAAGGATCCGCAGGTCTGTGCTCGCTGCTGGAAGGCAAGTGGGTCTCTGAGGTGCATCCCATCCCTCGTTAGGGAGGGACGGAGGCACAGACCTTTTGGAGGTCACCTAAGGTGAGCTGCTCACAGGGGATCTTGTTCTGCTGTGACACAGGCGTCTAGAGCCCTGCGGCTGACCCGCCCGCGGCCATCCTTCGTCCTCCCCCACCAAAGAGACCCTCTCTTCACCCTCAGAATTGGACTAGCCAAAGGGTCAGATGCTCCCCCGTCCTGGGGTCCAGCCTGGACTCCATCTTCCTCACCAGGGTGGTCTCGGTCCAGGAAACCCAGGAGCTGGTGCTGCTCCTGCCCTGAGCCCCTGGTGTGCAGGTGGGTTTGGGTTGCACAGAGCGGGGCCAGGCCCCTGGGCGCGGGGCGGGGGCCGTATGAGGAGGGGGCTCAGCACACAGTCTCCCTGTCCCCTCCCCTGCCGGGTGCCCTGTCAAGCCCTAGAGAAAGTTTCTTTTTCATTCCCACCCTATTTCCTATGGAAGTGAGGTCCGAACGTCGGTCTGCTAGGGCCTCTGCCTCTCCCTCGCCTGCCTCGCCTTCTTCCACAGCCACGGTTCTGGATGCACGGGAACCCATGGGGGAGACAAGACCCCGATGCTGGGCTGTGCGCCCAGCTGGCTGGGTCAGCACCTCTGGGGCGGGTCCTGTGCACCCACGGTTAAGCTCCCGCCGCGCAGCCCGGGTCAGGACCTCTGCCCTTGCGAAACTCAACGGCAATGGACCAGCCTCGGCAGGTGCCGGCCCCCTGCCCCCCTTCCTGACTGAGGTTGCAGGAACCCAGGCCCGGGGCAGAGTCAGCTCTGTATCTGAGGCTGCACTCCAGCCGGCTGGGGTCGGACACTGCCCCGCTCCCGCGTCCCTGTCCAGGGTGAGGAGGGGCAGAGGTTTAACCAAATAGCAGCTGCCCATCACGGGGCCTGCTGAGGACGGTTACTGTCTGGTTTCACATGGCCTTCGTGTTGGAATAAACTTGAGCTGGTTTCTCTTCCGTCTCAGTGTCAGTTTCCCCATCAAAGTGCCGCTGACCTGGTGTCCTCTCCTGCCCCCCGGGGCCCCGGGGACCACGGAGGCGGACCTGTCCCTGCGGCGCGCAGTTCTCACACTGCCTTGCGTTTTCTCAGAGCACAGGGAGAGCTCAGTGGTTCTTGGGGCCTTTCGTTTCTGTTTCCCTGAAGAGCTTCGAGTCCTGCTCAGCCCTTCCTGGGACGTCCTGAACAATGACAGGCCCGGGGGAGGAGGCTCTCTGCCCATCTTACTGTGAGTGTCACCTTCCATCCCGAAGGCAAACGCTTGCTCCTTCTGCGTAAGTGTGTGCGCGCGTGTGTTTGGGGGCCAGAAGGGGGTGGCCCCAAGCTCCCGTCTGAGCCCCCTGCGCTGCAGGGTTGACATGGACGTGAGTGGGGGGCACTGCCTCTGGCGTCCATGCGCCTGGAGACGGAGGACATGCTCTGGGGCACAGCTTGAACACTCCTGTGCCCCACCCCCACCCCGAGTTCTTTCCCAGGTTTAGGTTTTGTCCGAGTGGTGCTGTCGCCATGACCCTGTCTTCCTAGGGTCACAGACAGTTCCCAGCAAGAACGCCAACCCGTCACCGGGCATGTTTCGGGGCGCCCCCAGCCCTGGGGCCCAGCCGTGCTTCTGGGAGGCACGCGCTGAGGACGGGCGCTGCTGCTCTGGAAGGGAATTTTAAAGAACGGAGTTAGCATCTTGTTTTCCTTCCTTTACCAACTAAACCTACTGATGCATCTTGACTGTAACGGCAGCCAGAGCGGGGACGGCTGACGTTTCAGAACAGGTGACGGGCACCGAAGCCCGCTGGAAACAGCCGTGTCGTTAGGGCGGCCGCGTGTGTGGCTGTTCGGATGTGAACCAGACCAGTCCTTACGCGTGCTTGCTGTTCACTGCGGCCGCGATGTCTTTATGCCGAACGCGTGAAAGGAGACCCAGTTCAGCGGAGCTTGTTAGTGGCCTTCGTCGTCCTCTGCATCCCGGACCGAGCACTGGGGCGGTGCCGACAGCCGTGCCGTGTGTTCTCCGTGTCCGTGCCCACGAGATGCTGCTGCGTCTCAGGCTTAGATTTTGAAATCGAGAAAAGGAATGTGGTTTTTCAAATCAGAGGTATTTATAGAACTAGGTTCGGATTTCACAACTGCTGAAGCCCTCGCGCTGGAAATAATAACACGAATCAGGAGAGAGAGAAGCTTCCTCCCCATGAGCTCCTCCACAGTGCTGGCTTATGGGGGCCGGCTTTGTGGAACACGAGGGGCTTGCCAAGCTGACCAAGAGGGCTTGGAGCTGAGGAGGGGTTGCTGGAGGAGAATGCACCGGCAGATGCAGCCGAGGCATCCCTGGGGTGTCCTGCTGGCCTGGAGGGGTGCGTGGGCTCCCCCGTCCTTGACTTCCTGGGAACCCTGGGGACGGGTGGGCAGAGCCTCCCCCGCCGCGCGGAGCCGCATCGCCGCCTCCGGCTGGCCCCTCTTTCTGGCTCGCGACCAGCTGCCACGTGACGCCCGTCCCAGGGGTCCTGGGCCCGTTCCCAGGTGCAGCATTCCGGGCTGCAAACCCACCCTGGGGCAGTGCACGGGGGCTCAGGCACCGGCCCTTCCCCTCCAGACCAGGCTGCTCTCACATCTTCAGAACACAAACTTCTAACTCTGTCTTCTCTCCTAGAAGACGGGCTTCACCCTCATCCTCCCGTGCTGCATGTCTCCCAGGGTCTCACACTGCCCTTGTGGGGATGGGGACACTGTCTTCAGGGCCCTCAGTATGACTCCTACTGTAATCGTGAGGGCAAAGGTCTTCTGGGAATCTCGCACAAAAACAATGAGAAAAATGGCACCGAGGCCCAGCGCCTCCTCACAGAGCCACCCCAGCGTCGACTCTCCAGCGTCCCTCTCACCACGGAGATGAGAGGACCAGGCCGCGCTGCCCGGGACCCACGGCAGAGGCCGCTGCCGCTCAGGCTGGCACCACCTGGGGCTCCGTCAACGGAGGTAGAGTGTCCGAAACAAAGGTGGTGACGTGGCACTGAGCTGGTCACAGCAGCCTGGGCGGCAGGCCAGTGCTGGTAGCGCGTCCTGAGAGGAACCTGGGCAGGGAGTGAGCGGGGGTGGCAGAGGGTGGGAAGGTAGCTCGTGTTCTGGTCTGGAGAGGAAGAGACGCAGGGAGCGGGAGGAGGACTTCAAGTGTATAATTTTAATAACGTTTCTTTAATAATGGCAGCATCTCTCCTCGACTACCTGTTGCGTCTCAGACATTGGAAGTTTACCAGCTCACCATGGTCCTCCCAACAGCCCCGGCGGGTGGGGGTCCTCACTCCCATTACACAGATGGCAAAACTGAAGCCTGGAGAGGTTAAGTGACACCCCCAAACTCACACTTAGCAAATGGCCCAGCGAAGACTCACATACCAGTCCTTCCAGGTCCACGGGCCACACTCCCTCCCCTGCGTCTCCCCGGAACCTGGGAGAGGGTGCGCATCCGCCGTGTGAAGCCGCAGGACTGGGTTGGAACCACAGGGAGACATCGAGGGAGCAGCCTGACCTCAGCACGACGGAGACCTGGCTCCTGGCCAGGGTCCCGCCCCTCAGCGGCCTCCAGGCCCAGGTGCCGAGGTTGGGGGTGCCGTGGGGTTGTTCACTGTGACAAGAGGGGCCACCAGATGCCCCCAGGGAGCTCCCTGTGTCACTGCTCGATGCAGAGTGAACCCCCACACACAAGCTGGGAGGAAGTCAGAGGAAGCAGTGGGCCCACATCCCATCCCTTCAGAAGCACTCCAGGGCGTGCTGCGCCGTCCAGCGTGACTTTAGCCTGCAGGCCCCGCTCACTCTCTCACTCAGCCGGCACCCTCCTGGCTGCCTGCTCTGAGCGGGCCCTGGGTAGACACTGGGAAGTGACCCTCCTGCCCTCAAGGAGTCTGTGGACCTGCAAGGCCGAGCAACGTGTTAACAGGTGGTTTTAATTCTCCGCGTAAGAATTATTAGGGAGACATGGTGCCGGGGGACAGCCAGTCCAGCTTCGTGGAGAGGGGGTGAGAACTGGGAGAAGGACAGGGCCCCCAGGAGGGGGACAGCCTGAGGAAAAGCCCTGGGGGTGCCAGTCAGAGGCCCCCCAGCTGCCCAGTCGGGCCTCTGGGCACCAGGGCTGCCCGCTGGCACAGGAAGGTCTGGGCACCTCTGTGGGGTGGGGGCCCCCGGCCCTGGCCCCGCGGGTGGTGTGTCCTCTGCCCGGAGGCTCCTGTCTCCCAGGGCAATGTGTCTGGATGCTCCCAACACCCCCCCCGCCCCGAGGTCCTGGAAGGGAGCTGCAATCTCACAAGACTGGAGCTGCTGTGAATGTTTGAGAAGAAACAGGGGACAGTTCTCTCTTCTGAGGGCGGGGTTGCACTTTGTCACTTGCTGCTGTGACTCTGCGTTTCTTGGAGTCCCCTGGTCCTGCTGGCATGGGCTGCAGTGCCCTGGGCTCCCGAGGCAGGGAGGTGCGGGGTGGGGAGGGCACCCTGGGAAGCAGACACCTTTGCTCCGTGCGGGTGCCGACCCGTCCCACCCCTGTCCAAGCAGAGCTCGGTGGCCTCCCACCCTCTCAGCAGCCCTGGCGGCTGAGTCCCAGCGGGGGAGGCAGCCCAGACCCGCCTGGGGGCCCCGCGGTGCACCTACATCAGGTGTGATCGCAGAACCCCGAGATGTGGCGGCGGGGGGGGGGGATTGTCCATGGCTGTCCTACCTCCGAGGCAGGACTGTACTTAAAGCATCTCAGACAGATGGTTAGCTGTCCTATTTTAAAAGATCTCCAGGGAGGACGATTTCACAATCCCCGTGGCTGTCTGCTCCAGTATTTAATCATCTTCATTAGCAGCGAGTTCTTCCCGCCGCCTCTGAAGCTCTGTGGTTGTGATTGAGGCCTCGCTCCTTGTGGGTAGCCGTCCTGGGTCTTCTGCTTGGGGGTGGGGGGTGGGCGGGTTCTGGTCCTACTTGTGCTGCCTTGGGAATCACCGATTTTGTCTCAACACCCTTCTCTGGGGTTTATTTTCCCCATGGGTAAACACGGGGGTTGAGTGAAGGATGGTTCCCAAGGACGACTCCAGCCCTGAAAGCCAGGGCTTCTCAAGCTGAGAGCGCCGCCGGGGGAGGGTGTAGCTCAGGCGGCAGAGCGCGTGCTCGGCCTGCACAAGGTCCCGAGTTCAATAATAAACAAGTCAGTAACCCTAACTACCCCCCAAATGAAAAAGTAAAATAAAATACATTTTACAAAGAGTTTAAAAAAGTGCTGCCCGGGTGTCCCTTGCAGCTCAGTACTCTGGGAACGACAGTGCTCTGCTGGGTGGCAAGCTTGTCGCTGAGGTCTGCAGAGCTGCCCACAGACCCAGCCCAGGAGGCCTCTTTCCCGGGTGACCCAGGGCGGGGCCTGGGGAGGAGGGGGCAGCTGGGGGGCTGTGGCCACTCAAAGCTGCGCCTTTTGGAGCCGCTGCAGAGCAGGGACGGTCCCGTCTGTGGGTGCTGCCGCCGTTGGAGGGCCCTAGCCCACTGGGCACCCCACCCTTTGCTACGTTAAGGGCGGGCCCCCAGGAAGGGGACTGCCTCAGGCCACTTCCAGGCCACTCCTCAGTGACCCGAGGGGGAAGCCTCTCCAGACAGGACGGTGTGCGGCGAGGACGCGGGGTCCCAGGAGCGGAGTCTGCCCGGAGCAGAGACAAAGGCCCCCACAGGAAGCGAGAGGATGCTGGAGACAGAGTTCGCTGCTTCTTCAGTTTTGAAAAAACACTCTCATCTGCTGCCTTTGGAATGCGTGCGTCGGAGCCAGCCGCGCCGTGAGTCACCTCCCTCGGGGGCGGGTTCCCCGCGGCCTCTGGGGTGGGGGCAGCCCCGGGCCGCTCAGCTCCGCCCCCCGGGCCCGGCCTGGTCTGCGCGCGGCTCGGCCAGTGCCTGGGCCCCGTCGCGGGACAGGTTACCCTGCCGCTCACTCGATACCCGCGCCTCCTCCAGCTCTCAGGAGCCAGAGAGAAAGCGTGCGTTGTTGGCTAGGCACGCGAGGAATCTTAATCCTCCGCGCAGGTGGATGCGCGCCTGCAGCGCTTCCCTTGCTTTTGTCACTCGGATCATCAGGCATTGCGGGGGGGCCTGCTGTCTGCTGACCGGCATTCTTCTTTTATGGAGCTGGTTGTAGATGGCTGATTTATAATATTTGGTTAGTTTCTGGTGTGCAGCAAAGTGATCAGTTACATATATATATATATATATATATACACTTTTTCATGATAGGTTATTATAAGTTATCAAATATAGTTCCCTGTGCTGTAGAGCAGAACCTTGTTGTTAATCTGTTTTATATATAGCAGTGTGTATCTGCTAACACCAAACTCCTAATTTATCCCTCCCGCTTCCTTTCCCCCCAGTTACCGTAAGTTTGTTTTCTATGTCTGAGTCTCTTTCTGTTTTGTAAGTAAGTTCCTCTGTATCATTCTTTTTAGACTCCACATATAAGTGATATCAAATGATAGTTATCTTTCTCTGTCTGATTTTATTTAATATGATTATCTCTGGGTCCATCCATGTTGCTACAAATGGCATTATTTCGTTCTTTTTTATGGCTGAGTAGTATTCCATCGTATAAATATACCACAACTTCTTTATCCAGTGGTCTGTCAATGGACATTTGGGTTGTTTCCATATCTTGGCGATTGTAAATGGTGCTGCTATGAACATTGGGGTGCAGGTGTCTTTTTGAATTAGAGTTCCTTCTGGATACATGTCCAGGAGTGGGATTGCTGGATTATAGGGTAACTCTGTTTTTTTAGTTTTTTGGGGAATCTCCATACTGTTTTTCACAGTGGCTGCACCAAATTACATTCCCACCAGCAGTGTAGGAGGGGTCCCTTTTCTCCACACCCTCTCCAGCATTTATGGTTTGTGAACTTTTTAATGATGGCCATTCTGACTGGTGTGAGATGATGCCTCATTGTAGTTTTGATTTGCATTTCTCTGATAATTATCAATTTTAAGCATCTTTTCATGTGCCTGTTGGCCATTTGGATGCCTTTTTGGGAGAGATGTCTATTTAGGTCTTCTGCCCATTTTTTGATTGGGTTTTTGCTTTTTTGTTATTAAGTTGTATCAGCTTTTTGTATATTTTGAAAATTAAGCCCTTGTCAGTTGCATCATTTGCAAATATTTTCTCCCAGTCCGTATGTTGTCTTTTCATTTGTTTATGGTTTCCTTTGCTGTGCAAAAGCGTTTAAGTTTGATTAGGTCCCATTTGTTTATTTTTGCTTTTATTTCTATTGCCTTGGGAGCCTGGCCTAAGATAACTTTGCTACAATTTATGTCAGAGAATGTTTTGCCTATGTTCTCCTCTAGGAGATTTATGGTGTCTTGTACTAAAGTCTTTAAGCCATTCTGAGTTTATTTTTGTGTATGGAGTGAGGGAGTGTTCTAGCTTCACTGATTTGCATGCTGCTGTCCAGCTTTCCCAGCACCACTTGCTGAAGAGATTGTCTTTTCTCCATAGTATATTCTTGCCTCCTTTGTCGAAGATTAATTGACTGTAAGTCTGTGGGTTTATTTCTGGGCTCTCTATTCTGTTTCATTGATCGATAGGTCTGTTTTTGTGCCAGGACCACACTGCTTTGATGACTGTAGCTCTGTAGTGCTGTCTGAAGTCTGGGGGGCTTATGCCTCCAGCTTTGCTCTTTTCCTTCAGCATTGCTTTGGCAGTTCTGGGCCTTTTGTGGTTCCATATAAATTCTAGGATTATTTGTTCTAGTTCTGTGAAAAACGTCATGGGTAATTTGATAGAGATCACGTTAAATCTGTAGATTGCTTTGGGCAGTGTGGCCATTTTAACAATATGGATTCTTCCAGTCCAAGAGCATGGGAAATCTTTGCATTTCTTTGAGTCATCTTCAGTTTCCTTTGTCAGTGTTTGACAGTTCTCCGCTTATAAGTCTCTCACTTCCTTGCTCAGGTACGTTCCTAAGTATTTTTTGGATGTGATTTCAAGAGGAATTGGTTTTTTACTTTCCTTTGCTGACATTTTATTGTTAGTGTAAAGAAATGCAACACATTTCTGTATGTTAATCTTGTATCCTGCTATCTTGCTGAATTCGTCCATCAGCTCTAGTGACTTTTGTGTGGAGTCTTCAGGGTTTTCCACACATAGTATCATGTCATCTGCATATGGCGACAGTCCTGCCTCTCCTCTTCCAGTTTGGATCCCTTTCATTCCTTTTTCTTGCCTGATTGCTGCGGCTGGGACTTCCTGTGCTGTGCTGAATAGAAGTGGTGAGCGTGGCAGCCGTGTCTTGCTCCAGATTTCAGCAGAAGGCTTCCAGCTTTTCACCACTGAGTATTCCATTGGCTGAAGGTTTGTTGTAAATAGCTTTTATTATGTTGAGATATGTTTCCTCTACACCCAATGTGGTGAGGGTTTTCTTTTTTAATCATGAATGTGTGTTGAATTTTATCAGATGCTTTTCTGCATCTATTGAGGTGATCATGCACTTTTTGTCCTTTCTTTAGTGTATAGTGTATCACGTTGATTGATTTGCATATGTTGAATCCTCCTTCTGACCCTGGGATGAATCCAAGTTGATCATGGTGTATGATCTTTTTTATGTATTGTTGGATTCGGTTTGCTAATATTTTGTTGATAATTTTTTCATCTATATTCATCAAAGATATTGGCCTGTAATTTTCCTTTTTGGTGGTGTCTTTGTCTGGTTTTGGTATCAGGGTGATGGTGGCTTCATAGAATGAATTTGGGGGTGTCACCTCCTCTTCAATCTTTTGGAAGAGTTTGAGAAGGATCAGTATAAGTTCTTTGTATGTTTGGTAGAATTCCCCAGTGAAGCCATCTGGTCTTGCAAAAACCTTTTGTTTGCAGGGAGTTTTTTGTTTTTGTTTTTGTTTTTTTTAATAATAGACCTTCTTTCACTTCTAGTGATGGGTCTGTGGACTGGATGTTTCTAGAAACCTGTCCATTTCTTCTTGGTTGTCCAATTTGTTGGCATGTAATTGTTCATAGTATTGTCTTATGGGTTTTTTTGGTATATCTGGGTTACCAGTTGTTATTTCTCCTCTTTCAGTTCTCATTTTGTGTCTTTGGCTCCTCTTGCTTTCCTTCTTGGTGAGCCTCACCAGGGCTTTGTCGGTTTTGTTCACCCTTCCAAAAAACCAGCTCTTGGTTTTTATTGATTTTTTTCTATTGTTTTCTTAATCTCTATTTATTTCCTCTCTGACCTTTATGATTCCTTTCTCTGTGCTGACTCTAAGTTTTGCTTGTTCTTTGTTTTCTAATTCTTCTCGGTGGTAGGTTAGGTTGTTTGAGACTCTCCTCATTTTCTGAGAAGGCCTGTGTTGCTGTGAAGCTCCCTCCTAGGACTGCTTTCGCTGCATCCTGTAGATTTTGTGTGGTTTTTATTGTCATTTGTCTCAAGGCATGTTAAATTTTCCTCTTTGATTTCATCACTGACCCACTGGTTTTGTAGTAGTATGTTGTGTAGTCTCCAGGCAATCTTTTTCCTCATTTCTCTTTATTCTTGAATTATTATACCAGAGTTAGCTGAGAGTTACAGCATATTAAGGACTCAACTCACTCTTGAAGTTGTTAAAATTGAAGGGTCCTAAGAAGGCTACACACTGTATGATTCTGATTATATAGCACTCTGGAAAAGGCAAAACTCTGGAGACAGTGAAAAGATCAGTGGTTGACTGGGGGCAAGGTGGAGGGGGAGATGGAACAGAGGTTTTTAGGGCAGTAAAAGTACTCTGCTATACTATACTGATACTGGAATGATGGATACATGTTATTACACATTTGCCCAAACCCACTGAACGCACAGCCCTGAGATGAGCTCTTAGGTAAACCATGGACTTCGAGTGATTATGATGTGTCAATATAGGTTTATCCTTGTTAAAACATGCACCACTCGGGTGACGGATGTTAACAGTGGGGGAGGCTGTGCACCAGTGCGGGGGGAGTAGATTGGAAATCTCTGCTGTTTCCTCTCAATTCTACTGTGAACCTAAAACTGTTCCAAAAAGCAAAGTCTTAAAATATATATATATATATATATATATATATATATATATATATATATATATGGGCGAGGGTATAGCTCCGGGGTAAAGCTCATGCTTAGCAAGCACGAGGTCCTGGGTTCAATCCCCAGTCCCTCCATTAAACAAACAAACCAACCTAATTACCTACTGCCCCCCCCCACCCAAAAAATAAAATAAATTAAATTAAATAAAGCAAAGCAAAAGGAAACAACAAAAAGTTGCCTTGGGCCTCTGAGGGGAGAGAAAGGGCAGAGTGGGTCCCCCGTTGGGGTCTCCGGGGAGGGGCGCTGCCCCTGTTTCTCGCAGGTGGCGGGCGGGGGCTGCTCTCACTGGGCACCAGTCCGGAGCAAAGCTCGCCCTGGGCTCTGGCCAGGCCCCGCCGGGTGCGCTGAGCCCCCTCGGGAAGATTCTCGAGCCCTCCAGAGCCTCCCACTTCCTGAAGTTTGGGGACGGGCGGCATCCGCCTCACCTGGGAGCTTGTAGGAGAAATGCAGGGCCTCAGGCTGCACCCCAGGTCTGCGAATTCAGAGCCTGTGTCTTAACAAGACCCTTAAGCGGTCTGAATGCACATTCAGGACTGAGGCGCCCTGGGCCCGCCCCCTGGAGAGCCGGGTCCCCCCAGGGGACTCTGGGGGCAGGCTCTGCGCAGACCGGAGCCGCCGGCCTGGCCCGTCTTGGGGAGCACTCGCTGCTTGCAGGTGCTCTTCCCTCTCATCCAAGCGCCCTTCGCCCCCACTGCCTTCCACTCTCATCCCCTGTACTGTGTGCGCCCCCCACCCCCGCCTCTGGAAAAATACCCGAGACAGACAGACAGACAGACAGTAGCAAGGACTGTGCACTTCACAGGCAGGGAAACAGAGACGGGAAGAAAATCATTCCTGTTGCCTTTCAGTGACTTGGAAGCCGGCAGTTCTTTCTCACAGGGACCCCACACTCTACAACAGGGCCCTCAGGGGCTCACCGCCTCACCCAAAGCTTACATTTCTGTTGGTAGGAGTTGAGCCAGCGTGGCACTCGGATGGAGACCGTCGCTGGCTGGGGGTAGGGGGACTTCCTCAAGCACTCCGCTCACACTGTGCGAGTGAGCACCAACCTGATGCCATGGCGGCTGGCCTTCCTGCAAGGACGCCCCTGATGGCCCGGCAGCCGTCAGTCCTCATCACTGTCACCGACACTGAACTCCCAGCGCCGCATCACAGAGACTTTTTTCTTATCTGTGTTATTTCGGAACTCCTGGCCACTTAAGACACAAAGTCCAGATTTAAAAATAAGCAATGGATTTTGGAGGGTTTTTGATAAGCCAGAGACACACCAGAGAAGGGCCCCCCTGAGACACGATTCCGGAGCTGTGGCTGGAGATACTCAGGCCCGTGCTCAACAGGCGGATGGTGCCTTGACGGGTGAGAACTTCAAGTGCCATACATCTTCAAGTGGTCTTTTTCTTTCCAGTTATTGTGGGAACAGACCTGACCTGCATAGACTTTCCCCTTTTCGTTGCTCGACCTGATTTTTCTCTCATTCAGTTACTTCCCCGAGATCCGATCCAACAGCACAGCCACTCCCGGACTGTCCTGGTTCCAGGTGCTTTGAGAGGTGAAGTCCCTAAACGTGAATTTTGTCAACAAGAGCTTGTGAGAGCCAGATGCTGGGAAGAGGGCATGGATAAACCCAGGCGTTACGGACGGGGAAGTGGCAAGTGCAAGGATCACGAATGTTTTGTCAGTAAACACAGCTTTCATAGGTCGGAATCTGCAGAAGGCAGATGCAGTGAGCGCACATCATGTTGGCCTCTTACGGGAGAAAGAAGAGCCAAACTTTCACGAATGTCCCAGCCCCCCCGAAGAGGGTCTTTTTAGCGAGGCAGCCCAGCGAATACGGACGAGAGGGCAAAGGAAGCGACCCGCCTGTAAAGGCATCTCCCGGGCTAACCCGTCAGAGAGGAGGGCTTCCAGGAGCCAAGGCACCGGCTCAGGTCCAGCCTTTCCTGTACGCTCTTCGGTGAGATGACCGAGGGATGTAGGGCCGGTCTCCCGGCCCCCAGCTCTCTCGTCCGCCGGCCTGCAGCACACGTGCAGCTGCGCCGTCAGCGATGTGTTCCTTCGGGTTAACCCTTGACCGCCTTCAGGGATCGCAGAATATCATCCATCTGTCACATGTTTCTCAATGGGAGCCAAACACTGCCCCTGGGATAGGACATGTAGAGGCGAGTGGAACACGGTTCTCGCCCCTGAGATGCTCAGTCTAGTTGAAGAGACAGGAGGCAAACAGTTACACAGATACACGGATACAATAAACACTGTAACGAGTGCTCCGACGCGGATAACCACCGGGCTCTCGGGGGGCTGGGTGGGCGTGGGGAGCCTCACCCACCTGGGCAGGTGGCCTTGGGACGTGGCTGGAGCTGAGACGTACAGGATGCCAAGGAGGCCAGACAGGGGCCAAGGGTGGGGGCTGGCACCCCGGATGTGGGAGGGAAGAAATGAGGGGTGGTTCTGGACCCCGGGGCCTATGGGCAGGAGAGAGCATCCCTGTGCCAGGGCAGGGGGTACAGGCCTTGGGTTCCCGGGACGCCCTGTAGGTGTCGGATGCGTGTGTGTCGGGGTGCTTCTGGAGATGCAGGGCAGGGCTTGTGCCACGAGCAGGAGGAAGGATGGCAGACACCAGCTGGCGGCTCGGCCACATTGTTGAAGGCATGACAGCACCAGATTTTTCCTTCAAGTCGTCCCCTCTCCACTCACCTTTCTTCCTCCTCAGCGGGGCTCGCCCCACGGCCTCGGCCGTGAGACAGTTAGCCAGCAGATTTTTGAGGCTGGACAGTAAAACTCCATCTGTTTTTTTTTTTCAAACATTCGTAATTCGGGCATTTAAAAAACTATTGAAGATGCCCCAAATGAGGTCATTGTGTACAGGAAATGTTTTAGCCCCACGCTGTCCCCACGCAGGTGACCTTGCTGAGGCTGGGGAAAGGGAGGGGGTTCTGCCCCGGCTGCCAAGGGTCCCTGCTGGCGGGGCCTCAGCTCGATGCAGGGACTCGACAGAAGTGACTTAGTGAGTCCCACTCCTCCCCTGGCAGGGTCTGCTCTCGGGGCTGTGAGGGAGATTTTCCAGCAGAAAGCATCCACCTGAATAGAATTGTTGAAATTTAGTTGCCTTTCGTGAGAAATTTGGCGGAACTTGGTTATCGAGGTCTGGCGTAGGCTGAGTAACGTGGAGACAGAGCGCGTGTGAGGCCCGTAGAGACTGGGTGCTGTTCTCCGTTTCCGAAGAGGGACAACGGAAGAAGAAAAGGGCTCGAATTATGGCTAATGGTGCTTAGGCTGGACCAGGCATGACTCCCGGGCGCTCCCGCAGGCTGTCAAAGGTGCTGTGAGCCTGCGCCTGCCCGGGGGCGAGGCCTGCTCTCCCCGCCACACCCTTTGCTCCCAGTGCCTTATCCTGCACCTGAGCCCTCCCCTGGGGCTTCCCCAGTTGATGGCTGAGGGAACCGACGCCCCAAGGGCTGAACATACGCAGCTGGGGGTGGCAGACACAAGCTTGGAAGCCAGAGTTCATCCCAACACCTTACCCTTGCGGCTTCTGGACGGTAAACCAAAACACGGCAGGTTCGGATCTGCCAGATGAACCCACCTGGGGGCAGGATGGGGAGCAGTGCTTCTGAGGCTCAGAAAATTCAATCTCAAATCACAGGCAGTGAAGTCCCAGCACCGGCTCCGTTCGGCCTTAACCGATTAAAACCATACTTGACAATTGCGCGGGTCTCTCGTGGAATAAAACACAATCTCTGCAGTGTTTGCAGTGCCACCCCCGAGGCATCCTCTGCGTCCGTCCCCCGGAGTGAAGGGACCACCGGCCACTGCATTTCCTTCTCCAAGGATCTCAGGGTAGGAACCTTGAGAAGGGAGGCAAATTGTTCAGGACCCTGTTGGGGATGGAAGACAGTGAGCATGGGAAGCAGGCTGAACATCTGCTGCACAAACACGTTCTTACAGGGCATGCGCCTGTTGCCAGGAGCCCCCCACCCCATTCGGCACAAACGCAGGCTGGGCCGGGCCAGCTGGGGCCTCCGGGGGCCTGGGCTGTGCTGGACCCGGGCCTCTGCACCCCTGTGCTTGAGTTCCCCCAACAAGAGCCTTGAAAAAGTAGGTGCCTCCTTGTGCGTTCCCAGCTGACATCCCCAAGTTTTCCTGATAAGTTTAAGTGGTTGTAAATGATGCAATTTCTGGTGCTTTGTAGCTCTTGATAGTTTAAAGTAAAATAAAATTGTTGCATCACTCTTTAAAAAGTTTCCAATGAAATATAAACCCCGAGGTATCTGAAACCTTCTATTATCCATTCAGAAATAGATAAAAGCTCTTTTTTTTAAACAAAGATTTTGCATCATTTCTTTTTCTTCTCAGAAACGTGTTTCCATTCCATTTCCTCCATAAAATTTTACCTTGTACAACGTATTTTTATGCTTGAAAGTCTTCCATTGATCACATTATTGCACTGCAACCAGAAGAGACGTACAAACAGAAATTTGAAAGAAAAAAAGTTCCTGCGACTACAAAGCTTGGTGCTACAGATTTCTTCTGGTTGAACTAGCACCACAAACACTGTTCATGTACAGCTGAGCAAAACGTAATTACATTATGAGCTTTCAGAGTGATTATTCATATAAACTTTAAATGGTATTAGAAATCCGTCTCTTAAAGAGATGGACGATTGGAGGGTGTGGGGCCCGAAGGGAGGAGGCTTTCTAGACGCCAGTGTTTCAAATGCCTCTCTCCTTGGTTCCCTGGAGGGGCTCCCGTCACCGGGAAACGGACCATGGGAGGATGGGGAGTGGGGGTGGGTGACAGGTGTGGGAGAACGATGGCTGAGGAAGACCAGAAGAGAGAGGACAGTCTCTCCCCAGGTCACCCTCCGGTCGGGTCAAGATCGAGTGCGTGTGGAACTAGACGCTCTGGAGACGGATTCCATTAGAAACCACCCCTGCTCCACACGGGGTGCTCGTACAACAGTCTGCAGACGCCATAAGCTGCTCCGAACACATTCCAAGCCCCCGTGAGAAGCTGTTCACCGGTTTTGATTCGCCCACACAAGGCTGGTTTGCGTAAGCTGCTCAGTACAAACAAAGACGTACATCCACCTCTCCACTCAGCAGGTTTAAAGGAGGAGATGTGTTCTGGGGCATTTCATCTGTAAAATCAGTTGAAATGGATACTGTCATTGATTTATCCGGAACAAATAAAAACAATCTTGTGCTACATAGATGATAAATGCTCTTGCGATTCCCCCACGACAAGATCCTTACGGCTGCAGCCTTCTCTCTCGTGAATGAGGATCGCTGACGGACTCCGTGCTGGTGGGTATGGAAGCCAGTTCAACGCCTCAGAACTTGGCAAACCCCCAGTCACAGGCGGGTCACACGCGGAGTTCATTCAGCCTGTGTGTCAGGACAGGCGATGGTGCGTGTTGCCAATGACTTCCAGATTCTTGGGGCTCAATTACAAGTTTGTGTCTGGCTCATACCACATGTCCAGGTGGGGTCAAGGGGAGAGGTTCTGCATCACGAAGCCACTCAGGGGTCCAGGCCGGCGGGTCCCTCTGTCTCCCAGCTGCTCCCTCCAGGTGACGTGGCAGGACAGAGACAGGAGCATCACACAGGGCCTCTCCTTGTCTCCACCTGGAAGCGACATGTGTCATTGGTCAGAACCAGCCCAACAGTGTGTCCACGCACAGGCTGAGAAGCGTATGCTCCCATGTGCCCAGAGGAGAAAAAAATCACAATATTCTTGGAACTGAATTGCAATAGAAGTTTTTTGGTTTTGTTTTGTCTTCTTTTCAAACAACAGAAGTGTATTTTTTCACCACTCCCGAGGCTAGACGTGCGCATTCAAGGTGCCAGCAGTGCTGTTTCCTCTGCGGCCCCTCTCCTTGGCTGGCAGACCTTCCCTCTGTGTCCTCAGGTGGTCGTCCCTCTGTGACTGTCTCTGTCCTGACTTCCTCTTCTTAGGAGGGCACCAGGCACACTGGTCAGGGTCTACTCTAGTACTTCCTCTTGTTGTCTTTGACGCGCCCTGTCTGCAAGTGCAGTCACGTTCGGGGGTACTGGGCATGAGGACCTCCATCATACGAACCCTTTACAGGGAGAATTTCTTTCTTTATTTTTTAACGCCTCTGTTGTGGTGTGACTCTTGCACAGTGAACTGCACGTATTTCAGACGTACACTTGGCTGAACTGTGACAGCTGTGCACACCCACGAAGCCACCGCCGCAGTCAGGACAGCTGGCTCACCGCTCCCCGGGAGGGGCTGCAGTAGACGTTCCTGTAGGTCTCACTTTATGAGCAGCCCTCGTCAGTTTGGAAAAAGATGATCACCAAGGTCTGGTGATTAATGGTAAAATAATGAGGTCATATCATTGCAAACAACGATCATAGAAGTCGGACTGAACGGAAGGGCAAAAAATTTGACCCTGGTGTGGAGCATGGCAGAGCCGGTAAACTCTTTGAAAGAACGACACTTGTCTTCAAGTATGACCTTGACCTAAGACCTCTCTGGGGACAGAGCTAGTTCTGCAGGGTCATATGGAAAGACAGTCGGGAGTGTTCTGGCATGCTTGCAGACCACCACATTCTTGGTTCCGCCAGGCTCCGCTCGGCTGTTGAACGGAAGCCATTTGGCCGGTTAGTGGTGGTCACCACCCCGGCGTCATCTTTTCTGTGGGCCATGCACGTCCCGGGAGGTGGCTTTGTCTGAGTTGGCACCCAGATGTGTTACGAGGCACTGAACTCACTGCAAGGGCGGTGGTCACGAGGGTAACTCCTCCTCCCCGGGACTTGGAGGACGGCCTTCCAGCAGCTCGGAAGGCCGTGTGACCAGGAGCTCGAGCACCACGTGTGCTTAGGGGAGGGCACCTGGTTTCCCTTATGAGGACGTAGGTGTTTGGGATTAGTCCTCCCCGTGTGGCCTGTGTCAGAACGCTTTAGATTTCACACGAGGAGAGGACTGCTGTGGGCCGACCCAAGGGTGTCCCCGGAGGAGACCCTCAAATTACAATCAGAACGGAGCGCCATCGTTACAAGGGAATCTTAGGGACTAAATACCCTTTTGTGTTTACTAAGTTGCTCTTGCCCTAAATTATATCAGGCAAGGGGTCCCCCGACCTACGTCAGCTTAGGAACCAGGCATTGCCCCTTGTCGACCGTGATTCCTGACATGGTAGGAAGGCAGGCGGGAGGTTGATGCCGTGGACTCCTAAGAGGGACAGATGCACAGTGACCCTCAGGAAGGAATCTTCCGGAACGTAAACACGGGCTGGGCCATCGTCTGTCGCTCACCCGAGGGCAGGTGGGACAAGAACTGGGGCTCAGAGAGGCGACAGCACAGGCGGGAAGCGGCTGAAAGATCGACGGGGAGGTGGCGTGAGCAGGAGTTGTGCTACCGGGGGGGCTGTGGGTTGCACAGGAGCGTTGACATCTGACTCCTGTAGGCCGGAGAAAGGGCTTTACTCTCAGGACCATGGTGAACTCAGATGCCTCCGGAAGGGGAAGAGGAGAGGACAGGACATTCGCAAGGCTGGTTAGAGGGGGAACGCTCTGGAGGCCCTACCCAAGGGGGCACCGCCCAGTTCACCTGAGAACACAGCTTCTCTCCAGCCTGCAGCAGTTAGAAGGTGAAGGGGTCAGGCAGGCTGGGAGCAGGGTGGACCCCAGGGTCTCAAGTCAGGTCCAGTCCCAGCCGCTGAGCTGTGTGGTCCAGTTACTTAACCTCCGGGTGTTCAGTTCCTCTAGTTTAAGAACTGGAGTGATGTTTACCCCACAGAGTTGTTGTGAACGTGAGGCTGAACCCTGGGGGGAAGGGGTGCCTCCGCTGGATTTACTCACCACTCACTGACGTCTTAGCACATGCCCGCCATCTCCAGTTTACCAACAAAGCAGCCAAGACTCAGGGAGAGAGAGCAGGAGGGAGGTCGCCGAGTTTCCGTAACCGGTGAAGGTTGGACTTGAGATTCAGACGCGGGTGGTGAGTTAAGGCGGGATGGTGGCTGAGTGGTGGCCCCTCAGAATGTGTGTCCCCACCCTAATCCCCAGCACCTGGGGCTGTGACCACATTCAGTCACCTGAAGGGTCTTGAGAGGAAGATGTCACCTTGCATTATCCAGGAGCCCTGACAAGTGTCCCTGTGAGACGGGGCAGGAGAGGAGGCGGCGGCCACGGGACTGGAGGGACAGAGTGGGGGGGATGTGGTCACAAGCCAAGGGGTGTCCGCAGCCACCCGGAGGTGGAAGAGGGATATGGACCCTGGACCTCCTGGGACCCCTGAAGGGACCCCGCCTGATTTTCAACCTTTAGCCTCCGAAACTGAGAGACAAAAGATGTCTGGTGTCTGAGCCCTCCCAGCGCGTGGTCATTTTTGACACCCAGGACACAAACACAGTAGGAACAGCCTTTGCTCTTGGTGGCCTCTGAGCCCCTCCAAAGTGGGTGCAGTATTGGGTTGAAGGGGTTCCTTTTGGGGTCAGCAGGTCACCCCTACAAAACCAAAACCGCCTTCCCCAGGGCCTTGGCGAGTAGTTAAGAAAATCATCTTAACCGTTTGGCTCTTTTCTTCCGTTGGCTTCTTTGCAAAGGGCTGCCGGCCATGCGGCCCCGGGGCCTGGCTGGGCAGATGAGGGGCCCGGCTGCTGTGGGACTCAGCCTGGACTGACCGGGGTCTCGGGAGGCAGAGACAGCCACAACTGGGGCTCAAGCAGCCCCGGGGGCAGAGCCGTCGCTGGGGGCAGGGCTGTCGCCAGGGGCAGGCCGGCCACCGCCTTGCTTCCGGGCTCCGGCAGTCAAGTGGCTGGAAATCACAGGGTGGACCTGTCCCCACCTGTGCTCACCCCTGCAGTCTGAGGAGACGGCAGGATGAAGGCTGGAGTCCCCTTACCCCAGACACCTCGCCTCCCCTTGGGAGGGAGATGGGGCTTGCAGGGATCTCGCGTGTCCCGGGGGCTCCAGACAAGCGGGTGCTGAGGAGAGAGCCGAGTGGCGCAGGGCAGGGCCCGCCCTCGCAGCTCCGCTCTCTGACTTGTGAGCTGGGGCAGTTTTCCGAGGCCTTTCTCTCCCCATTTCAGTTTCGGGGCTGAAATGTCTCGGGTGGCCCGTGGAACGGCTCCTGGCCTCTAGATTTTCACAGCCTTGGGCTCAGGTCCCAGCTCTGTCACTACTGACCTGGCAAGCTTGGGGAGAAAGCCGACCACTTAGCTGGCGTTTTACACCCGTGAAGTGTGGTGGGGGGCGGTCGGGCTTTTTGGCAGGGCTGGAGTGAGGAGAGGGCCCGCAGAGTCCACTCAACTCGTCTTTCTTGTGGGGACGAGGATGGTGATAGCTGGGATGCGTGTTCCGGATGCGTGTTCCACGTGCCTCCCCTGGCTTATCTGATTTAATTCTCACCACCACCCCGCGGAAGGAGGAACCACTGTTGGCTCCACTGTGTGGAAACGGGGCCTTGGGAAGTGAAGTCGGGCGTCCGAGCCCCCGCAGCTCGCAGAGGGGAGAGCCTGCTTCTGGGCCTGGCCTGTCTCCGAAGACCAGGCTCTTAGCTGCAGATGTTATTAAGTGATGGTCATTAGCATGAGTTCGACAAATACGTGCTCTGTGCCGGGCACTGACCACTGACTCAGGAAAACACCTAAGCAGGTGGCCGGGCAGAAGGTGGGACACGTCCTTAGGTTCCACCCAGGCAGCAGCTCACCGTGAGCTTTGGGGGCGGGGCCGGTGGTAGGCCTTTGACCTTGGCCTTGTGACAGGGTGGCTCGTCTGCGGAGGCCGTGCCTTGCTGTCCGGGGATCAGCAGGGCCAGCGTCCGGAGGCAAAGCGCGCAGGGTGTGACCCAGGAGCGCCCGAGGACACGCGAGACCGAGGGCCAGTGGTGTTGCTGCTGTCTCTCCTCTTTAACCTTGACTTGGCGGCCATGCCCTTGACCTCAGACCCAGGCGTGCACTTAGCTCAGGACTCAGAGGAGGAAGAGCTGGGGGAGGGGGTGTCATAGGGCTGTTGTGAGGAGCAAATGACTGTAATGATCTCTTAATGTTATTATTTAACCGATCTTTTCTCTGATTGGATAGATTGTTCCCAAGTTTTTCACTCTTACCAAAGTAGCGCATTCAGTGTGCTCTTAATTGCTTCCAAAGGAAATATTTGTGGTCACATTAAAGAATCTTTTCCAGAGTGAATCATGCACTGAACATACACTGAGTGTCCCAATACACAAAGCATTACGCTGCGCAGGAAGAAAAACGAACACGGTTCTCTCTCCGCAGACCCTGAGGACGTAGTGGGGGGGGCGGGGAGGAAAGGCGTCACACGGGCGGGAAGGGGGCACAGGCGGAGCTACGGGAGGCAGAGGAGATGGCAGCTTCACCAGAGTCGAATCACGGTGGGCAAGAGACAGAGAGGCTCCCTCCTCGGCCCCCACCGTCTCCCGAATCCCCAGAGCAGAATTCAGGGTGGTTTCTGTTTGTCGTGCTGAGAACCTGCCACCTGGAAAGGGTGCACCGAGGGCTGAGTTCCAAAGTCAGAAGCCGAGATATGGGTGCACGTTGCAAGACCAAATATTTAGGAAATACCTTTTTCTGGAAGGGAAAGAACACATTTCACAGCTGAAAAGAGAAGTGAAAAATGGAACTACAGAGGCATGAAGGTAATATTTACTTGCTAGGTTTACACAGCGCCTACCTTTAGAAAAGCCTGCCTGTAAACCCCGCACGAGCCCCCAGCACACGTGCACTCCACTCTCCGGAATCCGAAGCCCAGTGAATTCCCCAAGGCGCTCTCCGCAACCGCTTCACCGTCCTACACGGCTCTACTCCGGCCCTCCCCAAGCCCGCCCTCTCCGCGGGCAGGGTCACGGTGCCGGCCGACGTGTGTGGAGTCAGACCCTCCTGGGCTAAGTCCAGGCTCCACCGTTTACCAGTGGATGAGTCTGGACGTGTAAATTAAATCCCCAAGCACCAGTTTCCGCGTCTGTGAAGTGGGGGTGATAATCAACAGTAACGCCAGCCCCTCCTTGCGACGAGGATTCCGTGAGGCAACGCGGTCAGACACCCGCCCCAGCGCGGCCCCCTCAGCGGCGTTAGCCGCTGTTCATCCTGTGGGTGAAGGGGCGCCAGGCCAGGTGCAGCGTGAGTGTGGACGCTCAGGCGCCCAGGGCTCTGGAGCACAGGCCTGTGGGCCCAAACGCGAAACGGAGCAGGTATCTGGGTTTGCGCCACCCTGATGTTCTCTGTCAGCTTGAAAATCGAGTGCGAGCACACCAAAACGGCGCAGAGGCTACGTTTCTCCTGTAACCAACAGCATCTAGACCACTGCTCACAGCAGAACGAAGATGACGCTTAGGCTTAATGCCCCTCGCAGGGCTTCTGCGTTTTGGCTGAGACGATGGAGCTGGAGCCGTGAGTTCTAGACATCAACCAGGGGCTGCGGAGGCGTTTCGATGCAGTGAGTTGCGGGGCTCCTGAAACCATCTCAGGTGCGTGTTCATTCATCCATTCGCTCCACTCCTGTTTATTGAGTACCCTCTGCCAGACGTTGTTCTGTACACTTGAGGTACACGGACGAGCAAAAAACGGCCAGCCATCCCTGCCCTCATGGGATTTACATCTCAATGGGCGACACAGGCCATGAACGGTACAATCAATGAGTAAGCAGACTACATGGCACGCTAGGCAGGGGTTAATAACAGGGCAAAAGAAGGGAAGGGAGGCTGAGGGCGGTGGGGTGCAGCCGGGCGGGTTCAGGAGTAGCTGCCCCTCGATGCTCATGGGGGTTGGTTGCAGGACCTCTGCGCACACCAAAATCCTTGGATGCTCAAGTCCCTTTATAAAATGGTGTCACTTTGTTGGCCCCTGTATCTGCCGTTCCGCATCCGCGGATTCAACCAACTGGGGATCCACCTGCGATTTCACAACCCGCAGATCCTGAGGGCCGACGGTACCAAGTATGGTGGTCAGGGTGAACCTCACTGAGAAAGTGAGGTTTGAGCAAAGTCTTGAGGAAAGTGAGGGAGTTCACTAGGTGCCTGTCTGAGGGAAGAATGTCGCAGGCAGTGGGGACAGTCAGAGCGAAGGGCTCCAGTGTTGGGGGGGTACTGGAGAGCCTGGGGCCAGCATGGAGCTGGTGTGACTGGAGCAAGCGGGGGAGAGTGGAGAGGACCCAAGGAGAGCTGCACATGCCATTTGCGTGGGTCCCTGGAGGCTGCTCAGAGGCCCCAGCTTTTACTGCGTGAACTGGGGAGCCCTGTGGGGCTGCTGTGACGTTATCCTTCAGGTGGGTCGTCTGACAGTTGTATGGAGATCAATTAAAGGAGGGGAGGGGGACCGGGGATGCCAGCCTCTGTGGAAACCCAGCCGAAGATGCTGCTGGCTCAGGCCTGGGGCAGGGGGCAGGAGGGGAGCTGAGCAGTGGTCACTTCCAAGTTTTTTCCGGGTTTCCCAAAGGCCCAGCGGTGAACACGAGAGAAAGGAGTCGTGAACGACCCAGGCTTTTGGCCCCACCAGCTGAGATGGGGAGGCTACCGAGGAGCAGGTTTTGCACAGAAAATGAGGAACCTGGCGTTTGGGCCTGGCAGGTGTGAGATGTCCCTGCAAGCCCAGGGTGCAGGCTGAGTTGGCTGCGCAGCCTGGCGATGGAGAAGGGAGGTCTGCGCTGGAGACACGAATCTGGTGTGGGCAGTTGCCCACTGCCGAGGGGATGGACGGGCTCGCCCAGGGCGTGGGTGCAGGGGCCGGTGCTGGGGCTCTGCGGGCAGGAAGGTGGAGGAGCTGCAAGGGCCCCTGCCAGGGCTCAGGCAGCCCCGCTGTCAGGAGCCCGGGCCTGCAGGGGGTGCCATGGACCTTCATCGGCGGCCCGAGTGATGGGGAGAAAGGCTCGCCGCTCCGGGAAGGAGCGGCGCTCAATAGATTCCCGCCGGAGTGGCAGGAATAATTAAGGGAAGGTAAGGATAACCTAGCAGCACACGTGCTCGGCTGCCTCCGAGGAATTAAGAAGCCCCGGGTCTATTAATCTGCTCAGACATCTGGGCACCACTGCCTTGCCACGAGGCTCCGCCTCTCGGGCCCTCTCTCTCTGCCCTCGCCCCTGCCCACCCTCGCCTCTCCACGCCACTCGTGCAGCCGCTCCGATAGTCATGGATCGATCAGACCCAGGCGCGGGGGCACGGCTCGTCCTGCCGTTTTGCTCGGCGGCCCGAGCTGCAGACACTCTAGGTGGGCGGATCGGAGCCCCTCCTGGCATTGCGCGCCCGAGGCCTCGCCGGCCGCCGTGGGGGCCGGGGCGGGGCGCGAGGGGTGTGTCTGGGCGGCATGTGGGCCGAGGCGCGGGCGGCGGGGCGAGTGGGGGCCCAGGCCAGGCCCAAGTCGGCGCCGCGCGCCCCGCGCCGTGCGCCCGGCCCCGCGCGCCGCCGCCACATCTGGAAGCGTTCAGCGCGTCCGCCTGGGGCGCGCCGGGCGGGCGGGCGGGGCGGCGGGCCGCGGGGTGAGCGCCGCGCTCCGCGCTCCTGCCCGCGGCTCCCTCTCGCCGCCTCTGCAGAAACAGCTCCTGCCAGAGCGGCGCGCGGCGCGGCCCGGAGCGGCGGCGCCTTCCTGCCTCCTCGCCCTCGGGACTCGCTGGACCTTTGGGCAGAAAACGCGGAGCAGGGCCGGGGAGGACGCGCCGAGAGCGGGCGGAGACGGTTCGGGCCGGCGGCCGGCGGGCTCCTCCCGTCCTGGGGTCGGTGCTCCCCTCTCCCCCTCCCGCCTCCCGCTCAGCCTCTCCATTTATTTTTTCAAATGCTGTGGCCGCCAGAGGTGCGGTGCTGAATTCTTGGAAGGGGCCCGGATGTGCTGAGGATGCATTACAATTTCTCTGAAGGAGGCAGTAGTGGAAAGGATCAGTTTTGGGTGTTTGATGCCATAATGGGAATCAGGTAATCATCAGAAGGGAGGAAGAGATACTGCAGATCCACGGCTCCCTCGAATTTTGCACGGAAGCCGCCGGCCTCGGAGGAGGGATTAGCGCAGACCCGCCTGGGGGTGTTTGACATTCCTCTTTGTTGGCTTCGTCTCCTCCTAAAACAATTCTTGCTCCATGGTCAATGAGAACACGAGGATGTACATCCCAGAGGAAAACCACCAAGGTAAGGCTGGACCCTGCCGCCGCGCCTGCCAGCCTCACCGGCTCGCCCGCGCGCCCCGCGGCCCCGGCTGGTCCCCGCCGCGCGTCCTTCTCCCCGAGCAGCCGGGAGCCCGCGGGACCCGGGCCGAACCGCGCGGAGCCCGAGCGGAAAATCCCCGCCCCTCCCCCGCCCGCGCCCGCGGCCCCCGAGCCGTGCGTCCGGAGAAATGCCAGGCGAGGGGAAAAGTTCCCAAGTGCCTGCTCCGGCCTCGCTTGCTCGCGCTTGCCGGGAGAGCCCAGCGGCCCGGCCAGCGGCGCCCCGGCCCGGCGGGCCGGGGTCCTCGCCTCGCCCGGGGCGCGGCTGGGAGCGCGCGCGCGCACCCGCACCAGGACGGCCGGCGCCCCTGCTTGGCGCCCCTGCCCGGGCCGCGCGCTCCAGGTGGCGGGTGGCGGCCGGCGTGCCGCCGAGAGTCTGGGCGCCTCTCCTTTCCCCTCTGCCTCTCGCCCTCTCCCCGTGGCCGTCCCCCCATCTCTCTCTCTCTGTGCCCCTCTCCCCCGGCTCTCTACACCCACCCACCTCTCCGCTGCCACTGACCCCCAGCGCGCCCACGCCCCGTGTGTTCCTATTCGCACCCACATGTGGGCTAGCACCTGAGGTTGTCAGCGGTTAGGATTCGGGCGGTGTGTGGGCTCTGCTTTTTCAGGTTTTCAGGCAATAATAAAAGGGTGTGCCGAGCTCACGCAGCTCACAGTGTCGCCCAGTGTTTTCCCAGCACCTCCATCCTTGGCATCAAGTGTCTGCAGCTCCCCCTGCGAGGGGAAAAGGCTTTCCGGCAACTCCCCACTTCCTGGAAACTTTCTCCCTCACCGCCCCCGCCCCCCCCCATATTAACAAGTTATTATTTTTCGGCACTGCTGGGCAATTACGGTCAGGATGGAGTGTGGAGGGACAGTCCTGCTGGAGTGTGGCTGCCTCCGGCTTGGTCTCTGCTTCCCCCATGGCTTTCTCTGTCTCTGGCGCTTCCTTTTCTCCCTCCAGTTTCCCAGGCCTCCCTGTTTACACTCCTCCTTCTCACCTCTTCCTTCTCAATACCTGTCGCTGTGGGTCCTGCTGCTTCCTGGGCACTCCAGTGCTCCTGGGAGGACCGGCCTGGCGGAGGGGCAGCCCCCTGCCTCTTCTCTCCAGCCTCCTACTTCCTTTGCCCCCATCCCCACCGTTAGCAGACAAGCTCCTACCCTTTAGAGCCAGAGGCCGCCAGGCAGCCTCCCTGCCTGGTCTCCATCCGTCCTGAAACTGATTTCCAGCCTGGGTGGCAGTGAGGGGATTTTGGCCTCTTTTGGAGGAAAGAATTGTGTCAAGGGTCGTGGGTTCTAGAGTGAGTCGGGGCTTTGGAGTCACGGGGGCAGCTTCTGTCTCAGGATTTCTCCACCCTGTGCCCCACCCCTCACCTGCTCCCTGTACCCCTCCTGCTGGAGTAGTGGATGGATCAGGAGGGAGGCAAGGAGACACAAAAGAAAGGCTGATGTCTGTGAAGAGGGGGTGGGTCTCTCCCCTCCTGGCTCTCGGCTCAGTTCAGGCAGCCTTGAAGAGGAACCCCCGGGGGCTGCGTCCTCACTGCCACTGATGATGGCCGTGGACGGTGGTCACAATCATTGTTCACATGGTGATAATTTCAGACAGTCCACAAGGCCTCTCCATGCAGGACAAACCCTTCTTCACTCCTTCCTTCCCTCCTTTGGCCCCTTTGTACCCCAGCACCCCCTCCCCACACGTGAACGCAGGGAGCAGGCTACGTTCAGAGTAGGAGCCTTGGCGGGCCCTGGCGAGTCTGTGAGGAAGATGGAGGGAAAGGCAGAGAGTGAGCGCGGCCGGGAGCTCTGCCTGCCTTCCCCGCGGCACGCCAGCAAACGCTATGGCAACCTGAATTCCAGCTCTCTCCCTTCTTTGAGCTGCAGTGATTATATAATTCACGGGAGCAGTTTTGCCTCCTTTCCTGGATGCATTTTTCGGTGAAGGAGCACCAGGATCCCGTCTCCGCCCCCCCCCCCCCGTGGGCGTTCTGGGGGCGGGAGGGGAGGAGGGGGATGGAGGTGGGGAAGGGAGGACCTAGAAGAGCGGGAACATGTACCAGGAAGGGGCTGCTGGGCCTCCATAACTAAAGGGGTGAGGAAACCTAGCTGGGGGTCAGGGTTTCAGGGACAGCGGGGGGCGAGGAGCCAGTGAGCAGCTTGGATGGTGCGGACGAGAGCAGAGAGGGGAAGAAGGTGGCGACGGCGGGGGTTACATTCTTCTCCAGACAGACTCTGAGGCATTCATGCCTCGGCCCTTTCCCCCCAGCTTTTTCGTGGGGCGTGTGTGTTTTGTGTGTGTGTGTGTGTGTGTAGGGTCAGGGCATGGAGACCGGGGGTTGGCCGGTTGGAGCAGCCCACAGGTTCCCGAGGGCTGGCTCCTGACCTCGGGTTCAGGCTGGGAGCGACTCTCTGGCCTCTCCAGCCTCTCCTCACCTCCAGCACCCGGTCTGCTCTGGTCCCACGCCAGCCTCCCACTTTTCGGGGCTGATTTTCCATTGCAGGCTCCAGCTAGCAAATGAGTTTCTTAATAGTCAACCATTTAACAAATAAAACATCAGAATGTCCCTTATCTGCTGGAGACAAGGCAGAGGGGGAAACATGTTCCCAGACTGGAAGACACACTGTGCTTTTCTTTTCAAAGCACTACCAGCAACACAGCAGAGCCGCAATCAGCGTAATAAAGTAATGGTAGTGACGATCAGTGGTCAGAGGACACGGCTGCGTGCACCTCGCTGGTGCGGGCTGGAGGGAGTGTGACACTGGCCCCTCTTTCTTGGACTCCGCGTGGAGGAGGCCAGAGGAAGAGGGCTCCCGAGGTTCCAGATGCCATTCCTAGCGCTGTTCAGGTACTTTCCAGTGGGTCAGGACACTACACAATAGAATGCATTACAAGAATCAATTATTCATCATTTCCAGGGAGCACACGCTAACAGTATTTAAATGTGCACACACCCCCCCGAATAAGGGAAAGCTATTTTAAATAGATTACACAGAGCCCCGTGCCCTTTGGGGACCCGGTGGCAGCAGACAGGAGCCCTGGTGGTGCCCCCGGAGGCTTCTGGACCCCGTCAGTGCCTCGCGCTGGGTGAATGGTTCTCCACAGGTCGGTGCTGCGGGCACAGGGCTTTGCGAGGAGGTGGCGAGCTGCTGGCCCCTGGGTCTCGGTGATGACTTGGGACCCTTCCTTCAGTTTCCTCTGTGCCTTAAAGCTGCCCCAGGTGGGTTTTTCTGGGTGTAGGACGAATGTGGAAGGAGACCCAGGAGCAGCCTGGGTGGGGGTCTGAGACCCTGCTGACCTATTTTCCCACCACCCAGCACTGGCTCTGCTGTCCCCAGGGCCCTGGCCCAGGGTCAGCGCAGCCCCCAGACCAGAGCAGGTGTGGTTCCTGCCTCCTCCAGGAGGTGGCACCCCAGGGCCTGGGAGTCAGGACGGGCCCTGGCGGGGAGGGGACAGGGGCTCTGGAGGGCACGTCTTGCTGCTGGGACTCTTCCGTGTGCCTGTCCCAGGGCAGAGACCCCCACAGACCTGAGCACCCCGCACACACATGCCTGGGGGTCCCGGCCACCGCCAGCCCTCTCTCCAGTAGTGCACCCACCTTGGACTGCCCCCCCTCACCCCGGCCCTCCGCTGTCCTGCAGTGCGGGCAGCGTCCCGCCCAGCTGCACTTGTGACGGCCGTTCCTCCCTGGCGACCACCGTGTCTGGTGACCCGAGGGGCCGGAGGTCCCAGGCCAGGGTGGGGCTGGCCTGAAGCGCGGGGGCTGGAAGCCTGGTCTGTCACGTGGCAGACCTCGTCATCTCAGAGGCGAGAGGACGTGTCCCTAACTTTATTGGGGGGAGAGCACAGAGCAGCTGGGCGCACGTCACAGCCGGTCTCTGCTGACGAGCCTGGCTGGCGGCCGGGTCGCGGCAGAAGCGCGCGGGAGACCCAGGTGGGTGGGAGGGAGCTGAGGTTTGTTCTGAGTTTCGGTGGTTTCCCAGCTCCCGGTGTTTTCTGTCCTCTCTTTGCTCGGGGCTCTCCGTCGCTGGGATGAGTTCCCGGGGGTCTGAGGACCCTGGCTGCCACGCTGAGGGTGGTGGGGAGCTGCTGCAGGCCCTTCCTGCTGTGTCCAGCTGTCTGTCACACAGAGGTGACCTGTCCACCGGTGGGGCCCCCTGTTCCTCACAGGGACTCTGGAATCAGTGCCTGACACTCGAAATCAGGAGACAATTTTATTTTCCAATCTGGACCAGACGGAGCTGATAGATTGTTCGGGGAAACACCTGGAGATGAACAAGACTCATGAGCGAGAGAGTCACGCTGGTTCAGTCTGTTTCTGGACCCGTCCTCACTGTCGCCTCAGCTGAGGGTGGGCTCTGAGGAGGAGGGCGCGGGAACGGCTCTGCCAAGTACCAGGTGCTAAGTGTTCAGTGACGTAAGTGCCAAACATCCTGATAATGAAACAGCACTCCAGCCATGGCTGTCATTATTGAGATAATTCGGTAAACACCTGTTTACCGGAACCTCGGGGTCAGATACCGTGCAAAGCAAGTTGAAGTGACCGGGTCCCTCTGGGACGACGGAGTGCTCGCAGCGCAGTTCCAAGGCCGGGTGCTGGGACACCCCGCCCCACCCTGCCCCAAGGCCATCGTGGGACAAACTGAAGGAGGCGGGTCCAGGGCTCGGGTCCCAGGGGTGGTGTCGGGGCTCAGAGCCGGACCTGGACCCGGGCAAACACGGCCGCCTGCATACACCCCGCCAGCCCCGGTCCCTCCCCTCCACCGCCTTCTCTGAGGCAGCTGCTTTGGGCAGGAAGGGGCTGAGGGTGCCAGGAGCCTGGGGACCTTGGGGCCTCTCTGCGTTCTAGGTGTGGGCACTGTGGGGCCGGACCCGGGAGGGCAGAGCTGTGCGGGGGCCGGGCCTCTGGGGGCCGCAGGAGAGCCCAGCTCCCGGGGGGTGTCTGGGGGAGGATCTGGGGCATAGTTACTGCTCGTGGACCTGAACTGATTGAAGTGGGGGTCTGAGGGTCAGAAGCAGCGCAGTTGGGCCTGCAGCTCAGGAGGCAAACACGTTGAAGAGGCCTCGCCTCCCAGACCCCCAGGGAGCCAAGGGGACAGTTGATCTGGTTTGAACAGAGGCAACGCAGGGGCTGCGGCCAGAACCCCAGACCCACAGCCCTTCCCCCAGAGCCCGGCCAGCTCTCCGCAACACGGCCGCCTCACGACAGCCTCTGGTGCCGTACCGCGCATGTGTGTGTGTGTGCGCGCGCGTGTGTGAGTGAGTGTGCGGGGGGGGGGGGCGGCCCTAGACCACGCCCTCTGAGGGCTGTCAGGCAGACAGGATAAACGCACGTCTCTTTGGGAGCTCACTTTCTAGGATCAGAACGTTTTGTGGGTGAAGGAACCTCAGGTACAAGCTATTTCTGAGACACTCGATTTGGAGACAGGGTCTGGGGGCTCTCTCACTGGAAAGGCTTAGACATTTCTTAGTCCTCAGAGTCAAAGTTCATACGTGTCCGCAAGAAACTCCCACAAAACTCAGATCCCTGGTCCGTCCGCAGACGGACGCACCTCCAAGCCTCTTCATTTGCTGGCTTCCTTGCTGCGCCCTGGGGCGGAGGCCAGGCTGTGCTGTCGGGGTCCCTTGGTGAGGGCTTGGGGCTCGTTTGTGGACTGGCCGGCTTGGCTGCCGGCCGGCCGGCCTGGCGAGAGGCACAGGCCGGAACCACAGGGCAGGGTGGGAGCTGTGGCGGGCAGGCTGCCGCTGCTGGAGCCCACTGAGCTGGAGGTCAGGGCCCCTGCTTCCCGGTTGGGGATGCAGCCCTAGGACCCCCGCTCTTCCCGGGAGACATTTAAGTTAGGAGAGGTTAAACTCCGCACGGGAGGGCATCCCCTCGGGCCTGCCTCTGACTTTTCCACCACCCCCAGGGCCGTCGTGGTCTGGCGTGAGGCTCCCAGAACCCGGAAGGCCTTTGGGCTGACCTGGTCTCTAGCTTACAGACCAGGAATGAGCCCGACTCACCCTCAGAAGTGTGGCCTCTGAGGTCCCCGGAGGAAGCCACCATCTCAGAGCACAGTGTTGCTGTAATTTCATGAAATATTCAAGCTCGCATTTGCCAACAGGGGTTTCCTTTCATTCACTCGGCCATGCCTGGTGCCGCCCGCTAGAACCTCACTGAAAGGAAAATAGAATAATCCTGTCTCCTGTCCTTTGGAGAAGCGAGCCAAAGCCCAGACAGTAAATGAATGTTCCTCTCTGCTTTGCCTGTGGGCAGGAATGTTGAGAAATGTTGACTTGATTACTCAATTAAGCTCTACTTACTTTGTAACCATTGTGTCATGTTCAGTCATTTATATATATTTTTTCCTTCCAAAATCATCCATGTTGGGCTAAAACCTTGCAGAGATGTCAGTTAGCAAAAGGAGAAGAAAGAGAAAAACACAAGTAAGGAAGGCTGCCCCCAGAAAGTGACGTGGGCCACACCCTTTGACTCGGGGTCTTTCTCTGAGTCCTGACGGCGTCAGCTCTGATGGTTTCATCTGTAAGACGGAGACAGTAGCCCTCAGGCCATTGGCCTCATTGGGCAGCCTGAGGCTCCGAGCAGGGGGACGGGACGTCACCGTGCGTGAGGACGGCAGCTTTCTTAGTGGAGGACAAGATGCCGGAGTTTGGGAAAGTTATGCTCCGAAACAACTTCCAAAGCATCCAGACAGTTTTGTAGGTGGCGATGGATAGATGGCATTATTCAAAATTCCAGGGATGGGGATGTGAAGTGGAGAGAGACAGAGTGGGTTTGGCTGATACTGAGTAATCAGAAGAAGGAAAACCTGTCGGGAGAGGCCTGGTGTTTTGATTTTCCTTGATAAGCGTCGACCACCCCGAGCCAGTGGGATCCCGGGATGGTGGGACCGTCTGGACCTGGGGGGCGGGGCTTCCCCAGCCTGGCGGCGGCCCACCTGCCATGACCACAGTCCCACAGCCACGGCACCGGGCTCCTGCCTGCCGCCCACGCTCCACGGTTCTGCCTTCCAGCCCGGCCAGGAGTCCTCTGAGGGTCCCAATATTTAAAGATAGGGCCACGGAGAGCAGGAAGGTTACTGCCTGGACAGAAAAACATGTCTTCTCTTTCCAACACGAATTCCCCAAACCTAAACAGCGCTCCTCGGTACAGGAGGACAGACTGCCTGGCAATGAAAACTTTGCTTCAGTGTAAACCTCGGCTTCAGAAAATAAACTCATTTAAAAAATATATATATATAGCAAAAGTGCTGGAGGTTTGTAGATGGAAGGAGCGGTTCCGTACAGAGTCTGGAGACACTTCTCAAAATAGGAGAGGGCTTGAATGTCACATCTTAAGTGACAGGCTAGCCTTTAGCTTCCCAAAGCAAAACTAATCTCGTCCTCAGAAAGGGTGCTGGGAGAGGAGAGGTTCAGTTGGCGCCTTGCTTCCCCCACCCCACCTGCACCCCCGCCTCTGGTCCTGTGATCTGCGGGGCCATCCATGTGCTCAGCTTTAGCTGTAAAAATAACCTGTATTGCAGCGGAACACCCGCCGTCTGCTGTTTGTGGAACGGGGCAGGATCAGAGCGCCACTTATCGAGTGGGACGTCACCCACTTGGTGTCGTTTCGTCCTGACACCCATCCTGGGGGTGGGCATTAATGACATTTTTCACATGAGGAAACGTAGGACCCGAGGGCTTGAGGAACATGGCCAAGGTCACCTGGACGGCGCTGGAGCGGGAATTACACGCAGGTCGGTCAGACTTTCCGAGCATGTGTTCTTGGTGTCCTCTCTCTGCGTGGTGCCGAGGGAGAGCGACCTCGAGCCAGCCTCGCGGGACCGGCTTGGGTGGCTCTGTGGTGGCTCCACACCTGTCCCTCGCCGTCCGCTTCCCGAGCTGTTTGTTGGTTTGTTCCCGAGGTTCCTGCCTGGGCCTTCTGATCCCTGTGCAGACCTTCAAGGGGGACCTCAATCTGTCCAGTCTTGCCTTGGAGATGACCGTGTCGGGGCGTGGCCGGCCCCACCACGTTCTTGGAGAGTCTGCCCCGTAACCTCCTCCGGGAGAATGGGCGCTCTCAGCCCTGCAAGACTCTGACGCGTCTGGGGACAGCTGAGCCCCTGGACTGCACTTGCTTATCTTTAGAGAACGTCTCTGTGGAGACGTTATCCACTTACTGGAAAAGATACCTTGCCATACCTTTCAAGTGCACAGTTCGGTGATTTTCAGCGTGTTTGTAGGGTTGTGCCACCATCACCGCTGTCCGGTGCCTGCACACAGTCATCCCCCCTCACTGGCAGTCCACTGCCCCTCCGGCCCCTGCAGCCACATCTGACTGTGGATTCTCAGGTGTCCTTGACGGTGAGGGTAGTTTCGTCATTGGGCGCACCCGTGTCGTCCCCTGTGGGCTGCACATCCCCTGCATTCAGATCAAGGCTTGTCATGACGATCCACATGACCAGTGGCCCATGTGACCAGTGGTCCACAGGACCAGTGGCCCACGTGGTACAGGATGCAGCTGAAGGGAAGCCCATGAGGTTGGTCAGGGACCCGGGTGTCGTTTGGAGGTGAGATCAAGTGCTTTCAGTTACGTGAAAAGTGGTTTTAAGGTTTATTTCCTCTCACCGTCTCTCCCTGAAGCTAAGTCTGTAAGCCACACCTACGGACAGCTGAAGATGTGAGCTATGACTCTTTTTTAAATTGAAGTATGGTTGATTGGCAGCGTTGTGTTAGCTTCAGGGGCGCAGTACAGTGATTCCGTCAGGTCTGTGTGTGTATATGTTCTTCTCCATTACAGGTTATTACAAGGTATTGAATGTAGTTCCCTGCGCTCGACAGAAGACCTTGTTTATTTTATCTATAGTAGTTTGTACCTGCTAATCCCAAACTCCTGCTTTACCCCTCCCTCTCCTTTCCCCTTCCGTAACCACAGTTTTTTCCCTACATCAGTGAGTCTATTTCTACTTTGTAAATAAGTTCATTTGTATCTTTTTTTGATTCCATGTATAAGTGATATCATATGATAATTGTCTTTGTCTGACTTACTTCGCTTTGCGTGACAATCTCTAGCTCCATCCATGTTGCTGTAAATGGCATTATTTCATTCTTTTTTATGGCGGAGTAATATTCCATCCCACATATATACCATTGTATGTATATATACCATATCTTCTTTATCTTCTTCAATTATTACCTTTTTAAAAACTTTTATTATAAAATGCTGTCACGAAATTTTCCATTTTAACCATTCTTAAGTATACAATTCAGTGGCATTAAGTATATTCACAGTGTTGACCAACCACCACCGCACTATTTCCAGACCTCTTTCTTTACTCCAAACAGAAACTCTGCAACCTCAAAGTAATGACTCCCCATTCCTCCCTCTCCCCAGCTTCCAGTAACACCTAATCTACTTTCCGTCTCTGAGTTTGCCCATTCTAGGTGCTTCATATAAGTAGAATCATACAGTATTTGTCCTTCTGTGTCTGGCTTGTTTCGCTTTGCACAGTGTTTTCAGGTTTCCTCTGTGTTGTGTCATGGGTGTCAGAACTTCATTCTTTTTCGTTGTTGAATAATATTCCATTGTGTGAACCAACCACATTCTGCTTATCTGTCCATCGACTGATGGACACGTGGGCTGTTTCCACCTTTTGGCTGCTGGGAATAATGCTCCTGTGGATATTAGCACATGGGTGTCTGTTTGAGCCCTTGTTTCCTGTTCTTTAGGGTGTATTCCTAGGCGTGGAATTGCTGGTTTTTTAGTTATGAGAGCCCCTTGCCTTGCGTTGGAATCCGGTGTGGATGGGGATATGGTGTTAGGAAAATCCATGGTGGCAGTAATGAGGTCTTCTCTGAGCTCCTGGTGCCTGTATCTGAATTTTAACTCTAATCAGGTGTTTAACAACCCAGCAGCTGCCGTCTGATGAGCAGTGGCTGATGCAGCCTCTGCTCCAAAGATACTGAAGGTCTCCACCTTCAGTCCTCCAAGTTCAGTCCTCACCTTCCTGCCGACACATTTAGTTCAATCCAACTGCTAGTAAAGCCCCTCTCTTGGGCTCCGCCTTCCCGTCCCCTCCCTGGTCCTGCTCACAGGTGTGTCTGGGCGTCTGTCCAGAGCTGCAGCGTTGCCCTGCGTCTCTCCAAGGTCGAGCCTCTGTCACCACGCTGGGCTGCCCAGACCTCCCGGGGATCCAGGCTGCACTCCAGAGGGGATTACAGTGGCTCAGATGTCATGTTTGGTCTGCAGTGGATGAGATCCTGTGACTCTTTTTCAGTTATTTAAAAGGCAAACATTTTGACCTGTGCCCAGCTGTCTGAAAGACCAGGAGGTACGGAGCCTTTTTTCAGGATAAATTGACTGTGAAATGCCCTGAAAATGGGGACACTCATGCCAGTTGTGATGAAAACAACCCTAAGCTGGTCCTCCCCTCCCAGAATGGGGACGACGCTCACCCTCACCATGCTATGAGCATCTGCCTGTGAGGCGGGCTGCTCACAAGGTCTCTGGACTCCAGGAGGCCTTCTGCGTTACAGCCCCTGAGTTATCCCTCCCTTTGGGGAGCGTGCAGTCTAGCAGGGGCTCAGATGGACACACGGACACCCATGACGGTGGCAACGGGCAGAACGCACCTGATGTTACAAGGAGGGAAGATGAAAGGCTGCAGGTTGAAGAAGGAGGCGATGTGGTCAGGCGAGCAAATGGAGACAGGCTATGTGACGGCCGGCTGGACTGAGGTCGAGGAGGAGGGGCGCATCCCCAGTAGAAATGATGGACTGACAGGCGTGTGCACTGGATTTTAGAGGGTAGCGAGTTGAGTCTGACTAGCGCACAGGTCGCGCGGGAGAAGTGGAGACAAGGCAGGAAAGGGGAGCAGGTGTTCGCATCGTGTTCCGTTGGCAGCAGGATGCTGGCTGGAGTGTTCGAGCAACGGAATGGTGTGACCGCAGCCACTCTTCCAGAAGGTCAGGTTGAACGGGGGCGCTAAGGCGACAGGCGGGGGCACTTCCGGTGCTGCCATCACAGTCCAGGCGGGAGAGGGAAGGACTTCTCAACAAAAGCTAGAAGGCAAGGAAGCCCGCTGTCTAGGTGGGCGGGGCTGTCTGGGTGGGGAGGACTGTCTGGGTGGGTGGGGCTGTCTGGGTGGGGAGGACTGTCTGGGTGGGCGGGGCTGTCTGGGTGGGGAGGGCTGTCTGGGTGGGCGGGGCTGTCTGGGTGGGGAGGGCTGTCTGGGTGGGTGGGGCTGTCTGGGAGGAAGGGTAGGGGGCGGATTTGGAGAGCTGATGGAGGTTACTCAGCATACACACAGAATTAGAGTGCATTTAAGGTGATATTTGAAGCTGTGGAAATGGATGGAATTACTTGGGAGAGAGAACAGAGGGGAGGGGGATGACGTAGGACTGAGGAAGGAGCCTCGTGTTTAAAGGTCAGGAAGCAGGTGAAACAGCAGACAGAGCCAAGGGGTCAGGGAGGTGGAGGAGGGCCTTACTGCTGCAAGGTCCTGGAGCGCCGGGGTCCTCGCTGTCAGCACCATCGGATGGGGTGGTGGGAGGGGAGACGGGGCCTGGGCGCAGCCCCCTGGATTTGACGGCGTGGTTCATCGGGGACCTTGCGGGACGGTTCGGGTGACTGCTGAGCGTGCAGGGTGGACTGCTCTTCCAGGAATTTTGACTGTGAGTGAAAACAGAGGAGATGGATTTGTCGGCAGGGGAAAGACTGGAAATGAAGGGGCCCTATTGATGAAGACCTGGATGAAGGCAGCAGGCTGGGGATCGGGACAGGAGGGGAAGGGTGACCCCTAGCTGAGGAGTGGGGTTCTGTCCCCAGAAACAGACCTGAGCAGGTGAGTGAGGATGAAGAGCCTTGGGTGGTACTGAGGGGGTGGGGCGTGAGGCAAAGACCAGATACTGAGGTATTCGGGGCCTCAGGGAGGAGAGACCTGCCTCTGGTGTTCCCGCCCCATCCCTCACGCTCCGACCCCGCGAGCAGAGCTTCCCAGCCTGGGATGTGGGCTCTCTGCAGAACTGGCCAGCCTTCCCGAAGTGTTAAGCCCTGTGATTCTACAGCCTTATAATTATGTCAGAATATCACGTTTCTGAGAACAGAGCATTTTGATTTTTAAAATATCTTCCCCTCCCTTGTAACCCCACGACAGAAATGTGACCAATCACTGGGAAGTCTCACGTCTGATCCCATTTGAGCTTTGCCATGCCTGGATTTCCCTGCAATTGAGACAAATACCCTGAATGTTTAATGAAAAGACAGCCACCCTCTTTGAGTGCTGTGAGAACATCCCCTGCTGGTGGCACTGAGTTTACTGCTGGTCCAGGAGGAGTTAAGGACCAGGAGGTGCCCCTCGGCTTGCCCCGGCCCTGTCCTGCGTGCTGGGACTCTGGTTGTGAGGGCAGGGGCATGGGCTGGAAGGCCTTTCCTGGAGGCAGGAGGGGTGGGGTTGCAGAGCCGGGGAGGCTGGGCCCCTGCACTTCAGCCCAACTGTCCCTGCTTGCCCATCGGGTGAAATGCGAAGACAGACCCAGGCCCCAAGTCCGGAGTCTCTTCTCCAGCTGCTGTACCCACCCGCCACCTCTTCCACTTCAGATGGACCTGACTTTTGGGTGGGATAACTCGGGGAAGGCGAGGCCTTTGCCTGGAAGCCACTTTTGTTGCCGTTTTTGGCTGGAGAAACAGCCCAGGTGCTGTCGGCCTGCCCAGAAGTGACGTTCTGCGATGGCCCCTGGGGACTGGCTCCATGACACCTGGGGTGGCCCCATCTGGATTTCTGCCTGCAGAGCTTGGCCTTATTCCCCGGAGCCTGGAGGGCACTGCTGACCTCCACCCGGTATCTTGCCAGGTCTGGCCGGTGGGGTGCTCTGGTTCCCACCCCCAACTCCAGGGAGACCTGGGCAGAGTGTCAGCTGTGTCTCTCCAGATGACGGGGCCCAGGCACGGACCTTTGGAGCTTGACTTGGCTGTGGTAGAGTGGAGGAGGAGGGAGGAAACTCTCCAAGAGAAAATGACCAGAACCAAGTGCCCTTGAGGTGGGGGAAGGGACGGAGCGGGCCTGCATCCCGAGAGACGGACACGGCTCTTCTCGGGACAGGCACAGACACCCCGGCATGGAGCCTCCTTCACGCGCACCTGGCCGTGGATGGGCCAGGCCTTGCCTCCTGCGTGGTTACAGTTGCGTCGTGGTCTGTTTGAAAGGATAAAATGATCAAATGGCAGAGGACAGAATGGCAGTAAAGGTCTCTGCTCGTGTGTGCAGGCCCAGAAGTAACCGAACAGAAACTAAACCAGAGACACTTAGGGAGGGGTTCCTTTGCCACTCGGGGCCGAATGCTTACAAGTTCCCTGACAAGGCTCTGCCTGTGGTGTGCACTCGTGTACGTGAGAAGCAGCAGGCAGCAGAGGGAGTGGTGGACGTTCCCTGAGACCCCTGGCAGATGGCGGGCCGGCCGGCTGCAGGCGTCCGGGCGCCGGGTGACCCGTGCGTAGGTGACCTCTGCCTCTTGCTCTGGCATTTTGTTGAATCACTCACCTTCCCCTTGTCCGAGGACCTGTGTCCAGTTCTCCCATCCCCCGATTAAGAATCTATTTATCCTTTTCAACCCATTTGTCAGTGACCACAACTTGAATATTGCAAGGGAATTACTCGAAAGACAGCAGGAGAAACCTGTGTGTACGGTCAGTGCACGGGGAGATGGCGGTGTAGACGCCAGCGCTTAAGAAGCCGGTCTGACCTCAGCTTTCCGCCGGAAGGAATGTCCTGGGGGAGGGCAGGGAGTGTGGAACAGCCCTGCCCTGTGATTTTAAAAAAAGCAGTGAAGAGGCTCTGGGTGTTCAAGGCCTGGGGGCGCCCTGCATCTCCTTAGCCGGTGTGCGAGTGATGGGGGGCTCGGACTGGGGTGCTCTGTCTTCCACGCAGTGTGTGTGACTGAGAAGACACACCCCCGTCTAGGAAACTTTTTGTGAAGAACGGTTATGGCGTCCTGCATCCCTTCCCTTCCCTCGGGATTTCTTTCCTTAGCACAGGAGCACGTGTTTGTGGTGGGGGGCCGCAGTCTGTGGCGGGCCCTCCCCGTCCTTCGGCAATTTGAAGATACCCCGCTGTTTTCTGGCCTTCGC